>NC_139662.1:9528727-9608727 GCF_951799395.1 Argentina silus
CACACACACACACACACACACACACACACACGCAAAAACACACAAACACACACACACACAGCACCTGGACTCACATGTAAAGCTCTTTCAGCTTTTGACTGCTTTATAAATACCATAATCAGGGTACAAATAGAATCATTTCTGCATGTGACTTCAAAATAGTGTCAAATCTGAACATCCCTGACTTGAAGTACAACCCCTCAGCTCTCTATATTTACAGAGAGCTGCCTAGATTGCCCTTTTGCATTTCTAACGGTCTAGTTAGCCACATCTAAATGAGCAAATTGTCTAACCTAATGCCAAGACAGTTTATATCAAGACAATGATTCTTTTTGTGAACCCCCCTAGCAGAGGAGGATAACAACTGCAAAGAAACCGCATTCCCCCTGATTGAATTAGGCATTGCATTTAAATGAATCTAATAAAAGGTAGAACATGGTGGAAGGACTGTTCACAGAAGGCCACGAGGGGGGTCAACGCAGGCTTACAGTACCAGGACCCACTCCCCCCTATCCCCTTACAGTATCATCACATCCATTTAACACACAGGACCTGTGTAAAACCTCTTCTAGGCAACCATGATACATCATATTGACATTGGCTTGTGATGTTGCACACACACAAACACACGTGGATGGATTTAACCTGCTAGTCATGCTAGCACCGAGACATTCCTCAGGTTCCCTGTAGACAGGGGCCGCACGTCACACCGCCATGTGAGGGCCAGGGAGGGAGCCAAAATGTCAGGAGGAGGGAGGATGGACCACTATGAAGAGGGGTCTGGGGAGGAAAGCTGGAACGTTCCGATATAGAAATATATCATGTAGAAAATATATCATGTAGACGTGCCACTCTGACATAATAGAGGAAGCAATATCAGGTAGGATGGAACCTCTAGGAAAGGGATCTGGGGAAGAGAGCTGTCTTCAATGGAGCCAGGGGTCGTTGTGGAAAGTTCAGTTTTATGTAGAAAACACTTGCCTCTCTGACATGTAGAGTAAGGAATCATGTCACCCTCTATTGAAGCCATTTTTATTTTTCTATCTGGAACGTTCCGTGCGTGGCCTACGAGTCACAATCAGAGGCATCTCTACACCTAACAGGCTGCTTAGGGTTACTATTTATACCCACATCAACATGTGGTGTGACTGAGCCTGTCGTCACACTGCCCCGAGAGCTGATGTGTTGCTGATGCTTCCATCCGTAACACACACAGTACACACACACAGTACACACACACACACACACACACACACACACACACACACACACACACACACACACACACACACGTACAGTACACTTACACAATACACACACACACACTCAAGTACCTTTAGATATTCCCCTCAGCTGTGAGGTACACACATATTTTTCCATTTGAAGTTGCCTGAGATGACGAGTGGAGTGGTATATACTAGTCTTCATGGAATCCTAAGAGTCCTAGCTCACTATATCAATTAAGCTCCATTCCATTGTGAGAATTGTGAGAGCTTCTGTTTTGAGTCTGTTGGATATCCCAAAAGATTACCATTCATTAAGAAGTTATGATATACTCCACGATGGAATGAAATGAATTCAGTCATCATCCTCTTAAGTTTAACTTTCATCCCTGCACCCACACACACACACACACACACACACACACACACACACACACCAACACACACACACACACACACACACACACACACACACACACACACACACACACACACACACACACACACACACACACACACACACCAACAGTATGGAAACAGCCACTTCTGTGTAATCTAATCTCTCTACCAGATGGCTTTTATGTGAGAATGGGGGCGTTCATAAACTTCTTAAAGGGTATGTCTGCCGAGTTAAAGGCATAGCCACGGTTCCATTGTTTAAGGGATGAGGTCAGCAATACAGGGAGAGATATTGTGTGTAGAGCAACTGTTTCTAAGTTGGCTTGTGGTTGACATTGACAAAGTACAGACAGACACACACCAAGCAACAGCGGTCTGAAATCATGCAACTACAGATCTGTCTTAAATACCCAGAAATAGAAGTACCACACGGATGTAGTGTATTGTGATTGACCTCGGGGTGAAGGATGTGACTTGGTTATATTCCCAGCACTTGGTTACTCAGCACAGCGTGGGATAGGATATCCATTGTTATGCAGTTTGAAGCCATCTTAGGCCCCTGTGCTGTCTGACTAGGCTGCTGAGAGCCTAAGGTCTCAGGGTGAATCAGAGAGGCTGTGCTAGTGCAAGGGTTAGGGTTAGGGTTAGGGCTATCATAGAGCTCAGCACAAGCCAGAGGTGGTACATAGAGTCATATCTCCACTTACATCATCAGCACTCAAGTATGTGGGTCTGACTAGAATGTTGGGGTCATGACCTGTTTCCCTAGCTGGGATGTAGGTATACAGATGTATGTTGGAGTAAAGGTATGAGATAGTTTGAAGGTTAGGTGTACTATCTGGCTGTGGACATCAGCATCATCATCATCATCATCATCATCATCACTACAATTTATCCATCCTAAGTATAAACGATACAATTTACAAAACCCATATGTTCACACACTGCCCTCACTGAGCAGTTAGACGTTCACCCATGCAGTGACAAGACAGACGTATCTATTTCTTTAGTATGAGATGTTATGGTTCAAGATTATCAAAGTCGTGTAATGCGAGACCAGGGGTTGTGGGAATAAATGCATTGAGTGTCACAATGCTTCCCGCTCTCAAAAACCTCTTGAGACAAGCATCGAAGCGTCACACAATATTGCTTATTATTTATTCATGACACAATAAAGAAAAACATTTTTCTGTGGCAATTTCTTCAAACAGCTTCTCTTAAAGGCATCCTATCGTAGTGCTGTATGAGAACAGCCACAGTGGAAGTTGCAGGAATCATTCATTCAAAACAACGCCGTTTGTGATTATTTCACACTCCTCAGGGTCATGACCCTCTTAAGCTGGGAGTGTAATTGCAAGGAGCAGTGAGAAGTGATGAGGACTCAAAGGTATAGCTATCAGAAACCATGATGGGGCCTTTTACTGTATTATGACCAGTATTACCAGTGGAATAAGCTACTGATTTGTAAAAAGCTACTGTTTGTTTTTGTCTGAAGCGATGAACGGGGGGGGGGCTTTGCTTTCATTCAGGCTAACACAGATGCTTAACAACCATAACATTGGTTTAACACACACACACACACACGCACTCCATCTGTCCCACTGTAGCCTTACTGTATCTTAAGTGCCGGAGATCAAAAATGTTTGAAAACAACAAGAGTTAAAATTCCAAAACGATTAGAGGTTAAAGGTGCGAATCCCACTTTAAAATATCAAAGGAGGATTACACTTTATTTCATGAGAACCAAATATAATCCTCTAGTCTATAATGGTAATTCAGTGCATTCCCTCATATACAAAGCCCCTAAAATATATAGCCCATTTAACAGCATGAGCCATGGTTATTGTTTTTGAAATCGACAGCTTTGAAGTGAACCTTTGACCCCCTGCTGTCTTGCATGATATCTGGAGTGGAGATCTCTTGCTCTGTAACCAAGTTTGGTTCTTCCTTGTGATTGTATGCAATGTAGTGGCAATGTCCTGCACACAGACTGAGCCAAATTCATGATATTGAAGATGCCCTGTAGTCCTGGCTCAGCCACTGTCAAGGAAAGCAGCTTGCAGAGTACTACAAATATGTGTACCAGATCATCCATGGAGTCTTTCACTACTTGCATGGATGGAGGTAGGCTCTCTCTGTTTCACTACCATCCCCATATCCAATTCCCGGGACAGAACAGATACACCTCATTGCGGTCCTCCCTCATCTTGGGCTTAATTGGATTTCACAGTATAGTGCTTGAGTAAATACGCAAAAACTGACAGACACACATTGGGAATACACTCACTGGCACACATCTGAATGCAAACATAGGTCTGCCACACCAACAAGAAGCATGATTGAGTCCTGTTAAAACAATACTGCTCAGCTTCATGCTTCTGCTGGTAGCTTGCCTTATCTACATGGAGGCCTACAGTTGATGAAATAGGAGCCTGTGTGACATGGTTACAAATGATATCCTGTTTCTGGACCACTAGCTAGTCATATCTACCCTTTCAGATCCCATTCACTCTCTCTACCTTGAGAATTGTATTGTTTTCTGTGGTCTGATACTTAGTTGTGTCACTCTTTCAGTTGCATATATCTTGAAATATGGCGATAACAGTCAATGTATTGAATGGGTGTATTTATAGATTGTACATGGTTTGCACATTGTATTGTGATATGTTATCTTCTGTGTGTGTGAGTGTGTGTGTTAAAACAATGTTATGGGTGTTAAGCCATCATAAGAGTTGTCTAGGTAAGAAAGAGAGAAAGTGTGTGTATGTGTGTGTGTGTGTGTGTGTGTGTGTGTGTGTGTGTGTGTGTGTGTGAGAGAGAGAGAGAGAGAGAGAGAGAGAGAGAGAGAGAGAGAGAGAGGTAGGTTCTTTCTTCAAGGTGTTCAATTATGACATCAACTAAGGACATTTCAAGGTTTGACCTTGCACGCTGGGCAATCCATCTCATACGAATATCATTTTCACTCTGAGGATAGCACGAGTTTGTGAATGGCCCATGCCACTGTCATATTCGTGCAAAGACTCAGTTTTCAAACCTCAATTCATGATCCCAATTCAGTGACTAGTGTCTTGAGTACCAAGCAACTGTACGGCAACATTCTCAGTGAAGTGTCTGATCTTGTCAACTGACGGCGCAACAACAGCAAACTCACCTATTCTGCGCAGTGGCGGTTGAGGACTTGGCAACCCGCTACTAATGTGGTATGAGAACCGCATTGTTTTGAACTGGCTGGAGAAGGAATTCGGTGTCTCTGGGGGCATCGGCGGGGTGTAGCTAATTAAAGCGCTCTTTGGTCGATTCAGCTGCATACCTGGTCACAGTTACACAGGCATACGAGACAGGATGTGGTATGGTATCTCCGTGGGATGAAGAAATCGTGAATTAGAATAGATTCCAGGTTATCATATGGGGCTAAATCCTCAAAAGTCGGGATATTCGACGTGGTCGACCACCAAGCGCCCTGTCCCCGAAGTAGTCACTTGATTTGCCTTGTCCCGCTCAGAGCTCCCGATTGCGAGGGGCAATCTTTCCTCTGAACTGCAGCCCACGGCGAGTGGACGCTCAAGATGAACTGTACGAGTGGAAATCCGATCAAAATATATATAAACGACGTAAAAAGCCATCAAATTGCTCTGAACATTTTTCAAGTGTATTTACCAACAAAACAAAATAGCAGGCTCCAATTCATTTAATTGCAAAATAGCCTGCAATGAAACTACAGTCTACCTCCAACTGAATCCACTGTCAGGGTTGTAATCCATGGATCTGGGAATTATGCAGGAAGGGGATGGCAGTTGTGACAATAAATCCTCATTGAAATTGGCCACATTGCTGAATCCGAGATTAGCGCATTGTTTCCCCAACATCTGAAATTCAAAAAGGGAAAAAAGAAGCCAACAATGTATCTTCTTCACTACTGTAACAAAGTCTCTAAAATCGTAGCCCACGCTTCAATTGACATCCTGATGAAAGCCCAATGCGTTTTCCGTTCTAAGCAAACTTTTCCTATGTTTACCTGTGTTCTAAAAAGAGACATTTTTAAACGATCATGCGCCGGTTAAAATAACATGGATTACAGATAACATTAACATTGGAAAAGTGATCGGTCATCTGTCTCCGTTCGCATCGTTACCCCCTCTATTCTTCACTTTTTTCTCCCCATTTCCTCTCCAAACGTTTATCCGAAATATGCAAACTCAGCTTCTTCACCCAGAATTCAAACTGTTCTTCAAACTCTTCACTTGACATTGTTTAAACAACTGACAATGAAACCCTTTCATTTCTTTTGGGTTCACTAGTTTGTCATCAATTCCATGTCAGTTTGTCTTAGCCAACGGTCCCCGCCGGTTGGTGGATATCCATTCTTTGTGTGAAACTTTCGACAACGCCGTCAAACTGCAATTCCTAAATTTGTTGAACTAAACCCCCTCCTTCTCTCCCCCTTTTCTCTGCTCCTGTGTGCGTTATTCCGTCGACATATGAAACCAGTCTCAGCCCCCCTCCTCCGCCATCTCTCTTCTTCCCAAAGTCTGTTTCTCATTTAGTCTTTTTTGAGCCTGAAATCTGATGCAAAGCAAAACGTTGTGAAGATTCCTAGAAGAAGATTTTTTTTCTCCCCCCCCAAATGTAGTTGCCTGCCATTGTATTAGGTCTACCTCTTTATCATATGAATTAGAATAAATAAGCCTATCAACAAGTTGTTAATCAAGAGAGTGATCAGACAGTTGGCAGGGGTCACTGACTGCCTCCTCAGATTTGACCTAGATATTCCAACAATTGAGTTAGTGGTGAGGGGAATGGTCCCTGAAGTCAGCTTGTACTTGACCAAGTAGTATGACGGATTGGTCAGCTTTCCGTGATAGATGTAGGCCTGCTAACACTTCCTTTGCTTAACAGTAGTCCTAGGTTTATGACAATATGTCATTTCATGATGGGGAATCTGTGGTCAACTCAGACATGGACTGCTTACTTTGTCAATACACATTAACAAGGAAAACATCCTCTGTGTCAGTGTATTTCTTGAACTTTAGAACTTCATTACTATTTTAGGAAAAATGCATCTGCAAACTTTTAGGGGGGGGGGGGGGGGACGACTGACGATTCCCCTCATTGGAATTTCCTGTAGGCCTACTGGCCTAGTATGTGTTTATATTCACTAGGGGTTGAGCAGGTTAGTCATTGAGATTTCCAGCTGCAGAGTTTGGAGGACATTTATTTGTAAGGATAAGGACTAGTGGTCGCACCCTTGGGCACTATGATCCATGCCATTGGTAGCAAAGAGTTCTGGCTGTACAAGTCTCGGGTTTCCTCATTAAATTGTAACATATTAGAATGTTGTAGATGTACTGTAAATGTCATGTAGAATACAGAACTGGCTCTATACATGTCAGAGGAGTAGTCCTGTCCAACACAATACAATTTGAAGGTTCTGGAACTTTGTACCTACCTAAATACACATGGCCCATGATATTTAGAGGTTGTTATGGTTTGTGGGTATATGCCATAGGGTCTTTGTAAATGGTGGAACAGTCCCCAAATGTGGTTTCTTTCTCCATGATATCTCTTTATAATTGAGTGTGTGTGTGTGTGTGTGTGTGTGTGTGTGTGTGTCACCCATGCAAAAGTGAAAAATATTTAATCCCTGGCTATCTAAGAAGCAACCACAGCAGCCTCTATACTGGGTCATAATTAAAAAAATAAACAAAAATAATTGTTCAGAACATCTCGGTCAAGTATATAAACAGTATATTGAACTAGTTGGTATCAGCAACAGTTGGAAATGCCTATTTTCTTAATGGCTAATTCACTGGGCCATCTATTTCAGCACTGGCAGATGTTGTCACACAGCTGTCTCTAAGATCATATAGCAGCACTTATTGATGCTGGCCAGAAGGTGGCAGTAGTCCTACTGAATCAGACCAACAGGAGGCTGCTCGAAGCCTGGCAACTCATTTCACACTAAAAATTCAAGGAGGAAGACTTGTTACAGGAAGCAAATCAAGAGCATATTATTTCACATTTAGATCTAGTATTGTTCAACAACAACCAATATTTCTGCCATTATTGCAATCCTCCATCACACACAAGAATAGTTATAAAGTTCCTTTATTTTGCTAAATACTCGTCACATATACAGGAAAAGCAATAAAATATTAAAAAAGGTTTGATACAAGACAGGGGCAGGGTTAGAATACATTAATACATTATTACAATCATAAAAGCTGCACTAGTTCCTGTAAGAAAGTATTTGCTCAAACTGCTTCACTGCTCTGAACCAACCAAACAGATGTTGATACGGTTGAGAGATTCATGTACCCTTGGGTATTTTCATGGATGAATCCCCTCAGTCAGTCAGTCAGTCCCAGGCCCTAACAAAGACCTTCGGCTCCTCAGATTGTACTGTGGCTGCAGGGGACAAGGCCATTGAAAATGTCCAGGCAGGCAAATGTAAAAGGAAGAGAGAGCATAGACAGAATAAGTGTGGTGACCATGTAAGAGTTACATTAATATCGCCTCTGCCCTGTATGCTGTACCTCTGGCCACTCGAGACTAGAGTCATATTTTAAGAACCTAGTAATCCAAAATATTACATTAAGAAGCTACTATAACATTTACATGTCCCCCCCCCCCCCCCCAAAGAAGTTGACTAATAGAGTTGAATAGCAGTGACACTGATTGTTATTGGTGAAATATTACATTGAATATTGGAACGGGCTGAAAAAGAATGTCAGCAGCACAACTGTACCTGCTTATCCTCGACCAGTATGCTGTAGACTAAGGGGGAGGACGGCCCGCGGCGAGAGACAGAGGAGCGGCGTTTGCGTCTTCCAGGGCTGACCACTGTGTTCTGGGTCTCCTCAGCTGCAGCAGTACTGTCATACTGCCAACCTAATACAAACCAAAACACAGGCTAAAGAATAGAATTGAGCTTGATTCCTCTTCCTCCGAGTCCCCCCCCCCCACCCACACACGAAAGCAGGTTTGGGGATTAAGTGCCTTGCTCAAGGGCACAACAGTAAGACTGCTCCATTTCTCTCTAAGCTACCTACTGTACCATGATGCTACGCTACTATGCCAGAAACATGAGAGGATGAGGTAGTCACTCACCATCAGGCAAGTGAGACATGTAGGGTTTTTCGGACACATCATTCTTGAAAGTGGAGGACAACATGAGCGTGCTCTCCTCTTCCCTGCTCCTTTCCTTTCTCCTCTGTCGTTCCATCCTCTGGCTCGACACTGCACTTCTCCTCCGGTCCACCGACTCCGAGAGACACTCTAGACAGACACAGGCTTTGAATGTCTCAATTCACCTTCTTTCATTGATCATTTTATTCATCCAGGTCCCGTGGAGACATAATCTCTTTTTGCAAGGCTGCCAATTCAATTCAACAATATCTACTGTGCACTGCGGGCTGCAGTCCCATTTTTTTTCCGTGTCTATCCGAGGTGTGCTCTCATGCACTCCTTGTGCATTGAAAAGCATTGGACTGACTCAGGCATGGTTTAGAGAGGATTTCCCACCGTATTTTGTGCAATGGTCTTGTTTTTTTTTGAGGGGGAGTGAAACAGACACTTCGGGGAGAATGGGGTAGAGAATAGGCCTGCAGGCCAAGAATAACATAAAGCCCTATTCCCACAAAGATAACGGTAAAATGCCCCAAAAGATTTCCCGCTATTTCTTGTCTGACCCCCCCGCCCCTCCCGTTTACATACAGACCTTGATTTACCGTGATTTACCCAGGTCACCCCCTTTACACAGATCAGTGCAATGCAGGTAAAGTGGGAAGGGAGTGTTGAGGGTGAGGTGGGGTGGGGGGGGGGCACCGGGGGAGTGAAATTCAATGCAAATGAGCATACCCGAGTGGACAGAGTGGAATTCAATGAGCATACCTGCATTTCATGTCTCCTTACTGGGAATTTACCGGAACCGTGACTAGGCACAGGTAAGAGAGAGACTACTACCTGCTTGCTGAAGGGCCAGCTGAAGACTTGTACGAGTCTCCTTCAGTTGGGTTAGGATCTCCAGGCTCTCTTTGGTAATGTCTCGGTACCGCACTGCACAGTACACCAAGACCAGGAGCGCCACGGCAACCATGACCCTTCTGAGGACTCCAACCAAGAGGTTGATCCGCTCCTGCAGAGACACCATTAGAGCAAGAGATATGTCAGATGTATTCAAGTGGACAGACAGCTCTACCGCCTTGAGTGACAAGAACAGAATCATCGTGTAGACAACTTAACAGCATAACCTCTCTTCTTCTGCTATTTAGGTCCCCATACTGTAGGTTCTTTTAAAAGCCAATTAACAAACCCATGACACTCACCATCTCCTGGTACCCTGGATTCGAAGAATCCAGCAATGACCTACAAATCATCCTTTCCAGGTACACGTTGAGCACCACAAGCCCAAAGAGCACAAACCTGTCAAATAGAAAAAAAATATTGTATATAAAAAAAGAAAAGAAAAAGACCACAAACCAGCCACACTACACGATAACGATCACATTACTGGGTGGATGAGAACCCATACTAACATGCAATATACAGGATACACTACAACAACAACAACAACAACAACAACAACAACAGCACCTGATACACCATATTTCCCACCTGGCTCGAGCTGTACGCTGTGTGGCGGTGAGGATGAAGGCAGCACAGAAGGCCAGGGAGTTGTAGAGGAAGCAGCCCAGGGTGTGGGACTCTGACATGATGAAGCCTTGTAGGTAGGCCACACGGTTGAAGATCTCTGAAAAAGCCACCTGCTGCTCATGGGCTGAGTGCTTCATCTCAGAAAACACTGCTCTCAGTCCTAGCAGACAGCAGGGGAGAGATAGAGAGACAGGGGAGATAAGGGACATGAATGAGACAGGAGACTGGTAATAGAAATTCAATCTTTTTTCTTTTCTTTTCTTTTTTTCAACAGTAAAAAGCATCATTTCAATATGGGGTTGTTTCCATCTCTGATATACCTCTAGAGTGTTACTTACACAGCCATCTCTATAATGCACAGGCCTTACCACCTGCCATATTCTAACTGTTTCAAGTTCAATACATATTCATATCCACAGAGATTCCACTAGTGTGAGTGAAAAAAGGTGACATGAGGTGGCACACCTTGTGTAGAATCTTGCAAGGTGTGCTTGAGCTCTTCCCCATTGCGTAGAATGGTCTCCTGGGATTTCAGGGCAGCACTCTGAGCCTCCACCAAGTCCTCTGCCATACGCTGGGTAGAAGCCAATCGCTCCACCACCCCTGCTGAGCTCTCTGTCAGCCTGAATATCACACAATAAAGATGTTAGTCATACTCTTACTTAGACAATTCCTTTCATAGACTCCACCACCCCCCCCATGAGCCCTTTGTCAGCCTGTGTCAGACACAATAACAGTTTAGTGATGCTGTTACTTCTACAATATCATGTACTGATACACATTTGAAATACGTAATTAATAGTAATTTTGTTTTCATGTGTATTATGCACCTGTGGATTGTGTTTTCTGCACGGTGTTGCCAGCTCTCGCTCTGCAGGTAATGGCAGATGCTGTGAGCATGTGTGAAGAACTCTGTGTAGGTATGGAAGGCCACCGGGTCCATTTCCCTGGTGCAAGTGCTAATATCACTACCAACTGGACACTCTGGGAAAGAGCGGCTTGATCTGCACCAAGACGATACTTTACTGTTAGATACATTCAACACATGGGATTCTGAATAGTTATGAAATGTTTTCATAGTGAAAATGCCCATGATTTCAAGTGGAATAAAAATAGGCTGAGACAAACTATGATAAACATTTGAGTGGGTAATACTAGACTACACAACATTGAGTTGTAACAGCTGCCATCCCCGTTATGTAACGTAGGTTGACTCTCCATGTGTTAGCTCAATCTTATTCATTTCATATTTTCATTTTGAAAATATAAAATATATACGAGCTCACAGGTGGGGCTAGGCTAGGTTGAGTACACACAATTGTCTACAGCTACACTGTTGAATATAGACCTAATCAAGAGAACAATGTTGTGCTCACCTGCTAAGGTGACAATGGGTGAAAAGTAGGGCGATCCTGCTTTGCATATCTGCGGTGAATTCTCTGCAGCTTGCATCGATGTTTTCTAGCGCAAGAGACCAACATTCGCCGTAGCGAGGTTGAGCAGCAAGGTTCCGGACCTTCTGCAGTTCAACTTTGCCTTCATTCACAATATTAGCATTAAATTGATGAGCACTAATAGTCGACCACTGTTTGAACACCAACAAGAAGAACAGAGTCCACATATTCCACTGCAAGGTAGGATAATGTGGTCTAAATGTTACGATCTCGGTGAAATTGAAGAATCAAAGCCAAGGCAGGAAATCTTCAATGAGTTACAGCTTTGTTAATTTGTGCACTCGCCTACCGGTCATTCATAGGTCAGATGGAAGGTGTTTGATTTGACCTATCGCCTTGCCCAGTGTCTTTGCACTTGTGAGACAGTTAAAAAAAAAACACCAGTTTTGGAGATAGGTGGCCTACAGTACAAAAAAATAAAATAATTATCCCTGTGCATAGAGTTGAGATTGTGAGTGGGGAGAGGGAACGTCACAAAAGTAATCTGCACCAAAGAACCTTTAGCCCCACAGAAGCGCTATGTGTGCACCTTTGCTGCAGATGGAGATGCTGCCCTCATCTCAAAGTTCACAACCAGTTACAAATGCACAGAACAAGAGCTTTTTCTCGCGGGATCTGCGGGCTCATGCAGCGGTCAATGCAGCGTTTGCACGGTTCTCGCGTGAGTACGTTATGACGGAGATGAGGCAGGGGGGCGGGTGAGAGGGGTACCAAGAGATGTTTGGAGAATTTTTATAAAATTATTTATTTAAATAAAAATGGCCGCCGTAGAGAGCGGAGAGGAGAGACTGTAAGTGTGAATTACATGTATTCACCATTTCAATGTCGTGGTAGATAGCAGTTCAGTTCGTTTGAAATGTATCTAGCATATTTAGCAAAATGTTGTGGTGTCTTTTTTGTTATGAACTGGTCCGCAGGTTCGCTTACTGAAAGAGGCGTTCTGAATACGTCACCAAGTTATTGCTAAGTATTTCCCCTACTTTACCAGATCATGGATGAGCGAGGAAATAGTCAGAGCCAGCTAACGTCTGTGGGGGTGTGTTTGTCATTTTTCTGAACTCGGAAAACTATCGTTTATAAGAGCGATTTAGTACGTGGTCAAAACAGATCTCCAGTTGTGTTTTTGTCTCGATAGTCGTCCTGTAGCAAGCTTATTTTGTCCGCATCCTCCACCCTCGGACCAATATAGATGCCTCGCTAACGGTCTTGCTAAAAAGCTAGAATACATTTGGCCACCAATGCCAGCTAGTCATGACAATCTTGCCACAGCAGTTTGTCCTTACGGCGTTGTTATGAGATGGCATTTTCTCCCTACAGCTAAAGGGACGAGCTCTGGTAAATAAATGTGGCATCTGCACGAGCTATATGTTAGCCAGCTGAGTTGGCCCAATTTTTAGATAACAAATGCTAATTGCGGCCAAGCAATTAAAACATTAATTATTCCATTAATGACATTTTGGCGTGTTCTATTGCAACGGTAGACCATTTGGTTGATACACTCAAAATACACTGCCCTGATTTTTTTCTTCTTCTCCAGCACCGACAACTGGCAGGGAAATGCAGTATTCGAATATTATAATTGTAGATATAGTCAAGAGTTGTAATATTCTGTCTCTGCATTTCCAGCCATTTAGTGCAGAAAATAAATAGTGATCATGCCAGGAATAAGGGTATTGCTGCATTAGTGTAGCTGGGTCATTATAATCAGATGTGGGATTGAGATGTTTTGCGTGTGTGTGTGTGCGTGTGTGTTGTGTGGACCATGTGCAGCCTGCAGGTCAAAATACTTCAACCACGCACATCTCGCCCAGTGGTCTCTTCTCTGGCTGGCTGCGTCATTCGATATGCGTGCTAGACTGGTGCTGTGTAGAGTATCAGCCCTGGCCCACCAATGATTAGTCCTTCTAAATGCACTTCCCAGAGCCTCCTAATACACTTTGTAAAGCATCATGTATCTGTAGACATCACGTCCACACCTGTGTAATACCTGTGTAATAACAACCTGTTATTACCTGTGTAATAACACTAATATAAGTCTAATAACACCAAAGTTAATCAAATGTGACATGGTAATTGCATTGTATATGGAGTTGAACTAGTTTGTGTTATTACACACATGGTATAAGGAACAATCTTTATTCCACTTGTTTAATAACACAAATCACTCAACTATTACTATTACTTACCAGAGTAAAAACACACGTAAGTATTGGGGCAACTTTGGGGCAAAAATGTAAAGTGTGACCAACTCGACACAAAATGAACTAAATGCCCAAATAATGTGTTTTTTAAAATTAATATTATGATATTTCTAAAATGATGTAAATGGTTAGAGAAATTAGGTATCATATAGCCTAGCATAGTAGTGACGTGACTATTAAATCTATTCATTCATATCACGCGTTCCCCATATTGTGAAGCAGGATATTGACTCCCATAGCGTACTTTTATAATGCCCCTAATTTCTTACAGTATTTCAGTGGAGACGGTGGGATAATCTCTCTTTATACGCCGCGTTTCGTATTTTGCATTTTTCTTATCATTTGCATGCTTAGCGTGCCATCAAAGTAACCTGATATCAACTCTCATGTAAGGTGCGCACAGCAATTATTGATATTGTATGGTATCATTTATTTTTATGCGTTATATCCCTATGTGAGGACTGTACATACTCATAGCTTCTTTCCCTTTCCATGTGACATTATTCTCAATGTGTCGCCAAAAGCAGTGAGGAGAAGAGTGAGGATCTGGACCAGCAGGGCTCATCCAAGGACAAGACACACAAGCCCAAGAAGGCGAGGAGGGAGCGGGAGCGGAGGGATGTGGAGAAGCCGGTGGAGTCGACAACCATGGCCTCCGCTCTCCCTGCCCCAGCCCAGCAGCAGCAGCAGCAGAGTGGGGATGATCAGATGCAGCTATCGGAGGCAGGGCCGTCGGAGCCACAGGACCCTACGGCCGGAGAGGCCTCCGGCCCTTCGGAGTCTGCTTCCTCGCCCAAGCAGAGGCGCTCCATCATCCGGGACCGCGGCCCACTGTACGACGACCCCTCGCTGCCCGAGGGCTGGACGCGCAAGCTCAAACAACGCAAGTCTGGGAGATCGGCCGGCAAGTTTGATGTCTACTTGATGAAGTGAGTATAGAAGCCGTATCAGTTACATCATGTCACAGAAAATCACATCTGAGGGTTACATGATATGATAGCAGGCCAAATCTGTTGATATGATGTGATTTTTTTTCTTATTCCCTGAGAGCAGCCACGTCTTATCTGTTTTGTTGTTGGATCTGTCCTGTTGTTAGACAATGTATTGCACTTTTAACAGATAAGACACGTATGTATATGTTCTTGACTTTGTGTTGCAGGAAGATGTTTACATTACAATTGCGGAATATTGAAGGATTTTTTCTAAACTTGGGGAAATCCCTGCAAACTGACTGAGTTGGAAACATTCCTGGTCGTTGAATGCCTTAATAGAAGTGCTGTAACAAATTGCTTTGAATGTGTCACAAACCTTATACTGTGTGAACTGCAATCATTTATGGATGCGTAACAACAATGCAGGGATCTGTCTTCTTTTGGTTGCACTGTAGGCCCTGTTTGGAGAGCAGTGGAAAAAGGCTATTGGCTCTGCTGTAGCTGTCTCGCGTATGAAATATAAATCAAATATATTGATAAAGTCTTCAAGTGGATGGCTCAGCAAGTGATATACAGCCTTGTGTTTTGGAAAACGTAATTATGCTACAGTAACAGATTTAGGAAAGGTTTTATTTGTGTAACATGCAGATCTTCGGTCATTCTATATTGGATTGTAATGGTACTGTATTTGGCTGCTGGTTGAATATAGACAGTCTTGCCCCTGTTAGAGCACTCTCCGGGCTTTCTGTTTTGTGTAACTCCCTCAGAAAGTAGCCTTCGTTGACATTATAATGTTACTGAGTATAGAGTGTTTCAGCGGCCTGTTTTGATGTTGTATGTAAATTCCTTTATTCTAAAATGGCATACTTTATCCACATGTTTGTTCAGTTCGTACTCTTCAGGGTCCCGGCCACACTTTACATTAAGTTGCTTCTATACCTGTATAGTAACACTGTAATTATCTATGTAATAACATTATATTGACATCATTGGAAATATTAGGCCACATAATAGGGTGAGCGGTTAAGCCGTTTAGTAGCGGATTAGCCTACTACACAAGTCGAATAAGGACTGTTTCTTGT
This sequence comes from Argentina silus, assembly GCF_951799395.1. Taxonomy (NCBI): domain Eukaryota; kingdom Metazoa; phylum Chordata; class Actinopteri; order Argentiniformes; family Argentinidae; genus Argentina; species Argentina silus. The sequence continues at coordinate 9,544,671 of NC_139662.1, forward strand.
TACACTACTTGCTCAATTCCATTTACCATGCAATTACGAGTTTACTATCAACCGCATGTTCATAGTGATTTTACTACAGTGTTATTAATAGCCTAACTGTTATTACACAGGTATAGAAGCAACAGTGTTACACTTCTCTCATACACATATAGCCAAAAGGCTTATTAAGTAAAAGTATTATTGTCAAAGTATTGAAAGTTAATGGTAGGAAACGTTTGATCTGTATTTCAGCCCAGAGGGAAAAGCCTTCCGTTCCAAAGTGGAGCTGATTGCGTTCTTCCAAAAGGTGGGAGACACTACCACAGACCCCAATGACTTTGACTTTACAGTTACGGGTCGTGGGAGTCCCTCCCGTCGCGAAAAGAGGCCCCCAAAGAAACCCAAGGTGGTCAAACCGTCAGGGAGAGGTAGGGGGCGCCCTAAGGGCAGTGGAAAGGTACGCCAGGCCACAGAAGGGGTGGCCATGAAGCGCGTGGTGGAGAAGAGCCCTGGGAAACTCCTGGTTAAGATGCCCTTTGGATCCCCAAAAGCTGAGGCAGCGCAACCGTCAAGGCCGATGGTAGTTGCTAAAATGAGGCCCGGGCGGAAGAGGAAGTCAGAGCCAGAACCACCACAGACTGCTCCGAAAAAGCGGGGCCGTAAACCGGCGTCGACGTCGGCTTCGGCTGGGTCAGCGAGCACCAGTACTTCCTATGCAGCTGCCGCCATATTGGCTGCTGAAGCCAAGAGGAAAGCCCAGAAAGAGTCTTCCATCAAGCCGGTGCAGCAGACAGCGCTTCCGATCAAGAAACGCAAGACCAGAGAGACTATCGAGGAGACAAAGAGTCCAGCCACGTCGTCTTCTACAATGGAGGTGGGGACAGGTAGTGGTGGGACGGGGACGGGGACGGGCACGGGGACGGGCACGGGGACGGGCACGGGGACGGGCACGGGCACGGGGACGGGGACGGGGATGGGGACGAGTGCTCTAGCGGTGGTGGCTGCTCCATCAGAGGCGGCGGAGCAGGGACAGAAGCTTCCAAAGAGCCCAGGGAGGAAGCACAAGGAGGCTCCTCTGGCGACAGGGCACGGGGGCAGCAGTGGCGCTGGCAGCGTTAGCGGTGGCAGCAGCATCAGTCCCTCAAAGAGCCACAAGAGAAAAGAGCGCGTCCCGCACAAACACCCCCACCACCACCACCACCATCGCCACCATCACCACCACCAACACACCTCCTCCTCGGTGGTGGAGGAGCCGCCTCCGCCTTCCCAGCGCTCCACGCACCAACACTCCCTCGGCCTTGTCTCCCACGCAGGGGCCTCAGCGCGTCAGCAGAGCGAACCCCAGGATCTGAGCACTTCCAGGCCCTGTCGTGGAACCAGACAAGAGGGGGGTTCGGGCAGCAGAGAGGAGGGCCAGAGACCAGACAGCTGTCCGGGCAGCAGAGAGACCGTCACCTCCAGAACACCCGCCGCGACGGTGGTGGTGACGGCGGCGGCCGAGGCCAAAGGCAAGCATCGAGTGGACGAGGTGGCAGGGGAAGGAAGGGATCTGAAAGACATTGTGCCCTCCTCAGCAGTGCCCAGGCCCAGCCGGGAGGAGACTGTAGAGTCCAGGACATCAGTGAGTGAAAGGGTCAGCTGACTGACTTACTGACTGAGTGAGTGAGTGGGTCTGAGTCTACGAGAATGGAGGGGGTCGTGTGGAGAGGAGTGTGTTTTTTTTTTTTTTTTTTTTTTTTTTTAAGAAAACAAACGAAAAAAGAAAAGAAAAAAAAATGTGTACAGTATATATAAACAAAAGGCAGCTGTTGTGTCATGTTCTCTTTCTGTGGGTTGGGCAGTTTGAACGAATAATAATGCTTAACAGATACCCAGAACAGATGGCTTCCTGATAATAATTTACATTTTTGTTTGGTTACTCTTTCTCTTCTTTCTGTCACGGCTTTAAACCTGTAAAACAAACTTCCCACCCTGACTGATCATGATCTTTTTTATCAAAGCTTCAAGGAAGTGGAGGACCTGCTGTTGCGACATCGGATGGAAACAATGAATTCTCATTGACCTCATGTCCTGTCCTTCTTCTATGGTTTAAGATTCCATTATGAAAATGGGACAGAAAAAGTGTTTTCATTTGCCAAAAAATGGGACATGTGTCCTGTTCCTCACAATTCGGCTTGCCAATGTTTTTGTACAGAACTCAATGGCTGGAGGCAGCATGATATGCATATGCCACACAAGCTGCCACCACGTCCTCTGCTGTAGCATCCTTTGTTTTGCTGAGTGCAGAGCTCAATATCCACTTATACATGTCTAGTGCTGCGTTCAAGAGCTTCTCGGAAATGGGAAACTAGGATATTTTCGACTTGGAAACTTGGTGTTACTACAGTAGGATGATACCGGAGTTTCCCACTCGGAAGAATGTCCGAATCAACCAATGAGGAGCGCTACGCATAATTCTACGCAAAATCATGGTGGGAAGTTCCGAGTTTTCGAGGAGCACTCGAACGCACCTTGTATGTGCATTTAGATGACATATGTTTGACCAATTGGCCTGTACTCTGTCAATGTCTTTCAGCGTCCCTGTACTGGTTTTGTTTTTAATATCTCCTCTCTCCAGTTCTATATGGCTCACTAAAGGAGTCACTCTCTTATACCCTAAGTACAGTATAGAGCCGTACTGAGCTATACTGGGCTGGCCTGGTTACGCATGCACCATAGTTGCTGAAACAGTGCTGGACGGGACAATGTGAAAGGAAAATATGCGAGCCAGCACAGTACGGTCCGGGTCGGCTCTGTAGTGTGTAAAGCCCCTCCCTGATAAGGCTGGAGTTTTTTTCCATTTTACACAGAGATCAGTGGTCCTTGATGAAAGATAAATGATTTTGTGCATCTCGCCAATGCAGTTGGAAATGAATGGGCGAACGGAAAAGCTTTTGATACAGACAGATAAGAACTTCCTATCAGCTGGTTTGGGTAATGATACAGTTTGTTTTTTTGTACTTGTAGATGAATGATGAATTCTTCACAGAGACCCACAATATTCATATTCATTTCAAAATGACGATTGTCTTTAGGCTTCAGCTTTGTTTTCCTAGGGTGGCCGTTCTCATTTGTATTCATATACTATCATATTGATGCCCTTTCTGACTTTTTACCTATGAATATGGAGGCCACATCTTCAATGGGCAAGATAGATACAGTACTAGTTATTTTCAACAATGCCAATGAATTCCCTATAAACAGAATAACAGTAAGATAATGACTCCTATATCGAGCTGATCTCACCCTGGCTCAAAAACAGGGAAGCTAAAAGCACAACTGGGCAGGGGATTGTTTTAAGCACAGTGAATTTGTCCCGCACCTTTATCATTGAAGAGGTACTTTTATCCCATGATTATGGATCAGTAAAAGTTGAAAGGCAATGGATTGCGGTATTCACTATCATTTCTATTCTTGATACCATCGAGTTTTTAAAAGGGAATATTTATTTTTTCTGTGTAAGCCACCTTTCATTTCATGCTAGCTGTTCTCCCTAGATTATCCATTGTGGCTGCATAACATAGCCAGCACGTATCTACAGTAGTAAGGATCCAGCCCGTCATCCCTTTACTCTTTATGCTCAGTGACCAGACTGTGAAAGCGTTTTTACATGTTGTAATTGTCATGAAAGAGTAACTTGATGAAATATATAGAGGCCCTCTTTTCTGATTTCTTATTTTACATATAATCTTTCCTTAATCCAATGCCTGTCATCTTTCAGATGATACTGTTCATATTTGGAGCTACAGTTTGAACATACAATGGTTGTATAGCATATACATGGTTATATAGCTTCTTCTTAATCCTGCAACCATTGTAGGTGTTTTGTTTGGAACCAATTATGAATAGGTTCTTGCTTACATTGAGTCTTGAGCATACTCACATATTTCTTGTACTGTAGCATTGGTTAGGATGCCTATAACAAAATGTGCCAAAATTATTTGGTATAGAGATAATGTTATTGTACACAATGAGCGTAAAGTCAATGTCAGTTTCCCGGACACGGATTAAGCCTAGTGCTGGAAAAAATTACTCTGTCAATGGAAAATCTCCATTGAAGATGCTTGTTAGTCTAGGATTAGGCTTAATCTGTGTCTGGGAAACCAGCCCATAGTGTCTTTAACAGGGCGTCATTTAAATGGAAACGTAGACGTCAACATGATTTGAGGCTGTTTCCAAATTCGATTAATTAGAATTCTTCCATCCATTGCTTGATTTGTGTTTGGTGGATTCCAATAAAAAATCGATCTTGTTATTTCCCAAAGACATTGTCTAACGAACCAAACCCAACCAAGGAAGTTCTTTTTTGTCTGCTCCATTAAGAATGTGTCAACAATTAATTTATTCAGTTCTGTTCTAAGAATGAATGTCATGTAGGAGATTATAATGACTAGTAGGAACATTTTTTACTCTCTAGTTACGGTATAGCGTAAGAAACGTTACGTACATTGCACTGATGTCCATTTATTTCATGTCTGGGGGTTGTAACGGATTTCATCGCAGTACTCCGTTTGCATGCACTCATATACGGATTAGCCTATTTCATAAACAGCTGGTAGTTTTTTGTTTTTTTTTGTTTTTTTTTTGTAATCCAAAACTCACAGATACAGGTAGGATTCAAATCATGTCGTAGTGGCACAAAAAAAACGTAATGCATGTAACATTTTTTGTACCTCTTGTTGGATGCCAGAACCTACTCCATGCCCAGGGTCATAATGTAGCCATACATTTCTAGACTAGATATGATGTGAGTCATAAAGTCATAGTTGCTATTTGGTCAGATTGAAAACAATGGTTGGAAATCTATCACATTTGTTTTGTATTCCCGGAAAAATTACACTGTCCCCCCCAGCGCAGACAAAAAAAATCATGTCTTTATGAAAGCCAGAATGAAATTTGTTTCTTCACCCCATTGAACTGATAACTTCAAACATGCATTTTTGTGGCACAAGAGCAATGTTTGAATGAATTATAGCCTACACTTATTCACGCACAGGCGCTTACATACATGTAATGGCCCCCCTTCTAGAAAAACATTGTTTCCGTACTCAGTCTTGAGTCTGAAAAACGTATTCTTGCATGCCACAATTAGAGGTCTATTTGTTAGTGACTTTTTTACAATGTAACATAATATGATAGTATGTATTCCTTTAATGCACCAATATCTTAAACCTGTAATAATCAGTTGACATCCAGAAGAGGGTATGTGGATGTTGTGTAGAGTGAATCTATTACAGTAGTTTGCTTAACAGTAGTAGTCGGTTTTGGCACAACACCGGATGTCACAGAATACATCTTAATCTGCACTAGAATGTTCTCCATTTGTTAATTCAATGAAATAACTTAAAAAGTTCAGTTCAGACCCCTGTCTACACATTGTGTTAACAGAGTATTCGATTTTTGATAATGGGCATATATTAGATCACAGGCTATGCCCTGTACCTGGTGTTAAAATATGTCCCCAGTCAGTCCTCTTTCAAACTTTGTTGTTATTATGCCTCCAACATGCTGTATGTGGCCACAGATGGTCTCAGACAATATCTTTATACAAAGTGTAGAAAAGGTCATGGATGTGGCCCATATCTCTCCTCTTGCTTCCCCTCTACCTCGACTCTAGCAACTAGGGTAGGGGACATCGGATAAGAGCTCTCCTCGCTCAAAAAGGGCTATATAACGTCTTCAAATTTAAAACAGTATGGGGGGGAAACTGCTTAAGCCTGACATAAGAGAACACCATCTGCTTTCTTCGCAGTTGTTAGTATCTTGAAGTTCGGGTACAAGTTGTGACTGTTGTATTCCCCCCTGAGGAATGCAGTGACTACAAATACCACTGTCTCTCTCTCTTTCTCTCTCTGCAGAACATCAATAGGAGCTCTTGCTCTACCACACTAACAGTACCAGAGGCTGACTCAGTACAGTAGTCAGGAATACGGTATTTCCTCTGGTCCCGAATCCTGAAGGGGAGGCCAGAGGAGGATATGAGCAGCTGGGGACGATTACACCGAAAGTGAGGGAAAAGACACAATTGGTGGCATATTGTATTTACAAATATGTAGGCCTATGTTAAGTTTCCCAATTTGTATTTGTTCTAATGATGAAGAAATGAAGCTGATATCAAAAAAAAAAAAAAAAACTCCTGACATGAATGGTATTGCTGATGTCCTAAAAATGTTCTTATTGCGTAATGCGTGGTATCGACTTGGGGACAGCTACAACAAAGCAGTTTCCATAAGAAAAGCATTGACAGCAGGGCTGTGTTAGAAAGGATAGTGCCTTGCATTGGGAATTTACATGTGACAGAAGTGGCCTTTGATGAAAAATAATAATAATAATAATATTTTATCCCAGTAAAACTGAACAGAGGTCCAAGAAAAATGGGATGACAGGGCAAGTTCTATGGGTTAAAGACAGGTGGCTGTTAAGCTTTAATCAGATTAGATTTCTGTTTGGAAGCAACCCTAATTTAGTAGAAAACCTGTAGTTGATTATGCTGTATGCCTATGTCATGTTCAATGAACATTTACAGTCAGAAATCTGAAGACCCTCAATTTTCTAATGGATTTGATTCAAGAAATATTGATGTAGAATGTACACAGCTAAACAGCTGTTCAATGTGTTAGCATGTGGTTTAAGAAGAAAGAAGTTGCAATTTCATTTTAAATGAAAATTGAATTGTGCCAGCTTACAAAGACTTGTGTTACTTTTGGTGAAAGAGAGTTGTCTGTGTCATTTTTCTTGAAATATATATTATCTTTGTCCCCGGTGATGTTAGATTTACCATTTCAGACATTTGACAATACTGTTTAAGCTCTGTTTCTTCCACCAAATCACTGCTTTTTAAAAAGCAATAGTACATAAAGCAAACAAACAGTGAATTTGTGTTGATCATTAACATTGCTTTTTCTCCCGAAACCTTTATCCCTATACTTTAAAGATGTAAAAGATAACATTTTTAAGATTGCATGATGTATAGGATAAGATAAATTACATCAAAGTTATTTATTGAATGCCAATTCAGGTTCAAATAAAACATGAGTAAACTTTGATACGAATTCAAAATCCACTGTTGGAAAGTTAACTGTCTATTTAACATAGTCTTGTGCCTTGAAGTTGAAGTACTAGAATTTATACTGTGGTTGATGTATTTTTTATTCTGAGTCCTGTATTTGCCTCTTGTTGCTATTCTGCGCTTTGAGTGTATCATAGAGTAATAGATATAAAAAGTATTTTCTTAGTTTGATAATTTGCCTGCTTTTAATATCATTTAAACTAAATGTGTTTAGAGGATCTGAGGGAAGATGTAACAGGCAATAACGAATATGTCATAAGACCTTGTGACGATATACAGTAAGAGTTATAATTTTGTTGTCTGTTTTAGCACTTTTGGAAAATATTGTTGTTTAACTATTTCAACATAACCACAAATAATTGGTCATTAGCCTGCCTTATTCCTTCCAACCACAACTTTTTATGAAAGAATATTTTAATCATGGCCAGTTTATGAAATACAAAAATTAAGATCTGCACTTTATCAAGTACGTTGCCTGACAGGACACTCATTTCCCTTTTCTATGTATTTTTACCTTTATCTGAAGTTGTCATTTTATTTTTTATATTTTTCCATTTAGTTTCAACTATTACAAAGGCATGGGTAGTCCTTTATGTTATCAAAACTATTTTAATGAAACAATCACACTTTCATGGTGTCAAGGGTTATATGCCATTTTCCAGGCCATGTCTTTGCCTTCCTGAAATTGAAAAGCATAGTTTGTGTCAACTTTTATAGTAATGTATTTGTTTGTTTGATTTTGCCCTATGTAACAAACATACTAGTAAACAACATATACCTGCGTCTTGTGTGTCCAAAATGTTTTCTTTCATTCATTTGGGATAATATAGAACTATCAGGAAGTGCTAACATTTAAATGTATGATTCATATCTGTTTACGGTGTGTTCTCTACCATATAAACATCATGTCCAAATTGGAAGGGAACAGACTATCACAGTTTGTTACATTGTTGTAGATGTCACTTGTGACGTGAAAGGGATACAAATGACCACTCATTCACTATTTCAGAATGATGGTGTTAGCAATAAGCAAAACAAGAATAAGCTTCTTGTTTTGTGGCAACATGTTCTTGCTTCCTTTAAAAAAAATTATCTCAACAGTATATGATTTCCTGGTCTATGATGACCACTAGATATGCTTCCTGGTTTTAGTTTGAGAGTAGTGTGAAAATTAAATGAAAAGACAAAGGGCAGAGCTGGTCCACCACTATCACAACATTAATGACATAGACAACCAGGTTTTTCTAAGCACTGGTGGAATGAAGAATTAGACACACACCAAAAAACAACAACACATAACACATTCAATAGCCTTTCCTTTATCAATAACTGTAACCTGGCAAAAGTCAAACAAAAACAAAGATAAAGGGGGATCATATTGTTTTGCTATCTAACCTGTCGATTTTCCAATAACATCAGAACTGTCTGAAGATATAGTGTCTCCGATTTTTCCGATTTACAATCATGGTCTCTGTATTTACAATACTGCACAAAACAAGCCTGTGTCTACTAGATAGTCTTATGATATAGATGAAAAGGATACTTGACACAAGACTTCTGTCTGCTAGACCCCCTGGTGATAGCCTTATCGAGATTGGAAGAAGATAACTTAAGTTTAAAAGAAGTAGAAAAAGAACCCAAACATCTGATATCTGCTGAAGGGTCTGGCCCCCAAAAATAGGTTTGGTATGATGCATATTCTTAGTCATGCTATTAGATTTAAATAGTTGATGAGAAGAATACATGGTAAAGAAGAATGACATCACATTCAGGTATATTGACATTTCTGGTGGTTAGGGTTAGGGTTTCCCAAATTGGTTGTTCTTCCTTATCACTCGTAGATATAAATATGTTAAATGTCCTCTACTAGATGGCAACCTGAAAAAATGTTTCATCAGAAACACTCCCGCGGTGGCGGTGTCCGGAGCCTCATGAATTTATGACGTAGGAAAAGGTTAGCCAATCATGTGGATGATAGCCGATTTATGGAGGACGAACAAGGAAGTCCTGAAATTGGCTATTAAGTGGAGTAGCTGGATAACTAAGTTAGCTAGTAAAAACTCGTATTTTCCACTCGTGATCGTTTAGCTTTCTAGTCGTGGTTGCCACATGCCGCATCCATTGGCCAATTTAAAATGCCTAACCCTTCACAGCTGCTACTAACCCAGCTAACGTTGTTATTAGCTAGCGTTAGACAGACGTACACACAGTGCTGCTAGCTAGCTAGCTAGTTGGGGTTGGTCTGGTCTGCATGTGTAATAATGTCGCAATGGAATATAAGAAAGGAGTACTTGTACAATGTGCCCCCGTACGTCTTGTGTGAGTTCTCAGAGGTGATGGACAATCTCTCCAACACGGAATGGATGAGATTCGGTAAGAAATATGGCCATTCAAGATTGTTATAAATAAGATATGTTAGATAAGCTCAGCTCCATGTGTTAGCAAGCTAATGGAAATCAATGCTGTCTTATGATCCTCCCAGTCACTAGGCAGGTAAACAACAAGGAAAGTTACACCTTTTGATCATAATTTCCTTGTCAAACATTTTACAATGAACAACTTTCTAGCCTATCACCTGTATTTACTGTCAATGACATTATCTAGAAGTTTTGATTGACAGCCTAAAATTAACATTTGCTTGCTGATTGTCAACTGTTTGTCAAGGAAAAGATAATCACATTTTCACATTCCTTGTTGTTTACTTGAGAAGCAACTGAGGATCATCAAAGTAATTTCTATCTCAAGGGGATCAAAAGACAGTAAATTGGGCAATAGAGACACATGGTGTGGGTCTTAGTTTGGTAACTGACACGAAGGCAACTGCTGCTTTCTCTAGTTACAGTATTTGTGAATGTTGGCCTACTTTCAATTGAGAATAATAAATCTAATAAAAGATTGTTGGTCATTTACATTTATGGCTTTTAACAGATGCCTTTTTCCAAAGTGACTTACAACAAATACATTTGTCTAAGTAAGTGAATCATCTGTCCATCAGTCATGTAGTGTAATCTATGCAAGGACCATGGGCTATTGGCAGTCAGAATGCTAGAAGAAGGAATAATTACTTTTCTTTTTTTTGTTAATTAATTTATTTACCTGTGCACAGGATACAGAGTGTAAACGGTGCAATGAAATACTTTTTTGCGGTCACCCTCTCAACAGTGCAGTGAAATATTAAACAAGTAAAGATGATAAAAGAATTTTTAAAAAACAATACACAATAAAGGCAATAAGTAACCTAATACTTATCTAGTGAAAGTATGTATGTGTGGAATTGTATCAGACAGACTAATCATCAAGTGTTGTTTTGTCCTCCTTGGTAGCGTCCCGTGTGCTGAGTGACCAGAGAGATGTTTGCCATGCAGAGCGGAGGGAAAGACGGACAGACTGGGTCATGAACCATTGGGGGATGAGGAAAGGGACAGTTGGAGACCTTCTTGTCATACTGGAGGATCTGCAGCTGTTCAGAGCTAGAGACATCATCCTGGACGGTGAGTTACATCATGCAATTCAATTCAAGTGCAATACACAGGATGTGTTACACTCCAGCACTCAACTGGTGTCACAGATTCATATACTGTGCATCATGAAGCATCTTGTTGCCTGGCTCCATGTCAGTATGCACTTTCGTGTCTTGGGGCATTGCGGTAGCAACTTCCTGTGGTTTTGTTTTGTGCAGGGAAGCCAACTAGACGACACCGCTCTATCACTACACCTCCCTCCCCCCCTTCACCGGCTCCATCCTTCCCACCACGTCATCTATTCACCCATCCTCATAAAGCTCAACCGAAGAGTGCTCAACTGTCAACAAAGGCCATTTCTGGACAAGGTAACATCTCATCAACTGTCCCAATCCTCACCATTGATCTTTCAACCCATTCCTAAAAATGTAGGCTAGTTAAAGAAAAGGCTATGCTGTCGGTTGGAATTCTTCAGTTCCTCTATTCAGGAATGCTTTCCATCTCATTTAGGTGCTCCTGGACTCAAGGTTCTGCCCAAACCGGGCCCCCCACCCTCTGGTTTGGCGTCCAACAGGCAGATAGAGGCACCTGCAGATGAAAGGGTAACGGGAGTCATTGAGTTCACTTTGTCATCCTATGCGGTTTCTTTCCTGGAAACGAGTAGTTTGTGAGCGAGAAGTTGTGTTTTGATTTGTAGACACATGTCTTGGTTCAGCAGAATGAAACAGTTTAGGCTGCTGTAGGAAGTCTCATATAAAGATCCCATAAAAGAGGATTTGTGATGATTCTCTATTTTCAGTAGTTTTTTAGTTTTTTGTTCTATTATCTCTCTTTTTAGTCACCAGTCCCTGAAGTACCTCTGCTGTCCAGTGCTATGTGCTGGCCATTTGAAGAGGTACAGTGTGGGACAGACAACTTCTCAGTAGCACATCAGATCGGTGAGGGGGGTTTTGGACACGTGTACCACGCCACTTTGAGGAACACAGACTTTGCTGTCAAGAGGCTGAAAGAGGTAAGGGGCTTTCAGTGTCATGGAGGAAGATGGTGAAGATGGAGGGTTAATAAGGCTTGTTATTTCAAGCTGAACAATGTATTTGTTCTGAGAACTGAGAAGTTGGTGTGGTTTAGGATTCAGTTGTGGTTTTTGTTATCACTGGTCTGTCACGTCATTCTGATAGATGAAAGGCTGTGTGTGAGGTGACGTTTTTTATATCAGATGTTTTTTCTTCTTTGATCTCCATCAGAACTCTCGTATAGACTGGACTGTGGTGAAGGAGAGCTTTAAGACGGAGGTGGAAAAACTATCACAGTAAGTTGGCTGGCAGTCCCTATCCCTATCATTCTGTTAATCTGGCTTCTTTCCTGGCATTTCACCTAACCTCGTTCTGCTTTCATCTCTTTTCCCCCCCCTATTTTCTTTCTTGTCAAAGTTATCTGGGTCTGTATTGGAAAGGACCGCAAAGAGCCTCCCCCCCATATGACAACCTATTGTATACCACCAATAGTCCCTGACCTAGAAAAGCATCAGTCGTGCCACAGAGGCAGAGAAAGGTTACCATTGTTACCAAGTCCCTCTGTCGCTTCTCCGGGTGTCTGTTGTGGTTAGTCTCTTTCTTCTGTCTATTGCTCGACTCCTAATCGGGTCATTCAATCTGTGTCTATATGCTTTGTTCGTCTGCTTATTGGTGAGTCAAATGCTGCTCGCTCTTTATGACTCCTTGTAACTGAAGACAGTAGATTGTTATCTACTGTGATGTTATTTCCAAGATAAGGATAATACAGTAGCCAAATAGATGTTTAATTTGATTTAACGCACTATTTGGAGGTTGGATTTCATGCATGAGACAACATGTTACTGTAATGTGTGTCAGAAAGATCGTTTCTTGATTTCAGGACATTTACGTCTTTTACTAACTGTCTGCCTTTCGCCTGCTGCTTCTCTCCCCCCTAGATACAGACACCCCAACATTGTGGACTTTGTGGGCTACAGTGTTGGAGGTGGAACCCACTGCCTTCTCTATGTCTTCATGCCCAATGGCTCATTAGAGGACCAACTCCAGAACCAGGTGAGGATAGACAGCCACAATCACACTGACAGACCCATATCATATGAGGATGTCTTGAACATGAACCCATTGATTTTTAGATTGATCAACTCTGTACCTCTGTTTCTTAATGTACTATTTGTATGGTAGATGATGATGCATGAGTTACAGTCTGTTGTAGAAGCTTGTACTACATTGACATACATCTGCCTCTGATGTTGTCCCCCAGGACGGTGCTGCCCTCTCCTGGCCACAGCGTGTCAGTGTGATGCAGGGGTCAGCCAAAGGCATACAGTTCCTGCATGCCAGCTCTCCTGTGCTCATTCACGGAGACATCAAGAGGTTCCTTATGGGCTGAATGAATATGCCCTTTATTTCAATTCCTGGTATCTTCTTGGAACATGAATATTTGTTATTGTCACACAGGCCGCCATCAAAACTTTCAAATTATAAAATTAATCTAGAAAATGATTGATTATAAACCCTATTTGTCTTCCCAAACCATCTGCCTTCTGTCCTCAGCTCTAACATTCTCCTGGGGGAGCACCTGGAGCCTAAGCTAGCGGACTTTGGCCTGGCCCGGTTCTGCCGTACCTCTTGCAGCAGGTCTGCTGGTGCGACCACTACCGTGGCCCAGACCAAGACGGTGCGAGGAACCCTGGCCTATCTACCTGAAGAATATGTCAAGTATGGAGAGCTCGGAGTGGGCATCGATGTCTTCAGCTTTGGAGTGGTCAGTGCTCATTCAATACTCACTGACCTACACCCATGGCGTGTGTGTGTGTGTGTGTGTGTGTGTGTGTGTGTGTGTGTGTGTGTGTGTGTGTGTGTGTGTGTGTGTGTGTGTGTGTGTGTGTGTGTGTGTGTGTGTGTGTGTGTGTGTCAAATCTCTTGTATTCACACCCATTTGAGTATACTTTATTACAAAGATTAAACAATATTCATCATTTATACTTTCAATTAGTATTATGTATGCTATAGCAATATGGCATGATATAACTGTCTGCATTGCCATTTGTTGATTTGACATATCATTACAGTAATATTGCACAATTAAGTCATTGTAAACACTACACACAATCAATGCATAATTAGGAGGCTAAACAGCAACAGTTGTCACAAGCAAAATGTTTTTCAAAGCATGTTTATTACACATTTCTTACATTCCAATGAAACATTACACATGGGAAATCTGCAACACAGTACACTAACAAGGATTCCATTATCTTCCAGGTCCTGCTGGAGGTGCTGACCGGCCGCAGAGCCTTGGAGTCCGACAGCCAATCTAAAACTGTGTATCTGGTTAGTAATGCACTCATCTACAGTGTTGACAAACATGTAATTCTACCGTATGTTCTAGACGAGGATACATATTGATAAGAAATGTTATTCCTACACTACACTGTACCTGACACTGATTTTCCACAACTGTATAATGTTTCTCCTCACGTCTTTCTATCATTCTCCTATTCAGAAAGACTTAGTAACGGAGGTGGAAGACAACAGAAGTCGAGGCAAAGGGAAGCTGACTACGGAGCAGCCTTTTCCCGCTGCGGCCACACACATCTGGAAGAATCACATGGATCCTAGAATAGCATCAGACCGGGCCCCAGACGGCTCCTTGGACGTGGCTGCGCTGGCCTGTCGTTGTCTGGAGTCCAGAAAGAAAAGGCCCCCTATGGCTAAGGTAGGCTGGTCGCCAAGGTCATGGTGTGATTCAAGTGTGACAGGGAAAACATATCTTCAAAACAAATGTATGGGTCACATTTTGGGGGGGAAATGTTACCAATAGCATGAATAGAATTTGGATGATGCTTGTACTCATTAATGCTAACATTCCATGATTCATTGTTGTTGTTTTTAAAAACATAAAAACAAGTGCAACATGTAAATACCAAGCTCTCTGCTATTGTGACCTTAATTGTGGCTATGTGGGTGAGTTGCAATGTGTTTGGACTGTATTTATGACTCATGCTTCATCTGTCATTTCTCCCAGGTGTTCCAGATGCTCCAAGACATCGATACAAGCCTGAGGGCCTCCAGCAGAGCTTCCACAGTCCAACTCCCCACTACTCCTTCTCATCAGCCCTTCCCCAAGCCTCCTCTATCCATGGACTCATCCTGTATGGATTCCCTTTCATGTGGCCTGTCAAAAATAGGACCCCTAGAAGACACTTTTGACTGCTCCCCTCGTCCCTCCTCGTCCCTACTCCAGTCAGCGTCCTCCTTTCTGGGCCCATGTGAATCCGATGAGAGTCAAGGATACTCCCAGTACATTGCTCCCCCCACCAATAGTGCTAACAGGCTAGATTCTCAAGCCTCCTTGCCATGTGGGGCCTACGGGGGTCAGAGTGGAAGTTATACTGGTTCCTCACCGGCTGGCTCCGTACAATTGGCTGGCTCACTACGATCTCATTCACCTCAATCATCATCAGGTAAGAGGATCAGATATCTCTAACCCAGGGATGCGTAACTCAACTCAGAGGTCTGCTGTCTAGCTGGTTTTAGTGGTCTTAAAAGGATTAGAACAAAAAACAACCTACACTGTAACTTCTAACTCAGCAATGTGAAAATGTATGTCTTGTTGTCATTATGTTACATATATCAGTTACGTATATTCTCTCTCCCTCTGACTAAACCTACCAGGCTCTCTCAACCAGGGAATTATCATTAATACATGCAAGGAGCGTTTACTCCAGAAGGTGGCGCTGCATAAGGAGGGAAGAATCCACACTGCTGAGCTCCTCTTCTCTGATCTTTGTAAGCTCGTCTCTGTTTTTATTTTTAAAAAATGTTATCATCGCATTAGGTTCTACCATCAATAGCATGATGAACATTGCCCACATTTAGTTACAATGTTCTTCACTGTACAATGTACATAATGACAGACAATACGATATAAGCTGTATCTGTTGTTAAGGGAACAACGGGCATTGTCACAGGCATGTTCAATTTGTTTTTAATATGATGCAGATGGAGATAAGAACCCACCAAGTCGAGAACCAGAGGAAAGCGATGAGCCATACCTTGCAGGAGAGGCAAGTGAGAGTGGAGCGAACACATAAACACTTGCCACTGAAGCAAATCCATATGAACCTACAGTACAAGGGACACAAAGGAGTTTGGGTGACCACTGGCAGTCATGTTCTTGTTAGTTTGGGAAGAAAAATACTTACAAAGATGATGGGGTCTATTCTGCTTTGTTTTTATATATGTCATTATGCCATTTAATTGTGAAATGTAATCATAATCTAATCAACCAATTATTATAAATTCAGACTTTATTTTTGAAAGTCTTGCTAGAAAGGTTCCAAATACAGTATATAAAACCAAATTGCCAAATGGTTGTTTACAAGTTTTACTGAGATATACTGCTACTGCTATTGTCACAGCTTTCAAAACAAGTGTTATTTCAAGTGTTGTATACATTTCACAATGTGTGTAAATGACTGTTGATGACATGCAAGTCAAGTTTGAAAGTCTGTCCAACAAATGAGAATTAATCTGTGTTTATTAAATGTAAAGTTGGTTACATTATTATTCTGTATCACGTAGAGTTGGCTTTACAATACTCCTGTCTACATATTCATTTTTATTTTAGCCAACTGTTTATGTAAGTTATTTATTGTTGTGTAGTGTTATCGTTTTGTTATTCATAGACTATTAAAAGCATACATTTTCATCTGATGTAATACTTTATGCAAACTGCCCTGATCACTTCTGCTAGTGTAACATGGCATGGGAATGGAATTGATAGTGGAAGAGTGGCTACTGATGAGGTTTTGCACTTAAAAAACTCATGATGGGCATATGTCATTACAGATTGTGACTCTTGATCCATTTGTCAGACCCACAGACAGTGCAATATTGGATTTAGTGTTACCAGATTTTAGAATTTGCAACCTTATCAGTGGGGGGATGGAAGCTGTGAATGTGTATACACATGCTCTGCATCATACAGATGTTTGATGACAGACTTTGTTCATGAGTTTAAGTAACTTTTGTGTCCATATGTTGATTGTTTTGATAATAGGCTCAGTCTGATCAATTTGACATGTGAACTATAGCAGTATTCACATTTTGTGAAGAGATTGCAAACATTTGATGCACTCAAGCCTCCAAGCTATCCTGTGTTTCGCCATCTCCACTGAGGGCTTGTTGATAGTGGCGTTCAATTATTGAGGCTGACTAGAAAATGGCGGCTTCCTGGGCGGCATGAGAAGATGTAGAGTTTGCTATTTTTTAACCGATATAATAATCCGGGATCTGACTCTGTGATTTAGTCCCGCTCTCGAGACTTTTGATTAAAGTAACAACTCGAAACGAGTAAGTATATTGTTCTAATGATATTGCGGATTTCTTAATTTTGCGTTTTATTGTGTAGGCTAACGGTATCGCCGCCATTTTTCTTGAGGGAAGCTAGCTAGCTAGCTAGCTCAAGGCTAATGAGAAAAAGATTCTAGATTATTATTTGCATGAATGATTTATTGAAAGACGTAAATAAAGGCGTCAAACTTGAAATAAATATTTTCCAATTATTCTATCATATTATGAATATCTTAGTTTTCCGTAATTCATGAAATGATAATTCACCAGTAGTAGCTGTCAAAGTAGCTTGAGGATAAGCGTAATGACTTGCTAACGACGCGTTAGCTGTATAGCTAGGGGGAGGAATGTGAAGCTAGCCTGTATCTTGGTTTGTGCTTCTGTCTGGATTTCAACAATAACATTGATTTAGAGTGCATGCATGTGAACTGTGAATCAGATCAATGTAGTTGTACTGTGAACGTTGAAAGTTGAACCATGAGGTAGTGTTATATCACATTAGCTATGTTTTTTGACAGCACGTACTAGTAGCTAGTAAGCTACCATCCATTTTTGTCAAAAATGGCGACACCCAGAACAGAAAGGCATGACATTTTTTACAGCGCAACAACAACAAACCAATGCAACAATAAACATACACTACTTATTTTATTTAGATTGATCAGACAGGCGACCACAAAATTGGCATATGAACACGTAGTGCACATGATGAGAAGGTTACCATTTGAAGCATGAAAGGTGTGCATGTCTGCAAAAATCGTCTTTGCATCTAGAATTGTTAGCTAAGTTATCTGGCCAGCTTGTTAGCTATCTTGCTAAGACTTGCCTGCAAATTCTATGCTGCAGCATTTTATCAGAACGACCAATTTTAAACCACAAATATGTGTATGTAATATATAACTTAAGATTTCTCGCAAACATCATTTTCAATTTCATGATGTGCCCCAAAGTACCTGGGATTATTTTACAAAACAATAATTTTGGAACTGTGGTAGCAAGCTAGCTCAGCTAAGTTAGCCAGCTAGCTAAAGCCGGGCTCGCCGCCTGATTTGGCTCTGCCATTTTTTTGGACGGTCTGTTTTCTGGGTGGTTTGTTTAGTTTGTTAGCTGGCTACAAGATGGCGGCACCCATTGAATCGCACCGACCTGCTTCTATGGAAATTTAACGGCAAACCAGAAACATAATGCGTATTTTATGAAGCGATGCATACAATAGCTCTGCGAGTTGTATCATTTTTCATGGCTGTACATTCATGTTGTTCCGGATCTACATTCATTTGACCTGCCGGCTTTTTCATCTTTTCTGCAAAGCGTCTAGCTAGCTAAAATGGCGACTCCCATACGTTTTCTTTTGCATTTTCTTAGCTAACTAGCTACAAGCTTGTTAGCTAGTTTGGAAGACTAGCAGTCCAGATATAATATCGTCTGTAGCAAATCTTTGAATGGACTTGAAGTAAGATCAAGGCACATCAATCTCGCCTTGCTTTGGAAATTGCTTTTTGCGGAGATTTAGTACAGAGAGCAAGAGGACGCAATTTTTAATCCTGTTAGCATAGCGTTAGCCAGCTAGCTTATTCAGCTGGCTAGTGACATAAGCTAGTTTGCTAGTGGCTTTGTGGAGCAGTATTTCTAGTTTTATAACAAGTTGACTACGAAAGACTTTCTATTTGGATTTTTTCCCTCAAAGAGAAACGTCATCTACTGGCACCATGGCATCTGGGACCACTGGCTCAGTTCTACAGCCACGGTGGAAGCGGGTGTTGGGATGGTCCGGCCCTGTCCCCCGGCCCCGACACGGTCACCGTGCCGTAGCAATCAAGGAATTGATGGTTGTTTTCGGGGGAGGCAATGAAGGAATAGTGGACGAATTACACGTCTACAACACAGGTAAGTGATTACACTCAAAGTGATTACATCAGTGTAAATGCAGTCTGCAGATGAAACGCATATTATGCATGCAACATTTTAGCTAGTATCGCATGCTAGCGTTTCCGCTATTGTGCAAGCCCTAGCAGGTTAGCATCATCAGCAGGATTCTGTATCCCAAAGCAAACGTATTTGAATGTAATAAATGCATGTTTTCCTCATGCAGGTTTGTTGCACATTGTTATCCAGCCCCTTTGCAAAGCTAATGTCAGTTGGCTTGCTATGTTGGTTTTAAAAAGATTGTACAGCAGTTGCTGCCACTGTAACGTTTATTGTGGCTGTTCGTTAGCTAGCGGCAATTGCCTGCTAATTGATGTTCAACGCGTCGTTGACGTGCCATGAAATGTAATGGGATAACTTGACCGTCATTCATTTTTCTTGCAAACTAATCGTTTTGATACTTGGTTTCCAACACATTTGACAGTTGGGGATTCTTCCCAGTTCAACTAGTTAAAATAGCTAGATATACAAAAAAAAAAGTGCCAGCCCCGCGTTTGCTAACTAGCCACGGCTGGACCTCTGCCTATCCTGGCTTGCTAAGCAGCAAGTTGGCTTGCTAGCGTGGCTACAGACACCGTACGCTGTCGTGCGCCTAGCGGAACTCACCAGAGTAGGGAGATTGGAGGGAAAATACAAAGAGAAATGGCGGGTTTATACAAGACACCGACGTCATCATATAAACAAAGCTCCATCCAGTTAAGTCTTTCAGATTTCTTAATTTTTCATTGACATGACTTTTTTTTTTTTTTATTGCCATAAACCTGATAACCTAATATACAGGTTCACTATTGTTAGCTTGGTTACATCCTAGAAATATAAGTCAAATTCCATTGGATATAGTGCTGCTTTGTAATTAAGAATTTATTATGTTTCAGCGACCAACCAGTGGTTTATTCCGGCTGTTCGTGGTGACATCCCACCGGGCTGTGCTGCATATGGTTTTGTTTGTGATGGCACCCGATTGCTTGTTTTTGGAGGAATGGTCGAGTATGGCAAATACAGCAATGATCTATATGAACTGCAGGTGAGTGCTCAGATCACAACTTCTCTTGTCATATCAGCTTGTCCATTACTTTGTGGAATTTTCAGGCATAAATAAAACGGTAGAATGTCCTGCCCATATAATTAGAATACAGGTCATCTCTATGGCCAGGCTCAGTACTTGTATACTAATCATACCTATATTTTGAAGACGTAGCATACCATCAAAATATAGCATTAGGAGCATCAATAGTAATAACACTAATTTGGTAAGTCACATAGTTGTCATTTGTATGAGAACCTGCCTATGGCCATACTGTAAATTAAGCTTGTTATTGAGTAATTGCAAGGTCTCCGTGTTTGCTTATGATTCCTTAGGCCAGCCGATGGGAGTGGAAACGGTTGAAGCCCAAGGCGCCCAAGAATGGTCCCCCTCCCTGTCCCCGGCTGGGCCACAGCTTCTCCCTGGTGGGGAACAAATGCTATCTATTTGGAGGGCTTGCTAATGACAGCGAGGATCCCAAGAACAACATCCCCAGGTAACAAAAATCTGTTGGTTTTTTTAGGGGGGGGGGGGGGGGGGAGGCACAGCACAGCATGATGATGGCAAACATAGCAACAAAAAAAAAACCTTCTCTTGGTCTAACCCTTTTTCCTTGTCTTTTCTTCTGTTCCAATCCTAGATATCTGAACGATCTATACACGCTGGAGCTGCGTGCAGGTTCCACTGTGGTGGGTTGGGACATCCCCATCACCTACGGAGTGCTGCCCCCTCCCCGCGAGAGTCACACTGCTGTGATCTACACAGAGAAAACATCCAAGAAATCTCGCCTCATCATCTACGGAGGCATGAGTGGCTGTCGTCTTGGTGACCTTTGGATCTTAGACATTGGTGAGTGTAACTAAATCAAATATGAGTCACTATCACACATTGTATACACATTATAAATGCGTACATTGCCTCATGTGTGTAAGAAATGTTATGAGACATTCTTTGTTTTTTTCCCGTAGGCGTGAATGGAGCTTGATGATTTGTTTACCTTTTTCCCCGCAGACACTTTGACATGGAACAAGCCCTTAATAAACGGTACAGCGCCTCTCCCCCGCAGTCTCCACTCTGCCACAACCATCACCAACAAGTGAGTAACTGTCATGTCACACTCACAAACCTCCATGTGCTGTTCCTCTTTTAGGGAGAGAGAGATTCAGCTTGCATTTTTCCATCATGGGGTCAAGGGAGGGCTGCTGTCCGGTTCTCTACCCTTCGCCCCAAAATGTGCACTTTTTTTGCAGTGAGCGAGTGTGCACTTGTGGAGAAGGGTAGAGCACTCTAGGAGAGCGGGTGCACACTTTGCGGAGGATAGCACAGCTCCTGGTTTGTTTGTTAGAAGCTCAACTGTCTCTTCTGTGCAGGATGTACGTGTTTGGAGGTTGGGTGCCCCTCGTGATGGACGACGTGAAAGTGGCAACACACGAGAAGGAGTGGAAGTGCACAAACACACTCGCCTGCCTGAACCTAGGTATGTCTGACACTACTTTCATATAACTGTTTTGAATGTGCTTAATATTTAATTATGGCTCAGGGGGAGAAATGTTAACCGTTGAATCAGTTATCAGATTGAGCACAAAATTACAATGACAGTTTGCCAAAGCCTATTTCTCCACTGCATCATGCAATCATGTCCCCCTTTCTGTCCCCAGACTCCATGATATGGGAGACAGTTCTGATGGACACACAGGAGGACAACATCCCCAGAGCCAGGGCAGGACACTGCTCAGTGGCCATCAACTCCAGGCTCTATGTCTGGAGTGGCAGAGACGGTTACCGCAAGGCCTGGAACAACCAGGTGTGCTGTAAAGACCTCTGGTACCTGGAGACAGGTGAGTTCACCTCTTCATGCCATTTTGTCAATAGGATTTGTTGAATACTTAAAAACAACACCGGCTCGTTCAGAGAGATGGATGTACATATGCTTTGCCTTATTAGACACTAGTTGGAATTGCTTGGATCAAAGTCTTTTTTAGCTGTTTTTTAGCTGTTGTAATGAATTTGTTGAAGTATCAATCGTCAAGTGTCTGTTTTGTCACCACAGACTGAATATTGAAAACGGTATTTTATTCCTTAATAAAAATACAGGGCCTTAATAAATTGCAAATATGACCCGCCATATATCTGCGTTTTGCCTCCACAGACAAGCCAAATCCACCGTCGAGGGTGCAGCTGGTCCGCGCCAACACCAACTCCCTCGAGGTGAGCTGGGGCGCCGTGCCGACCGCAGACACCTACCTGCTGCAGCTGCAGAAGTATGACATCCCCGCGGCAGCCGCCACCACCCCGGGCGTCAGCGCCGCATCCTCACTACCCGCCAACTCGCCCAAGAGCCCGGCCGCGGCCGCCGCGTCGCAGGCCGCCCAGAGCCTGGGCATCACGTTGGTCCCCTCCCCCACCAACACCATGCCCGGGAGCCCGCTGGCCGCTGCCACCGCTCGTGGACCAGGTACGGGCTCTTTTTTACCTTTTTCATTTATTTTTTTTAACACTGATTTTTCCTAGAGACAGATTATAAGCATCCCCCGATTTTAAAAGCATCTTCACTGGAGAGTCTCCATTGTACGTTTTTTGCGCAGATAGTAGGATTCATTTGTGTATGGGGAAACTGGCCCCTGAGGTGTTATGATGCCTATATGTCACAAAGATAGTCGGGTTAGTCGAGCTGTGAGCAGGCTGTGGTTAGCTTCATACCAGGGATTCTTTTCAGATGTGTGTTCTAACCACGCTGTTTTTACCCCTGCAGCTATTCTGAAGGTGGCTGCTCCCCACTCCACCACAGGGACGTCCATTGTCACTGTGAGACAGGCCAACCAGGGAGGGAAATCCCCTGTCACGGTTACATCCCTTCCTGCAGGTGTCCGCATGGTTGTTCCCGCCCAGGGCACCCAGGGAACGGTATGAAGGCTTATGGATTTATTTATGCAAATGTTTTCCTTTTCTCAGTTTCATTCTTTCCTAATCCTGTGATAATTCCCAATTCCATTTTCATGATTTGTTTGTTTTGCTTTTTTTTTTTTTTAGCCAATCGGCAGCAGCCCTCAGATGAGTGGCATGGCTGCCCTGGCTGCAGCTGCTGCGGCCACTCAGAAGATCCCGCCCTCCACTGCTACCATGCTACCGGCTGGTGCCACCATTGTCAAAACAATGGCAATGAGCCCCGGCTCCACGACGATGAAAGTTGCCTCACCTGTTATGGTAAGTAAGCTCCGTGGACAAATATTACCCCTGCCAAGTAAACGTCTGTTGTTAATAATAAACTGTGCTGGCACAGCAGATCTAAAACAACACCACCCTGATCCTTCATCCTCAATCCTTCATACTCCCAGGGTTTGTGTCAATTACTTTGTTGTCGTGACATGAAATTCAGTTCACTCATTGAAAGTTGCCCTTAGGAATCTGTTAATTGGGAATGCTATTTACTGTCTATTGCCCTCTATTTGCTCTGACCTAGAATATTTTTTCAAAAGCAATACAAATTTGGACGCAAAAAGAAAGTTCCACTGTGTTCTGTGATGATTTTTCGATCCATGAATTCTCCAAATCACTTCCTTCACTGCCAAATTGAAAACTGAGTTGACCCCCGACCCTGCATGTGCCTGTCTGTTCCTCACACATCTGTTTCTTCTGTGTTATTTAGGTGAGTAACCCTGCTACCCGCATGCTGAAAACTGCAGCAGCGCAGGTTGGCACCTCGGGCATCGCCACGCCCAACACGCAGACTCGCCCCATCATCACTGTGCACAAGGGTGGCACCGTCACCGTTGCCCAGCAACACCAGGTGGTCACCACCATGGTGGGAGGAGTCACCAAGACCATCACCCTGGTCAAGAGCCCCCTCAGCATGGGAGGCAGTGGCACTCTGGTGAGACACTGGCATGGATAGTTCAGAGGAGATTCATTTGATAGTTGTCTTTTCCCATCTTATATTTTTGTCAGTACCTCTTCTATATAATGATAATAATGATAATGCTAATAATCTCCACACATGTTTTTGTCCTATTATAAATGTATGTCTATCCCCCTCAAACATGTAAAACAATTCATGCTAAATGTGACTGTCTCCTATGTCTGTCTAGATCTCCAACCTGGGGAAGATGATGTCAGTGGTCCAGACCAAGCCTGGGCAGACAGGAACTGTGACTGGTCAGGCTGGCTCTCCTCTCACCCAGATCATACAGGTCAGCTTTATAATATGTATTGGAGATGTTTCTTGAACTTAAAAAGGTTTTGAGAACTTTGAAAATGTCCCGTCAAAGTGTATGTTTTATGAGTGCGGGCCCCTAGATGGAACTTAAGAATTTGGAGATCTGGCCAGCTGGTTAAGAAGACTTCTACCCCTGGGTTAAAAAAACAACAACAACAAAAAAGTTTTTCTATATGACGTCAAACGTGACTAACAGCAACCTCTCTTTCCCTTGTCCACCAGACAAAAGGCCCTCTCCCCGCGGGCACCATACTGAAGCTGGTGACGTCAGCGGACGGTAAGCCCACCACTATCATCACCACATCCCAGGCCGGGGGCGCAGGGAACAAGCCCCACATCCTGGGCATCAGCGGCATGTCCCCCACCACCACCAGCAAACCCGGCACCACCATTATCAAGACCATCCCCATGTCAGCTATCTCCGGGGCTACAGGACAGCAGTACTACACATCAGGGGAGTGAAAACACGATTTATGGAATTCTTTTTTATGTGAGGTCTGTGTTTTGTGAAATGAATCCCATGTATACAGGTTTGTATGGAAGAAAAATGTGTTTGAGGAGAGATTGTTTTCATCTATGCGGCCGTTGGTAAGAAAAAGAGACACGTATTTCAATTAATGTTTTCATGTAATGCCATTTGTAAAACCAAACATGTACAGTATGCATCGGAAACTCCAATCAAGTTTCCTAAATGCATCTCTGTGCAGTACATTTGGTAGACTTTTATGTTTACAACTGTTTATGTTTATGAAACTAATGTGTATCCATGTATTGCCGATTGTTAGGAGTGACTAGCAGTGGAGGGATGAAGTCTCCCATCACTATCTACACCACCAAGATGATGACCCCTGGGACCCCTGGCAAGATCATTACTGCCATGCCCAGAATGGCTGGGGCTGGGCAACAAGGCCTCACACAGGTGAGAGACCCATACCTCTCTTTTCTAACCATGTAATCTACAATTTGTTGAATACATGAAATGACAAACAGTTTTGTGGTCCCATTTTTGAAAAATCAATTTGTCCGATTTGTTCCACCCTCAACCAAGAGCTGGTCTGCTTGTGTGTGCCTGTGGTCCAACTTAAAAATCAATGTCTCTACCCACGACAAAGCCCTGGTAGTTTATTGTCTCATGTATATCGACTGATGTTGCTGATGTGTATGACAGGTTGTGTTGAAGGGAGCGCCAGGACAGCCAGGCACCATCCTGCGTACCGTTCCCATGGGTGGAGTCCGTCTCGTCTCCCCAGGAACCGTTTCCTCCGGCAAGCCAACTGTAACCACCCTCGTTGTCAAGGGAACCACAGGTAATCAGCTTAACCGTGCTTAAGTGTAGCGGAACATGAATCAGCACAATTTGCTAAGCATCTTTAGCCGCAAAGCTCTCTTCACGCATGGTGTAATGCTATTGTTTGGACTGTTGCTTTTTTTAGGCACTCGCTCTGGTTTGTCTATGGGACTCCTTTTGGCTGGTTTTGTTCCATACTATTAGATATTATACCACTGCTGAACCAAACTGAGCTGTACTGTGCTGTCCAGGTTACGCACCCACCATAAATGCAATAGTATTTACTATTATGATTGGACTTTTGGGACCTTAATTCCCTGAATCACAAAATAAACAGCATGGTGGTGTCTGTGTTAATCTAATATGTCTGTATGGCACAATAGTGTGGACTGGTTCTGAATGTGTTCTGATGTCTCCCTCTCTCTACAGGAATGACTACTCTGGGCACAGTGACTGGCACCGTGTCCAGCACTCTGGCAGGAGGAAGCGTTTCTGGTGCCAACGCCTCCCTGGCCACGCCCATCACCACCCTGGGCACCGTCTCCACCCTGTCCAGCCAGGTGGTGGCTGCTGCCCAGGCCAGCATGAGCTCCGCCCCCACCCAGGTGACCCTCATAACCACGCCCAGCGGCGTGGAGGCCCAGCCCATACAGGACCTGCCTGTCTCCATCATGGCCTCGCCCACCTCCGAGCAGCCCAACGCCACTGCGGCTGAGGCCGGAGACGCCCCCGGGACGGTGACGTTGGTCTGCTCCAACCCGCCCTGCGAGACCCACGAGACCGGGACCACCAACACGGCGACGACGGCGTCTTCAAATATCGGCGTGGAGCGCGTGTGTTCAAACCCGCCCTGCGAAACCCATGAAACGGGCACCACCAACACCTCCACGACCGCCAGCTGCAACATGGGGTCCAATCAGGCGGCAGGTACCAGCACTAGCGGGCCAGACCCCGTGTCTCCTCTCCCCTCCTCCTCCGGCCCAGTGTCCCCCTCTGCCGTCTCGGGGGCCAACTCGGTCCCTGGGGTCCTGCGGCCAGAGACCCTCCGCACGGGCACCACCTACACCTGCACCACGGCTCGCTCCAACATGGGCTCTGGCATGACGGGCACCACACAAAGCTCCTCGTCCGACAAGAACAAGTCCTCTAACGGAGGAGGAGGCTCTTCCCTGTCCTCTCCCGTGTGCTCCAACCCGCCATGCGAGATGCAGGAGGCCGGCACCACCGAAACGACAACCACCACCACCACGGGCGTCCAACAACAGGTGTGCTCCAACCCCCCTTGTGAAACCCACGAGACGGGGACCACCAACACCTCCACAACAGCTGCCTCCAGCATGGAGGGTGCAGCAGGGCAGACGGGGACTGGGACAGTGCAGAGGGTCTGCTCCAACCCACCCTGTGAAACCCACGAGACAGGAACCACCAACACCCCTTCCACAGCCTCATCCAACCTGGCTGGAGGCACGGTGCAGAGAGTGTGCTCCAACCCCCCCTGTGAGACACATGAAACGGGAACCACCAACACGGCTACTACTGCCACAGGTACTTACCGTGATCGACATGATGACCTTCTGACCTCTTCACCTTCAGAGTTAAAATCTGTGCTCTCGCTTCGTCAAAGCTCTCTGGGATAGCAATCCCATTACCTCAACTATCATGTTTTCAGTGTTCATTACAAGAGAAGATTCAATCTAGAGATAACGGTTGCATTCCAATCACTCTTTATGGCACAAAGATTGCTCTTTGTGGTTCCTGAGATGATAAACACCTCTCCAGGCCTTGTGAGATCCGATATGAATCTGCATTGTGTCAGCTGCAACGAAGACTGAATAGAGATTGGAGTGCAACCCGTTCACGATTCTGTGGTTTTAAGACATCTTACCTGTGTGTACTGTTAGGCCTACCTGTGTTGTAATGTCATATTTGTATTCATCCAACCAGCCCAACCGAGTGGAGATGGAGCCCAGGGGGACAACGGTACCACAGAAGCCCCCTCGTCCTCGTCCACGACAGAGTCCTCCGCTCTCACCACCCAGAGCAGAGCCATCACCACTGTCACCCAGTCCACCCCTGCCCCCGGACCCTCTGTACCTGTAAGGACACTCCTATCATATCAAACTTGATTTTGAAAAGTGCATTTAAACATCTCAACACATTAAATGCTAAAATAATACAATATTATCAATGCCTTCGTATCCACAGTGAACCGATTTAGGGTCTATAAACATTTTAAGTTAGGACATCAACACAGCTGCATATCTATGGCTCTCTGGACCATCACTGTACAGTCACATCATGGCAGTCCTCAGTATTGACTAAATTGTTTTCCTTTTAAGTTGTAGCATTCAGTTATGGCTATTTTACCATCTTTTAAATCAATCAACTTTTTCTGTTCTCCTCTCTCCTCTCCAGGTGATCTCCTCCATGTGTGGGGAGGGGTCGAGCCAGGAGCAGAAGGAGGGGCAGGCCGAGAGCTCTGAGGCGGTAGCGGCTGGCGCGGCGCCGGAGGAGGAGCCCATGCAGACAGACGAGGGCGTGTCCCTGGAGGATGCCGCTGCGGCCGCGGGCGAGGCAGCCGCCATGCTGCAGGTCCATGTGGAGGGTCTGCCATCGGCCATGGAGACGCAGCCCAGCCAGGGAGAACAGACAGAGGTATACAGCAGCACACAAAGACACCACTTGGAGATTCATCGTGGGGGGCTGTTCAATTGCACAAATGTAGCCGTCCTCCGTCCTCCCTTGAAATGGTCACTGATCTAACATGATTGGATTGGTCAAAGCAACCTCGTCACTGCATTGCTTTCACCAATCCAGTCATGTCCGCTCAGTGATCTCCTCGAGGGAGGAAGGGAAGGATACATTACAAGAGTATTCAAACAGGGCCAGTGCTTATCTGATCTCATTTAAAAGCGAGAATGTCAATAACCCCCCCCTCTCTTTGTGTGGTAGATGGAGCAGGGAGGAGGTGGAGCTGGCCTACCCCAGGAGCTGATGTCCCAGGAGGGGCAGCAGACCACCATGATGGTGACGGGCCTGACCCCAGAGGAGCTGGCTGTGACGGCTGCAGCAGAAGAAGCAGCCCAGGCCGCAGCCACAGAGGAGGCCCAGGCTATGGCCATCCAGGCTGTCCTACAGGCCGCACAACAGGCTGTGCTGAGTGAGTACACAGGGGACTGGTTTACGTGATGAACACGCTGCACTGTGGTATATTATGAACAGTCTGGGCTGAATTTACCTGAAGGTTCTTGGCACTCCTGATCTGAAGTCCACTGTAAGTGATGGTAAAATGATGATCTTCGCTCTGCAAAGTCTATGAGGAACACAAGTCTCATCTCCACCTTCTCCTTCTGCTCGTAGACGAAGGAGACTCCGGTCACGACGGCCAGCATACCACCACCATCCCCATCGTCCTGACCCAGCAGGAGCTGGCAGCCCTGGTGCAACAACAGCAGCAGCTTCAGGAGGCCCAGGCTCAGGCCCAGGCCGCTGCTGCCGCCGCCGCCGCCGCTGCCCAGCTACAGGCCTCCAACCAGGCGGCCTCCCTGCCCACCGAGGGCCTGGCCCCGGCCGACAGCCTCAACGACCCCGCGTCGGAGAGCAACGGTCACGAGCTGGCCTCAGCGGTCACCAGCGCTGTAGCCAGACTAGCCAGTACTTTCGCCCCGTCGCAACCCATGGTGGTGGCCAGCCCTGCCAAGATGCAAGCGGCCACCACTCTGGCAGAGGTAGCTAACGGCATTGAGTCAGCAGCAGGGGTGAGTGTCTACAGCACCGTAGAACTGACCTCTGTTATGACCTCTTCATGATGCATACCATGAGCTGGTTTCTTGGACGCAGATAAAGCCTCGTCCTGGATTCAAAATAAGAGACTCTCCATTGTCCTCTCCAATGTCCTCTAATCACCTGGTCTTTTACAGAGGCAAGGAGCCCCGCCTGCAGTTGTCAGACCCCCTGTGAAGAAAGAGAACCAATGGTTTGATGTTGGAATCGTAAAGGTGACCAATATGGTCGTCACCAACTTCTACATGCCGTCAGACGACTCGGCCGCTCCCGATGTAAGACGACCAGAGGCATCTGGTTTTGTTTTCAACGAGGTTAATCTAATCTCGTGTCATCTAGCAGACAATGAATCAAATGTATCACTTAATGAGTACTAATCTCTTGTTGTAATTTATCGCAGGATGACTCGGGGACAATGCCAGACTACAGCCAAATGAGGAAGATGGAGTTGCAACCTGGAACAGCCTACAAGTTCCGGGTGGCAGGCATCAACACATGCGGCCGCGGCACCTTCTCTGAAGTCTCTGCTTTTAAGACCTGCCTACCGGGCTTCCCTGGAGCTCCTTGTGCTATCAAGATAAGCAAGGTAAAAAGCCTGATGCATTACATGATATCCACATTTTAACATATGTCAACATATGTTCATATCTTATGTTCTTCATCCCATTGATGTTTACCTATCTTTCTCTTTTTTCTTTCTCCCCCCCCCCCCCCCCTCAGAGCCCAGACGGTGCTCACCTGACCTGGGAACCTCCCTCAGTGACGTCGGGGAAGATCATCGAGTATTCCGTGTACCTGGCCATCCAGAGCTCCCAGACCACGGAGGCCAAGACCACCACCCCGGCCCAGCTGGCCTTCATGCGGGTGTTCTGCGGGCCCAACCCCTCCTGCCTGGTGCAGTCCTCCAGCCTCTCCAACGCGCACATCGACTACACCACCAAGCCCGCCATCATCTTCCGCATCGCCGCCCGCAACGAGAAGGGCTACGGCCCTGCCACACAAGTCAGGTGGCTCCAAGGTGAGCAAAGCCTAGCCTTCCGTCAGCGTTCTTGTCTTTCAATTCTTAGCGTTATAGCTACATTGTATGACACTCTTTTTTGGTGATTATGACTTCTGTTCATCTTCGTGCCTTTTTAGTTGGTGTTGATCTGAACTCAATGGTCCACTGTGCTTCTTTTTTTGGCAGAAACCAGTAAAGATGGCTCTGCAGCTAAACCTGCCGCCAAAAGGCCAGGCACCTCGCCTGACATGTAAGTATGGTTCCTACTACTTTATTAGTAGAATGATGAAATACACCATCTAAAAACAACTGAATAAACAGTTCACTTATTTGATTCGCCAGTGCAAAGTCAGAAATGCTATTTTTTTGTTGTTGTTTTTATATATATATATATATATATATATATATATATATATATATATAACAGTTTTACCACTCCAGTATTCCAACTACCATGTATTATTTTTCTTCTTTAGGAAAGCTACTGGTCCAAAGAAGGCCAGGTCAGACCAGTAAGGGGTTCCTCTACCCTTCTTGTCCATGACTATGACTGAACTCACCTTTCTACTGAATACAACACCCCAGCCTCAACCAAGACCAGCCCCCCCAACATCAACAGCCTACAAAGGCAGAAATCAAGATGAAACTCTCAGAACCGACTCCCATCACTGGACATTGTGGTGCCATGGACGCCTTATTTCAACCTATATTTTTTATTGTAATATTGATATCTCATGTTATGTTAAAAGAAAATCAAAAAAACAGTTGAAAGCACATAATTACTTTTTGCTTATTTTCTTGACATGATTTTCTGTGAAATCAAAATCAAACAGTTTCTGTCAGGTATAACTGTAGTACTAGTTTGTTCTCTCTCCCACATGCTCCATAGCTTATCAACACAAGCAATAGACAAAACAAATAACAGGTCATTGCTGAGTGCGTGTATCATCATTATATTTCATTGGGGAGTCGCGTTCAGATGGAGTTTTGCTGTAGAGGTTGCAGGATACCAAGCATCCCGTGGGGAAAAATACCACCAAAATGGAAAACGAAACAGCACTTGGGGATAGCACTGTTCTCCATTCCAGAGGAAAAGACTTGTTTCATATTTGTACATCAATCAAGACTCCTGTCCATCTTACTCTGTGACATCACTGTGTGCTTGTGCGTCTCTTGAGAGGGAAGGAGTGATGTAAGGAATAGAGTGTCATTGGAAAAAAAGAACTTCAATTCATGTAGATTTAGGAGACTCTACTTTATTCTCTCTCTTTCGTCACTCGTTTAGCGACTCAGATAGTGTCCTGCATTCATGGGAGGAAATGTGGTGGTTGCCGGGGTGATACAATGTTTTTTTTTATAACAAGTATTTGACAAGTAATGTGACACTTATCTCTCAGAATTGGTCTTACAAGGACATTTTGTACTTGGTCTGTGAAAGTTGAGAAAAAAAGAAAAAAAAACAACTGAAGAAGAGGAGGAAAGAGGATTATTATTTTATTTTTTCTTTGTTTATTTTCAGATTTTGATTAAAGGAATGATTTGCAGAAAAAGGCTTCTTATTGTCACCTTTTGCTCATTTCCCCTTCCTCTGCCTTTTTATAGTCCATAGTAAAATGCATTTGTGGAATCTATGGATCGTAGGTTCTTTTTTCCTATGCTTATTTTTAGAGAGTTGCGAGAATAAACTGGGATGTTTGCCCAACTTGTTGATAACCATTCTACATTACTTTTTGGTGTATTCTTTGCTTTACAAATGTTTAAGTATGCAAGTGTGTGTAATGTGACAAAGGTTTCCAGATAGTTGACGTACGTCTTTTTGAATGGAGATAATTAGCTTCTCTTTTTTTTTCAGCGTTGGGAAGAAATGTTGGTTGACAAGAATTATTGGCTGCGAGTTTGGGCTCAGTTGTAAATTAGTTCTTTCATGTAGCAAGGAGTTAAAAAAAATGCCTTTTTATATAATTATCTGTAACAAAATGTTTTTACATGTTTGTCATCTCTTGGTTGCTTATATGTCTTGATATATAAAAAGAAATGGAACATTTGTCTCCCTCCCATGAAATAATGTTTCATGTGTTTAGCTTCTGTTTTCTCCCCCTTTGATAGCAACTTGGTTTGCTGCTAACCCAGATGCAGAAAGTTCTTGGTATGGTTATTATGCTCAAGTTAAGTTGGCAGAGATGTCATCAGAAAAGGTTGTATTGTGGCAACAGCTGATGGAAAATTTGGCGGTTAACTGATTTTTGGGTATTAACAAACTGTTTGTGAATATTACTCTGGAAAAATAAAACTTTTTAGTGCATCTTTTTTACCCCTTTTGAGGTGTGAATTGTTTTGTGTGAATATGTGCACCAACAGGGTGAAGAGGCCACTTCTGCCCAGGTTTTGAACCCTGAAGACACCCCCAACCCCTCCACCTCCACCCTAGTCTTGCATTGCCAAACTTCCAAGCTTAAAAGAAAAACTGGGAAAGAGGTAGAGAAAGAGTATTGAGCTACTTCTCCCTTAACCTACACAAGCTTTTTGACATCTCACCACTTCATCATTCAACACAATTTACTGGATAGTCCCAGACCCTGTCCTTCACAATGTACAGTACATTAGGCCCAAGCAGGTGTGTGCATTCAGAATACAGTCGCATAAGGACCTAGAGATGTTTATTTAAGTCATGTTTTTACAGAATCATATAATCATAGAAATGATGATTCACTACCAAAGGGTTTGCTACTGCCTCACTAGACAGTACGACCACGCCCTCTGTCTGCAGAAGTGGGCCAAACGGTCACGTGTTAGCAACAGCGGTCGATGTCGTCAATGTAAACAGTCATGGATGCTGCAGCAACTAGCTTACGATCAAATAGCATTTCTGGGCAGTAAACTATTCTCTGCACTGTTGCTTTAGCCATGGACCAATACAGTATATTGGGTAGAATTGGGGAAGGAGCCCATGGGATTGTATTTAAAGCGAAACACATCGAGGTATGGATTTAATTGAGCATTCAATGTTCAGCTCCATCGCCAACGCTAGCTAGCAAGCTAATGTCTGCTGTAGTAAACGCTAGCTAAATGCAATCTCTTCTGTCATTCTCAAGCCATTTACACAGTTATCCAGCATGAATGTCATTTCTCTGCCACAGACAGGAGAGACTGTTGCATTGAAGAAGGTAGCACTCAGGAAGCTAGAGGATGGGATACCCAATCAAGCCCTCAGAGAAATTAAGGCTTTACAAGAGATTGAAGACAATCAATATGTAAGTTCTTATCAGTATGGAATGAGCAAACCGTCAGTTCATTGGCTTCAATCTGCCCAGTCGCATTGTTGAAGATATACACTTTCCATGCAAAGTACATTTACTTCTTTGATTCTTTGCATCCACTCTCTTCCTCTCCTTCTCCAAAAAAACATTGGAGGAGAACTTCTGAGGTACTTCACCTCAGACCCTCTCCTCCAATGTGTTGCAAGAAGGAGGCATGGAGAACGGACACAGAGGAGAACGGATGCGAGGAATGAGGGAGAGTCTGTTGAGATCCACCGCCCCCTCCCCCTGTATCCCCTCTAGGTGGTGAAGCTGAAGGACGTGTTCCCCCATGGCACAGGCTTCGTGCTGGTGTTTGAGTACATGCTGTCAGACCTCTCTGAGGTCATCAGGAACTCCCAGAGACCTCTGACAGAGTGTCAGGTCAAAGGTTACATGATGATGCTGCTGAAGGGTGTCGCCTTCTGCCACGAGAACTCCATCATGCACAGAGTAAGGTTTGATCGTGTGCCACACGTGTGACTCATGCCACACTCGGCTTGCTGTCTCTTGAGTGTCTGAGATACACAACTTTTCTTCATATTCGTTCTATTCACAGTATCCAGTCCTTTCATTTATTTGTCACCTAGGTCTCACGTTGCTGTACATGCACAATGTTTACGACGCATTTCAACTCAGGGGCTTATTGTGTGTGAGTGCATAATCTTGTTGATGAACGATCGTGGTCATGTCACCAAACTGATGCCGTGACCTGGGTGAGGCTTAACTGGTTTGTCTCTGCAGGATCTTAAACCAGCCAACCTCCTCATCAGTTCTACTGGTCATCTAAAGATAGCTGACTTTGGCCTGGCAAGGCTCTTCTGTAATGACGGCGAGCGGCTCTACAGTCACCAGGTGGCCACCAGGTAGCCTACATTGATACACACACACACACACACACACACACACACACACACACACACACAACCTGCCAATGGCCTAGATTACAGGTGTTGGTGTGACATTTATAGTCTGGTGAAACAAAGAGATGTTTTCACCGCTAGATGTGCATTGCCTTGCAAAAAAGCGGGACACTGTATATGAACATATCTCATGTTTTAAGCACTTTTATAAACAACTTTCTGAAAGAGAGCAATATCATGATATGCTCCAAATATCACAATATTCTATAACATCTACTATCGGTGCAACCTTATACAGATGGGCATGGCAGAATCATGAATTTGAGTGATTTACTTGACACATGGGTTGACAGGATGACTTAGCTTAGGCTATACATGATGATAAGGATCCGATTATATCTTTTCAGGTGGTATCGAGCACCAGAGCTTCTTTATGGGGCTCGAAAATATGATGAAGGTGTAGATCTTTGGTAAGATGCTTCAATTTCTCATGTCAACTGGGTCACAGAATGGTTGTTGTTGTTGTTGTTGTTGTTGTTGTTGTTGTTTTTGATTTGAAGAGGTCACTACATTCATGTGTGTTCAGCATGTTTGCATATTTCATATGGGTCATTGCATATTTCATATCAGCATCTCCTACTTATCCACAAAATGATACACCAGGTGGCAGTAATGCTGCTTTCTTTCCTTTTCTTTTTTTTTTTTTACACTTGCTCTGCTTCTGAAACTGTTAACTCCATTGGAGAAATTACTCTTTTCAAATCACCTTTCATACACTGATGCAACACAATATGCTTTACAGCAATGTGAATAAAAACAATTAAAAGACAACAAGACAAAACATAAGAGTTTAACAAGTCTAACAGCTGTGGGAGTTTAGAACAGTCCCAGCAGAGAACAAGTGAGGACTTTGAGACTCATGCACGGTCAATAAAGTTAAAAGAACTGAATGACTAAAAGACTTAAAGCATGGTTTAGCTCTTACACCTTGCTTGGTTTTTTTACCCCAGTTCTCATCTAATTTACACAGGGCAGTTGGATGTATTTTCGGGGAGCTTCTGAATAACTCTCCCCTGTTCCCTGGTGAGAATGATATCGAGCAGCTCTGCTGTGTGCTGAGAGTCCTTGGAACACCCAACCACCAAGTGTGGCCGGTGAGACTGCCCTCCATACAGACACAATTATGAAAATATCATGAGTCATGTTTGCATTGTGGAGGTTATAAGTTAGCCTGGTAGTTGTCAAGTGAAATACATTATTCTGAATCTACTGTACTGCAATTAGTTAGAGTGATTCTCGGCAATGGAGAATGTCTGTGTCACTTACTCAGTAACAACAATGCCATTGACTAATGGGATTTAGGCTAACTCCTGTAATGGGATTCTTGACGCTGTCTGCCTGTGCCTTGTCTCTGTCTGTGTCTGTCTAGGAGATCACAGAGCTTCCTGATTACAACAAGATCACCTTCAAGGAGAACCCTCCCATCCCTCTGGAGGAGATAGTCCCAGATACCTCAGCTCAGGCTGTAGACCTGCTGAAGAAGTTCCTCGTCTACCCTTCCAAACAACGCGTCAGTGCCAGACAGGTCTGCTCATTTTTCAAAAGACTCTTTATGGATAACACACAATTTGGAATTTTCAATGATTCTCCTAGCAGTTTAGCCCCATCAGTTACCCTTGTATTATTCTACTTCGGTCATATGAATAATACAAGAAGAATTGATGGGGCTATAATTCCTCCTCCTATTTACCTGGGGGCATTTAGGACTTCTGTTTATAGTTGTCTTCCCAGATGATCAAAAGCTAATAATGAGCCAATTGATTTGAAAGCAGAAATGATCTGAAATGGTCAGAAACTCCAGTCTCAGAACAACTCTCTCTCTCTTTCTCCCTCACCCCTCTCTCCCTCCCAGGCTCTGCTCCATCCCTACTTCTTCACGGACCCCCTGCCTGCCCACCACTCCGAGCTCCCTATCCCCCAGCGAGGAGGGAAACACTCCCGCCAGCGCCTCCAGCCTCCTGTAGAGTACTCTGTGGATCTCCCACTCAGAGAGAGCCTAGTGGATCCTGAACTGATACAAGGCCATTCTTGGTGTTTATGACCCCCCCCCCCCCCCAAATGTATAATGCCACTTTCTAATATTTGTATTTATTGTTTTGTAAATCATTTCTATTGTGACATGAGGCCATATTCACCATTTTTTATGTGTGTATTCTGGAAATGAAACAATTAAAATGTGTCATGCAAAGTCTCTGTAATGGATGCCTATTCTTTGTCAAAACAATAAAAACAAACAGATAGAGTGAACGGTATATTTGCTTGTTGCTCTACGTGTGTCAGTTGTTTGAGAATAACAGTGCCAGCCGTGCTGCCTCATGCCTCCCAATGATAAACCTCTTATCAGAGTTCAGCAGACACATCCCTCCCTTTCGCTCTGTCCTTACAGACTCAACTGAAGTCCTTCTCTCAAGTCATCTTTCTCTCTCCCTCTCTTACCCCTGTTAAGAGTAGAGGCCTTCCACTCATTCCACTTATCCTCTATTTTGGTTGTAAGTGTGCCAATCAAGCATCCCTGGCCCTGCATTGTTCAAAAGCTATAAAGGAAATACTCAACCCACTATCTCTACACATGCAAAGACAGACCGATATGGCTGCCCCAGTTACTATTTATAGTTAGTTATATAGTTATATCATTCATAATTTTCATGACTTCACCTACACCTCACCTAGTACTGTTCTGAGAGAGATACTCTAAATAGATGCTCTTACTGTACTGAGGAAATATGCTTAGTCATATGCTGTGTAATAATGCAGTGCTGCCTGCTATGAAGTACTTCATAGCAGTACTGTAATGCCCTGTAGAATGCTAAATACTGTGTCTATGTTGTCTTTTCAATGTTTTCTGATTTTGTTTAGGAGTTTTCTTACAGCAACAATTATTTTGAAAGTAGATATGCATAGTGTGAATCCCTCCCTGCCACCCAACCCGCACACACACACTTCCACACTTCTAATTTCCCTGAAAACTAAATGAACAAAGGAGGGAGAACAGTCGGTACACTTTGGTTAACAAATGATCCCCACAGTTTAAGCTCTGTCCACTTTCCCACTGTGGAAAAGCCATATCTCTTGATATGATTGGAGTGTTGGTCACAATTTGCATTACTGCTCCCCACTCAACTGTTAAGTTGAACTGTATTTATCTGAATGCTGTCCTTTGTGTCTTTTATTGGCTCTGTTCAGCTATTGTGTTTGTATGGATTTACCTCTGGGTTATATGTTCTTTTTTGTCCTGTATGTTTCTTTCTCTCTCTCTCTCTCTCTCTCTCTCTCTCTCTCTGCTTGTATCATCAACAGGATAGATAGGTCAGAAGGAGCAATGTGTAGTATCAGGTTATAGATCAAACTATTTCACATATCTGCCTTTTGATACTCGTTCAGCACATGAGTTTCATCACCCTAACACCAATGAAAATATTAGGTTGATTCATGCAGTACAGTGGTGGGGTTTTGGAGGATGAGGTAGTGACCACTAAGAGGTTTCGGTCTAACCTCTGTCACATGTTGACAGTTACTGAAGAAGTTATACTGAAGTTTCTAGAGAGTGTTCCAACTGGAGGCGGGAGGCGCAGTATAGGTGTGTCTGTCATGGCTCGAAAGAAAAAAAAGTACATCTCCTACACCCCCCCACCACCACCACCACCACACACAAATGCACGCATGCAAGGAAGCAAGCACACACTCACACACACTCACACACACACACACACACACACACACACACACACACACACACACACACACACACCCCTCCCACAGGTCCCCTCCTCTTAGCCTCAGTGAGTGTTACCCAACTCACCAGACAGTATCTACCATAGGGTGCCCCATACTACCAACCACAACTCTATCTTACATACTCTTTGACACTTCAACCTTAAACCTCATCATTGCTACACTGGTCTTTGGAGACCCCTGAAACACCTGAGCAAAGCAATTCTGGATAGAGGTCATAGATTCTGTAAGTAATTATATGTATTAGATATTGGAATTACACACTTTCATATATGGGTTTTCTTTATATCCCTGAAACATGTTTCATGTGTTATTTTAATAACTGTGTAGTGGCATACATTTATAACAGCTAATTTACACCTGCTATTATTTACTATAACTATAATAATAATAATAATAATCATGATAATAATAATATAACTACAATAACAATAATACTAAATAGTTTGATTGAACAGAAATACATGCAGTTTACAGTCATATCACTTCAGAGAGATTATCTCTTACACACGGTCACCGCAGGACATTCATTTACAAATGTTTAAGGATATAAACATACACATTTGCTATTTCCATTGTAGTCCTCCTTCTATACAACCTGACTGAATTTAATAATCCACTTATGAATTACTATAGTTTTGTGATTTGGTCAATTTAGCAATATCTCAGGGAAATAAATATTATGTTGAAAAAAAGTAGACGCCCATTAAGTTTGAATGAAATTAGACAGACTTCATGCAAGGCTTGTGTGCATGACTAACAATATCATAACAAATTCATATTTACTGGAGGAGACAATGAACGTCTCCCTCAACAAAAGCCTATAATTGAAGTGTCAAGCAAGTTCAAGTATTAAGCAGTATTACTAATAAAGTATTGTATTCTTTATAAATACAGTTGGTAGAAGTATAGCCTACAGTATATTTAACGTTAAAATACAGCATTTCTATATGGCATGATCATCAATGTCTCAGATGTGATATGTGCTTGTATCAATATGATTCCATATTGATACCACCAGATCTAAGCCATCTACATGATCTCTTGTTTCTGCAGGTTACAGTGTGGACGTTATCACTATTATACACTGTACACTATTATACAGACGTTCTACAGCCCAGCCACTTCCACACTGATGGAGGAGTCATCAGAACATCCTTGCTGGACGTCCCCAGCTCTGATGCCCACTGAGGCCATGTCAAGCTTCTCCACACAGGCTAGTCTAGCCTCTCCTGAGCCCCTGTACCACACTGCAGAGTCTGAGTTCACCAGCCTGCCTTCCTGCCTCTCCAGCCACGGCTCCAGCCTCAGCCACAGTCGACACACACCTTCCTACAGACACAGCCCAGGTTAGTGATCCCATAAGGGTGTTGGTTACCCTCTCTACTAGAGGCCTATGATTCTTTATTTGTCTCTATACTTTTTGTTTACCATCTGTAATAGTTCAACCCAATGTTTTCACGAGGCAAATGTATTAATACCTTTAACCAAGGAGTTACTGCATACTGCATTTAATCTTGGAACCCAGAGTCTGACTTAGTGTGACTATACGACTTTAACCTATATTCTCCTTGCTGCCCATGGCTGGACTAAAAACAAACACGAGCTACTCGGACACTAACAGTTGTTTTTGTTTCAGTTCACCAGGTCTACTCTTCCTCCCCGCACGTCAACAGTGTCCAGTGGTTGGAAGGTACCGGAGGCCAGCCACTCAGCTCTTCCTACACCCCACCCCCCTCCGCCTGGTACAGCAGTCCATTTACCAAGCACCCACATACCTCCTCCTCCTTCTCGCCCAAAACGCCCATCTCCTCCTCAGCCACCCCCAGGAACGAGCATCCCTCCCCGGAGTATGACCTCCATGAAAGTCCCAGGCTTCAGGAGGCCTTGAAGGGGGAGAGGTTGAGTCCCACCAATGATGAAGGAGGGAGCAGTTTCCTCACCCTCAACCCTGCAGCAGGGGACGGCTACAGCCACTCGCTAGGCTACTACAACTCCTACAACTCGTCCTCCACCCAGGACTACAGCATGGCTGCTCTCTACGCCTCCTCAGGAGGTCTCTACCCTCCTTACTACTCACCAAAACTCCGCAACAACCACAAGATCAACCTCTCTCCCCCAGGTAAGAAGTCTCTCTCTTACTCACTCCCTCCCTCCCTCACATTCCATCCCTTGTGAAATCAGAGGTAACACAAACAATGGTATCCTACTGGATTTGGCTGAGACAAAACCAACCTCAATGTTGGAGATGAATTCACGGTGTGAATGTTAATGCTATATTAGTCAGTGAGGAAATGTAACAGTATTGTGTGTGTTGATACTGACATGATGCTCTCTCTCTCTCTGTCTATCCTGTTGCAGAGGACCGGGAGTGTGTCAACTGTGGTGCCACTGCCACCCCTCTGTGGCGCAGGGACGGGACAGGGCACTACCTCTGCAACGCCTGTGGACTGTACCACAAGATGAACGGTCAGAACCGACCCCTCATTAGACCCAAGAAGAGACTGGTAGGTTTCTACTGACAGTTAGAGAACTACGGTTGGCGTCATAAAATGACACAATAGCGTTATTAAAGGAAGGGAGAATGGTGTCGTAAAAAGGCAATAAAGATCATGTTGCTTCATTACGGATGGTCTTGAATGGTTAGCTAAATAAAAGAGCATAATATTATCCTCCTTGTATCTGTTCCAACCCACCCCCTGTGTGAATTCTAACAATTCTCTCTTTTGCTGTGAACTCTCGGGGATGAAGCCTGTTTGTCTTGTAGCTCCTGAGGTTTATGTTGAACATTTCTGTTTCTCTCCTTAGATTGTCAGCAAGCGAGCAGGCACCCACTGTGCCAACTGCCACACCAGCACCACCACTCTGTGGAGACGCAACGCCAGCGGGGAGCCCGTCTGTAACGCCTGTGGACTCTACTTCAAACTGCATAATGTAACAATTATACAGATTATATGTACAGTACATAATGTAGCCTCCCAGCCACCCTGCTTTCCACTTCAATGAAATTGAAAAATGTATACTCGCCTTAATATTCAGTCCTGTTTCGTTCTTCAGTCCTGTTTCGAGGGCCGCCAATACATATTTACACCTTTTTGTTGTTTATTGTTAATATTCATCTACATTTATACGAAAGAAAATGTCTGCCTTTTCTCTTCAGGTGAATAGACCACTTACCATGAAGAAGGATGGCATCCAGACGAGGAACCGTAAAGTGTCCAACAAGAACAAGAAGAAGAAGAGTGGTGGATTGCTGGAGACAGAGCTGTACTCGGACCTGTCCAGGATGCCTCCATCTGAAGACCACATGAACATGAACCCCTACATCCTGGGACCTGGGTCTCTGCTCCCCTACAGCCACCCCTCCTCCCACCTCCTCCCCACCCTGTCATCTCTACACCCCTCCTCTGCCATGCCGTACCACCCTTACCACCCTGCAGCTGGCATGATGCCCACCATGGTGTGAGACAAGGGAACAAATTCCATCGATTGCAAACAGCGGGTTTCCAGAATAACTCCAACATAGAATTGTTCTAGTGCAGCAAAAAAAGCATGATTAATTTGGGGTGAAATCGTTGTACTGATTAGATCTGTACATTCATTATTATAGCAGAAGCATCCTGTTTTTGTGTTATGCTGGAAAACCACTATCTGACTTCAATTTTTGAATGAGGGTCAGGGTCATGAGGACAAGGCAGGTATATAAATATGACAGGAAGCAACACCTCATATTGCCCCTATCCATCAGATATGGAAACATTAGACAGAAGAGGAAAGGTCTTTGTTATGGTTGTGAGAAACCAGTTAGCACAGAAATGAGATACTTATGTATCATGTGAA
Source organism: Argentina silus (assembly GCF_951799395.1). NCBI lineage: Eukaryota > Metazoa > Chordata > Actinopteri > Argentiniformes > Argentinidae > Argentina > Argentina silus. The sequence continues at coordinate 9,586,615 of NC_139662.1, forward strand.
ATGCAAACTGATATAACTGCATAACACGTTGTTTGATAGGATTGATATATAAAAATGTATGCCTTTTTACTTTTGCCTGGTATTTTAGGAGAAGTGAGGGCATAATATGTAATGAATGTGGTTTTGTAAATGTTTGTCACTGACATTTTGCTATGTATACAACTTTGTAATCCTCTCCTGTGTCTGTAAGTTATATCAAAATAAATACCTTTTTGAATATGGTCTCTGAAGTGATTGAAAGATTTATCGAGCCATCCGTTGGATTCAAAACTATACATAGATTCCAAACTGAAATGCTGTACTATGGTATAATAGAACTCTGCTATTACAATGACAGGACAGAAATGTTACTGTTAATGTCCCCAGTGTCCCAACATTATGTTTTGTTGCTTAAAAATAATACATTTCTGTATCTTACGTTTTATATTATGGTTTAGCAGTGGCCGATGGATTTTCTGTTATAATGATGTCTTTGTCCACAGTAGACCATAGCACAGGCTCACTTTGATAAAGTTTCTCTGGCAAACTGTGTATGCAAATTCAGCACTTTCCATACCGCTGCAAGGATGTGGCAAAAAAACGTTTTACTAAAGGGTCACACTTGTTTCATTTCAACTACAATTGACTTTGTGTATTCAACAGCCTCTCTCCTTATCAGACTTTTCATGGTCATGGAAAATGTGAGCATCAATGAGTGCTCAGTTATTTCTGTTGAAATGTGATGGAAAAGTTGATTTGCATTGCATTGAAATGGAAGTGGAAGCCCTGTGTCTAGACGTCTATGTCCACTTTATATCCGTTGCTGTGAAATACATTATTTTTCTAAGCATCACATATAGGGTCTTTCATTCAATGCTTTTCAGTCAAACAATAGTTAGATACTAGCCAGGTCGCCCTGGATCTTTTCACCAAGTCCTATGGCTGTATAGCATGACAGCGACAGTAACAGGAGTTTAAGAAGGCTCATAGCCCAACAGATCTGGTGTGATACCAGGTAGTAAAATCTGTTATGCATTGGTCCAAATGCCCAGGATGGCACAGCCAACGGCATATGATGACGCCCTCTCCTTGGCCTTTGCAGGATCAATTTAACAAGCAGAAAGAAGGTCTACTGCTTCTCAGTTGTGGTTTAGTCAGAGGATATACTATTCCCCATTCCTTAGATTCATCCCTATTCCCAACATTTCTAGTGTCACTGGGCAGTTGTGGCCAAGACAGTTGTGGTAGTCCAGACCAAAGCAGACTCACTCCTTTCCAGGCCTTGTCTAGGCCTTGTTAGCTCTTCCTCATTCGCTGCAATGATGATGTCAGTCTCCCACCAGCAATCCAATCATCAGCCGGCAGGAAGTAGCCAGAGCCCAATCATGGGAAATATCCGATATTTCTAACGGAGAAACAGGTTTAGGCCCAGGAGGGGAACCATCTTCATAAATACTACACAACATTTTCTGCACAATCCTCCACTCCCCCCCTCCTCCTCCTCCCCTCCATCAGCCATACACTTTCACGTTGACCACATAGCTCTCTTAACACCTTGCTTGGAGGCCCATTATGCAAGGCTTATGGTTTTCCGGACCCCCAGAAAAAAATTGAGAAAGAGGAAAAGGGAGATGCACAAAAGGAGGTTAGTGGTGGAGGAGATGGCATGTGCCCTGCTCATTTGCGGCTCTAACTCTCTCTTTTTTTTCTCTTCCTCTGTTTGAAAGCGAAGCCGTTCTCATCTGGTGGGCTGGGCAGTTCTAGACTGGGGAAATGGCAACGAATGACAAGGAGAGATTAGCAACCACAGGATAGGTCCAGTCAACGCACATAGGGCCCATCCGTTGCACTCTCACCCTTCCTTACCCTTCGCTCTCTCTCTCTCTCTCTCTCTCACTCACCACAGTCTGTTGGTGAACAGTTATTTGTCACCTTCAACACTACCTTAGACCTTTTCCTGACTCCATCTCTCTACATGCTTGGCCCTATCAAACTGCACAGTTCATATACTGTATCCTGTGCAGTTAAACTGATTGTTGAAGACCTTTATTCAAGTGGTCCATGGAAGATGTCTGATCTAGGAAGTGATCAACCAAATGCATTGCCTTTGCACTATCATCCATAATCTCATACACTCATAATCTCATAAAAGTATCAATAAATCCCATACAAGGCACATTATGCAAAAAGCACATAGTAAAGATGAATTAGCTAGTCTTATTTGATCATAAACCATTATCATACAATGAGGAACAAGCCATCAAGCCGACATCCCAAGGTCAATTTATTCCAATTTCATAAAAATCTAATTGAATTATGTTAAGAGTCTTTCTTCCAATGGGCATTAGCTGTTGTGCCTCAACACAACCTAAAGTGCTATGCAGTATGATGCCTCATCAAATGGATCATGTGTACGTCAACCATATGATCAATATCTATTCGTATTGCCAGCTGTTCATCAGTTCACGAACCATAGTCACTTATTTGAAGAGCATTCTACAACCAGAGCCAACAATATATCACTCCACAGTGAATATTACAGTCCTACAAGAGGAGGAGACAAATTCTACCTTTGAAATATATACGTTCCAGACAACGTCCACAAGACAATACATACTTCCAATCTCATTCCAATCACAATTCCATATTATTATTGTAGGCCTATGATGACACAACAACAGCAACACACTGGGATGTACACCTCTGCAGATCCTCTTTACACATAACACATCACATAACCCAAAACACTAAATATGAGTCCGCCGTAGCAACAATATGAGTCCGCCATAGACTGAAGACCCATCTCTTCAGGCTACATCTCGACTGTCCTTCCTAAAGACCTCTTCATCCCCACTACCTCCCTGTATAGTTTCTCTACTGTAAATAAAAAAAAAAAGAGAAAAAAAAAGAAGTAGTTCTTCCTTCTTCTAGCATTGTGACTGCCAATGGCCCCTGGTCCCTCGCATAAATGTGTTTTTCTTATGATGACTGTTGTATAGATGATTGACTTACTTTAGACAAATGTACTTGTTGTAAATCGCTTTGCATAAAGGCGTCTGCTTAAATGTCTAAAATGTAAAGTGTAAAATGAGTGAATCACCAGAGATCACCAGTGTATCTGTATTGTAACAGCGACCCCAGCTGGTTACTTTGTACCAATACAACACAAGGACAACGACGCACAGATCCAGAGTGGTTTCACCTGACGTCACTGGTTTGCGCCCTACAGGGCGTGTGTGTGCGCGCCGTTGCAACCCACTTCGCGCTCAGGAGAGCTGTTATCATCAGCTGTAAGTCAAGTTTATGTTTTTATAGTCGGGGATTCGCTGTTCGTAGCGTTCGTTAGCTCTACGTTAGTGCAATTTTGTCCTAATTTAAATGCAAAAAAAAATCGTAGAATTAGTTTTTTTGGAAAGTGCCCCATTCTTTCAAAATTAGCCAAGCCAACTGCTAGCCTGCTAACTAACAAACAACTGATGAGCAGTGGAATTTGCGCGGATTGCTTAAAAAAAGGGAACAGCTTATTGCTATCTATAGACTATCTGTCTCAAGCTGGGAAACGTGCAAGTCAATCCCGTGTCCTGCTGGTTTTATGGGGACGTGTGCCTGATTTGTCAACATGTGAAAGTCAATACAGCTGTCAAAACACCTGTCATAATAGATTAGCCCGTTTCAAAACACAGCCTACCCCCTCCCTCTCCCCTCTTCTGCTGTGACGGTCTCAAAACCCACTGTATTGATTTGCGTTGCCTTGACTTCCATCGCACCATATTCTGACAAAGGTTATGCTTATTACGGTATTGCCCATTTGTAATCATTACTGACCTTTTCCATATCTGACTGTAGGGTCGATTGGGGAGTGTGTGGAGGTTTTCAGCTCCAGCATGGATTCTTCTGAACCATCAGGGCCAAGGACAATGAGACGGTCTCCTCGCTTGTCAAAGTCTCCTGAGAACACAGCTAAAGTAAGACATGGCTGAAGTCCTGAAGCAGTTTTTTTTTTTTTGGGGGGGGGGGGGGGGGGATGATAATAAGTCAATGAAGCTGGCCTGCTGTTTGAACATTGCACTAGGATATTTTAATGCATAATTGTATGAGGTATGTGGTCCTCTGTGGCTCAGTTGGTAGAGCATGGTGCTAACAATGCTTAGGTTGTGGGTTTGATTCCTGCTGGGACCATATATACTGAAATGTATGCACTCACTCCAATGTAAGTCGCTTTGGATAAAAGCGTCAGCTAAATGGCATGTATTATTATATTAGTTTGAACTCTGACTCTATATAGTATAGGTAAAAGATGCACAAGGTGTAAAGGATAGGCACAACCTCTTTTTTTTAAGATGACAGATGATTGGTGCAGACACAGAGGTGTTGCTGATAAACCAATGAGATGTTGTCCTGTAGCTGTAACTGTCAATCATCAACATTCACAGTGGAATTTGCCCGCTACAGACTTTCAGTTTACAACAGACAGCGTTCTGTCCCTTTGCAAGGCTGACTAGCCTCTGTTGAATCACTTTTTCTCTCAGAAGGAAAGCAACAAGGGAACGCGCAAGAAACCAGGCCTGCAGGAGGTGCGGAGGAAAGGAAGAATGGACAAAAGCAAAGGAGAGGAAGACATGACCAATCAACTCAAAAACCTGGTAAAGAGTTCACATGAATCTACTTTTTAGAAATCGAGGGTGTCAGTGCATATGAGAGAGAGAAATATAGTTGACCACAGTCTATTGGTGTGTGTGTGTGTGTGTGTGTGTGTGTGTGTGTGTGTGTGTGTGTGTGTGTGTGTGTGTGTAGGATTTGGGTAACAAGCCTTCAGCAACTGAGACGGGTCTGGTCTTCAATGACATCTTTACCCACCATCGTTGCCTTTGGGATCCTAGGTAATTTTCTCTGAACTGTGTCTGTTTCCATGTCTGTTTCTCTATGTGGCTCTACGCACATTCTCATGGTATTTGATGCCGCAGTGTCTTAGTCCAAGACTTCCAGTTGTCATGCACTCGTATTGATTTACTGATACACTACATGTTTCCACATGATCCAATCCAACTCTGTGTAAAGATTAATCCACTTCCCTTCATTCTGTAATCAATTAACTCACTGCATGTTAATGTTGTACAAAACAGGATTGGGACTTTGTCGTTGAAACAAGTATTCAACTCCTACTATGACGCTGATGTGATGAGAGTTGTTAAATAACATTATGATGGATTTAGTTCTTGCTTTAATAGTTTGTGTTCCCTTGCAGCCATCCAGAATGTCCAGAGAGAGTGAGCACCATGATAGACCTGATGGAGACACAAGGTCTGCGCTCTCGTTGCGTCCCAGTGGAGGTGAAGGAATACATTTTAAAAATATGTTTTAGGGCATATTGGGATAGAGATAGTAGAGATTGACAGGAAGGATGGGTGAGAGAGAGGAGGGATGACATGCAGGATATGTCGATGGCCGGAATCGAACCCGGGACCTTGCGATGATATGGTATGCGCCTTAGTGTGCTACGCCACTGAACGCCCCGGTGAAGGAATACTCTGAGAATCTACAAGAGGATAGGGTTTACTCTGTCGTTGTTCCCTGTTACTCTCTCTCTCTCTCTCAGGGGTTGACATATATCCTTTCTTTTATTCGTGTGTATTATTATATCACAGTCAGCCTTTTCTCTGTGTTATAGGCGAGGGCGGCCTCCGAGGAGGATCTCCTATTGGTTCACACGTAAGTTTGAAGGAACCAATGGTTGCCGTTTCTCGCCGTTTTATTTTCTCATTCCGTTGCCTGTTTTGGATTTGTTTTGACCTGTAAACGTGTGGTCTTGCGTCTATAGGAAGGAGTATGTGGAGCTGATGAAATCCACCCAGAAGATGGCGGAGAGTGAGCTTCGGTCTCTGTCTGACACCTATGACTCCATCTACATTCATCCTGTGAGTGGCGTCATGGTGGATTTAGTATCAGTCAAAATAGATTTTGGTATTTTTTTTTTATTTTTATCTCTATTGTTTTCTTTTGATGAATAGTGACCTGGATATAACTTCTTTTTTTTTGTTTATTTCGCTGAAACTTGTTGACCTTGACAGAGTGCTGATGCTGATATTACCATGATTGAGATATTTAACCCGTGGCAGTGTGTGTGTACTGTGTGAAGGGTGATGTATGTTTCTCCCTACAGGAGACCTTCTCATGCGCCTCCCTAGCCGTCGGGTCCGTCCTACAGCTCGTCGACAAAGTGATGACCTCAGAGCTCAAAAATGGATTCTCTGTTGCGAGGTGAGTCTCTCTAAAGCTATCCATGGACATTGTGTTTTTTTTTACAGAAAGAGTCTCTCGGTGAACTCTTGCATGTTCACTGCAATGTCTGATCTCTCTCTTGACACGACCAGACCACCGGGCCATCACGCGCACGTCGATAAGATGAACGGTTACTGTATGTTCAATAACCTGGCCATCGCTGCTCGCCACGCTCAGAAACAGCACGGGGTAGAACGGTGAGTCCTGACTCCCTACCGCCTTGACTCCCTACCATCGCCTGCATGTGGCAATACAGTATGGTATGACGTTCATGAAAAAGGCTCAATTGATTTAATGTAGTCTCTTGCTAAGTGTTGCCCGGTCTGTGTGTGTGTTGCAGAGTTCTGATAGTGGACTGGGACGTGCATCACGGCCAGGGAATCCAGTACATTTTTCAGGAGGATCCCAGGTATAACAGCACCTCTAACGTTACACCACGTCAGTTCCGGTTTTTGGATGTTATGACCTCATTTTCCACTTACTTGGTGTGTCGTAGGCTCACCTTGACACTTAATAATAGTGTTCTCATATCAACATACATGTATTGGCCACAAAGAGATGGAACATTTCTTGTGGGGATGTTTTTAAGCCGTCAAACTGAGAGCGGTGATTTGAGCTCCGTCCACTTTCCCAATATGGCTTACACTCGCAGCCGATCCCAGCAACAGTTGCTCAACTTGCGACTTGTGTCTGGTGAGCCTCCAGCACTCCAAGTAATTAGAAAATTAGGTCGAACATCGAAGATCCTGAACTGACCCTTTTGAACTGAAGTCTATGTTCGACAATGGACGAAAGAAGGTCTTTGTGCTAAGATCCTTTCGCGAAACTTTCCCCTGAGTAGTAGTTGGGACTGTTAAGGCGTTGTCCATGGTCCTGATCTGTTGTTTCTGTCATCTGTAGGTGCTGAACGGACAGCTTGGCTGTAATATCTACTGTATTATTACTCTACTTGCATTGCAACATTAATAATACGTTTCACTTTAGTTTTCTAATACCGTAAAATTTGTTTGGCTGAGGTTATATGACAACAATAACATGTCATAACATTTTAAACGTGCAATAACTTGCTTGTATATTATACAGTACATGTTACATTGTATGATGTTGCACAGTGTTTCTCCTCTGTCTGGGCAGCGTGCTGTACTTTTCAGTGCACAGATTTGAGGAGGGCTCCTTCTGGCCCCACCTGCCTGAGTCTGACAGCGGTGCTGTAGGGACAGGCTCTGGAGAGGGATACAACATCAACCTGCCATGGAACAAGGTACTGCCACTCCATTCTATTCAGTTCAATTCGTTTGTCAAGGTTTTCTTCGGCCTATGTTTCCCCAGGTACTCGTGATTGATTGACGTTGGTGTTTCAGGTGTATTTCTTCTATTCCCCCCCTCCTCCTCCTCTCATTTTACATGTGGTGACATTTGGGCTTGTTTTCTCTCTTTCTTTGTAGACTGGAATGAAAGATGGAGATTACTTGGCAGCGTTCCAGCAGCTTCTACTTCCTGTGGCCTATGAGGTATTGTTGAGCTGGCTAGTCCCACAGATTCCCACATGGTTGATCGACCATTCAAAATGTTCCCCCTTCCTGGTTCTTAATGTGTGAGTGTGTGTTTTGTTTACAGTTCCAGCCTCAACTTGTCCTGGTGGCGGCAGGCTTTGACTCAGTGGCTGGCGATTTCAAGGTAAGGACCAAAACAACTGTCCTGCTTCTACTATGCGTTTTTTTTCCGTTTTAATCATGTTTGCGTACTCGTCTGTGTGTGTGTCTGTGTGTTCCAGGGAGAGATGTCTGCCAGTCCCCAGTGTTTCTCCGTCCTAACTCACATGCTGATGGGCCTGGCTCAGGGTAAACTGATCCTTGCTCTGGAGGTAAACTTACTACAGTATACAAGCAACAACCATTTGCAGGGTTCTCCCCAAAAGAATGTAAGAGTGGCGCTGCTCCACTATGTAAACATTTCAAGGCATTTCTCTGTCTTATTTGATTGGAAGTGACACTGGTCTCATGTCTCAGGGAGGCTACAACCTACAGTCGACAGCAGAGGGGGCGTGTGCCTGTCTGAGGTCCCTACTGGGGGAGTCCTGCCCCCGCCTGGCCTCACCTGGAGCTCCTAATGACAGGTCGGGGGTTATAACCTGTCATAAAACCTGTCTTTGTTTGGTATTGTAGTGGCACATAACTATTATAGCTGTATAATGACATGCATTTACATTTTGTTCATTTTCTTGTCTTGATATTGTCTTGCATTAAAATGGTCCTCTGTGGCTCAGTTGGTAGAGTATGGCGCTAACAACGCTTAGGTTGTGGGTTTGATTCTTGCTGGGACCTTATATACTGAAAGGTATGCACTCACTGCAATGTAAGTCGCTTTGGATAAAAGCGTCAGCTAAATGTCATACATTATAAAATGCTCTGTAATTGTTTGTTTGGTATCATAGCTACAGTGCTACATCAATGAATAGTTTGTGGTTTGAGATAATATCACAACCTCCCTCCCTTTGTGTGTCTCTCCATGTGTTGCTCCAGTGCCCTGAAGTCCATCTCCAAGTCCATATCTGCACTGTACCCCTATTGGACAAGCCTACAGATACTAGGTGAGTGAACCAATCCCTATACCCCCTTTACTTCCATACACAAACACTTACCGCATTATCTTACTGAGCATAATCAGTCAGCGGGCATCCTATGGAGTCATTCTCGCTCTCTGTCTCTCCAGAGGGAGGTCCTCTCTCAGGGGCTGACCCCGTGACCCCCGCAGCAGAAGAGCAGGGGACAGAGAGCCCTGACCACAATCTGACCACAGGCCTTGTGTATGACCAAAGAATGATGGAGCACCACAACTTGTGGGATAGGTAAGGACCACAAACAATAGAACAGTACTCTTTAACATAAATGAACAGAAAATATACAGGAGCATTTCGATCTGGGTTTTGAAAGTGTTCTGAAAAAACGGGCGCCTTGATTTTATCGTGTGTAACGGTCTCTCCCAGCCATCACCCAGAACTGCCAAAGAGGATCTCCCGCATCTTCAACCTCCATGAGGACCTTGGCTTGGTGACGCGTTGCCAGCGGATACCGGCCCGTCTCGCCACCGAGAAGGAGCTGGCCCTATGTCACGGGTACAGCACACTGACATGCATCACTCAGTAGAAGTTGACTCAGGGACTCAGATTGGGTCAATTCCTGTTGAATTCGGACACAGAATTGATCTTGGTCATCTCAGGTCAATTCAATCCTGAATTGACTGGAACTTTGATTTGAATTGACCCTTAACCTTACTCAGAGGAGGTCCTCTTGTCTGGACCAGTCCTATTATTATTCTAATTGTTGTTATTATGTTTGGTAACACTTTAGTGAACACATATTAGGCACTCTACGTAGCCCCTCTAGACAACCCCACACATGTGTATATTGTATTTGGGGGTAAGGTGGGTCTTGAGGTTAGGGGGGCTAGCCAGTAATCAGTAAAGGTTGCTGGTTCAATCCCCGGATGTGAGCCAGTGATTGGAGGGTTGTTGAAACCATATCTGACTGGCCAGCTACTACATGACCTACACTGTACCATGAGAATAAGAAAAAAAAGATCTAATAAATGGCTAGTAATACCCCACAATTAGCCATTTAGAATCTACAAATGAGTGCCTTGTGTTCCCCGTACTAAAGTGTTACCAAATGTGTCAATGTTCAAATGTTTTCAGTCCTATGAATTACGTCATCTCTCGACACCTCTTTTACCCTACAAGCTTCAATATAACCTACCACGTCTATAAGCCATGTTTGTGTTGTTCTCTCTGTAGCCTAGAGCACATAGCCAAGATCAAGACAACAGAGAACATGAAGCCCCGGGATCTGCACAGGCTTGGGGAGGAGTACAACTCCATCTTCATCAGCAGCGAGAGCTACCGGAGCGCTCGGCTGGCTGCTGGGGCCTGCTTCAACACAGCAGAGGCCATACTCACTGGACAGGTACTGTAGACACTCCTCTCATTCCTCAACTGGACTTGCTCTCTCTGTGTTCGCCTGTGTCTATATGTCAGCATAAATATTGTGTAAAAATGTTGGTTTGTTGTACTTTTTAAGATGGTTCAAAATCCGATTCCACTCCCTTTTGTATTTTTTTTTCCCTTAAGATGAGAAAGAGAAGGGAGATGAAGGACATCACAGTAGAAATAGGCAGCCTTGTGGTTCCACCACCCCCACACACCAGTAGGGGGCAGTGTGGACTATAGATGGCAGCGCTTGCCTGTGGACCGATTGCAGGCACATTAGCTTGGGTTTTCTGGAGTCCATACGGTTGTGTGACCACGCTGTCTCTTGTTGTCCCCTCCAGGTGAGGAACGGAGTGGCCATCGTGCGTCCCCCGGGCCACCATGCTGAGAAGGACACCGCCTGCGGCTTCTGCTTCTTCAACACGGCCGCTCTGACCGCACGCTACGCACAGTCCATCTCCCACAAGCCCCTGCGAGTCCTCATCCTGGACTGGGACGTTCACCACGGCAACGGCACCCAGCACATCTTTGAGAACGATGACAGGTCGGTCGGTTGGAGAATAGTGTCGTGAAGTTGAATGTGTGTGTGTCATAGGGACATGGCTACCGTTCTGTCTACATAGAGCCCCCCCAAAAAAAACAGAAAAGTGCAAAAGTGCAAAACCTTGATTAGCTGAATCAGGTGTGTGTCACTGCTCAGCTGAGACAAAAGCCTGCAGTCCTGCGGCTCTCCAGGATCAGGACCAGGGGTCAGGATCACTGGGTTTAGAAAAAGCAAGGTCAAAAACGTCTCAATGCGGCATGCGTTCCTCAGTGCTGCTCACCCAGTTCTAAAGGCTGGCCCCCGCTCCTGTGTCTGACAGTTTGCCGTGAGAGACTTGCGTGTATCTTTAGGGGGCGAAGGTCACTTGGGTCACCTACTGTATCCTTCTCTCTGCTCCCCCCTCAGTGTGATGTACACGTCCCTCCACCGCTACGAGAACGGAACCTTCTTCCCTATGTCGGAGCACGCCGACTACGACAAGGTGGGCCAGGGGAAGGGCACGGGCTACAACATCAACATTCCATGGAGCGGAGGCAGGATGGGAGATCCCGAGTACCTGGCTGCCTTTCACTCTGTGGTCATGCCCATCGCCAGAGAGGTAAGGATGGGACTCTAGAGTGATTAACACTAGAGGGAGCACTCCTCCTAAATGATCTGAGCGCCGCAAAATCAATCTTCTTCATCTTCCGTTTCATTCATTGACACCGACAGATGTGGCGTCGCCATGCCGCCCCCTCCCCCAAAAGACATTTACAATCTGTAGAGAAACGTATTGATGAAGTAGACCATTGATCCAGTTAACTGAAGCCTTCCAAGCTCTTTGGAAGTCCCACCCTTAGTTGAATTATACATGGCGCCGCTCACGCTGTCACTGATGCAATGGAAAGATAGCATGTGCTTTCTCTAGGGATATAGACTCTGTGGGACGGACACTCACTGAGACACAAGTGGTACATAAAGGGAAGAATCTATGGATGCATTGAGTATGGAGGGTGTGTGTAGAGGGTAGTTTACCTTAGAAACAAAAACACTTTGAGGTGGCACTCCTCTTCAAAAGTGAATTCAAGTTTGGTTCCGACTTGATTTGTTTGTCATATTTGTTTTCTACTGTCTGTGATAGCATTGTCTCTCTCTCCCTCCTTCCCTCTCTCCACAGTTTGACCCAGGGCTGGTTCTGGTGTCTGCAGGGTTCGATGCCGCAAGAGGAGACCCTCTAGGGGGGTACCAAGTCACGCCCGAGGGTTATGCCCACCTCACCCACCAGCTGATGAGTCTGGCTGGGGGGAGAGTACTGGTCATACTGGAGGTCAGTGGTGGGCATTGACGCACACACAGGTGCTGGTGTAATGTACACATTTACTATGGCTTCCACATTGACATACAAAGTATACAGCACCTGTCTATTCTGTTCTCTGTCTGGCCTTGAATGATGAATGGTGCCATGGTGACTGTATTGACTTTGTATTGAGTTTGCTCAGCTTTCAGCAATGCTTTGATGTGATGCTACAGTGCCCTAATGCATGTCTCTCTCTCTCTCTCTCTCTCTCTCTCTCTCTCTCTCTTTCTTTCTCTTTCTTTCTTTCTTTCTTTCTCTCTCTCTCTCTTTCTTTCTTTCTTTCTTTCTTTCTTTCTGGTCCACAGGGAGGCTATAACCTGACCTCCATCTCTGAGTCCATGTCCATGTGCACGTCTACGCTCCTGGGAGACCCCCCTCCCTTACTGCCCCTCCTGCCCCCGCCTCACCCTAACGCAGCCGCCAGCATCAACAACGTCATACGTGCTCACGCCCCCTATTGGAGGTCCCTCAGGATACAGCGTGAGTCTGTCTGTCTGTCTCTCTGTCTGTCTGTCTGTCTGTCTGTCTGTCTGTCTGTCTGTCTGTCTGTCTCTCTGTCTGTCTTTGTAGCATTGAAAAACATGTGTTTTTTGATGAGTAAGTGATGATGGTAGAATAAATCTGACAATATCTGAAGTAATGTTTCAATGATTTGCATTGGCCTTCTTGCCACAGTATTGGTTAATGGAAGAATCCATGTTTTATGATAATGTTTTAGTATTACAGTTGTGTTGCTCTCCCCACAGTTCCAGAGTCTCTCCGCTTGTCTCTGCCTTCCCCCAAACCGAGAGGCAAACGGACCTCCAAGGGCAAAGGCAAGAGGTCTCCCAGACAGGGACAGGGACAGGGAAGCCCAGGGCAGGTGGAGACACCAGAGAGAGAGGGCTCTGCCAAGCCACCGCTGCCCCCTACTGAGAGGGGGGATGAGGACCTGGATGACCTCACACGAGGACTGGTCTCCCTGGACATCAACCAATCAACCTCCTCACCCAATCCCAACCCAGCCTCAGTGCCTGTGGGAGGGGCCAGGCAGAAGGTCAGGCCCAGCCCACAGAAGAGTCCCATGGCAGAAGAAAAGGTCAAAGCTGTTCCAGCTACCCCTGAAATTCTCAAAACAACTCCTGATATGAAGTCAGAGACACGGGTAAGAAGTGTGATGAATGTCATCATGATGGGCGTCATCACGTCAACTTGTTTTTGAATTTGTTGTGGTTAAATTTGAATGAAAGAAAAGCAATTTCACTTCCTGTAGGCTGTTGCCGAGGCGACCTCCGACAAGGTCGCCAGTGGAGACAATGAGAGCGCTGCAGTGGGGGGGGCCTCTGGTTGGTCCAAAGCCCTGAAGGAGGAGCCAGTGTTTGAGCTGATCTGCGAAGGCCAGGATATGGATGGGGTATGCCATCTACCATCACTGTTATTGTGTACTATTGACAGACCCTTAGAACAGTGTTTCTCAGTCCCCTGCGCACTGGGATGTTGACTGCAGATTTAGTTAATTCATAAGTGCTAGTTTTAATACAAGTGGTCCTATAGTAAGGAAGATTGCTGGTCCTTGTGTCAAAAAAGTTTGAGAAACACCAGTCAGCTGTAGTATAGATTATACTTGTATGAATTCCTTTTTTTGATGGTACAGTAGGTAGGTTCAAATCTGTGGTCCGGGCTGTGGTTGTATATTGTAGAGAACCATGCATGTGGTGGAGCCCCTGTCCTGGTGCCCCCACCTAGAGACAGTGAAGCCTGTCCCACCAGGAGGGATAGATGTGTTCCTGCCCTGTGAGGACTGTGGCACAGACGCTGAGAACTGGATCTGTCTCTGCTGCTACAAGGTACTCAACACACAGCTTTTATACAATGTACATTTTGTTAACGATAGCTGCAATTCAGCCTTTTGGCTGCGAATGTGTATGTTTTTTAAAAAAGAAAATGTTTTAATAAACTCAAAGACAAGTCAGTCATGCATTGATGGCGTGAAGACTGTTGTGAATAATTGACACCCAAACAAGATGGCTGACACAAACCTGACATGACTCTCTTACTGGTGTGTGTTTCTCTGTGTCCAGGTGTTCTGCGGTCGCTATGTCAACGAGCACATGGTGACCCACGGCCTGGTGTCGGAGCACCCTGTGGTACTCAGCTTCTCAGACCTCTCCGTCTGGTGCTACTCCTGTGAGGCCTACGTCCACAACAAGGTCAGACTCAGGTTTACAATACAGTATAAAGCTCTGGTTATTTTTTTTACCGTAGTCGTAATTCAAAGAAAGGTCGACCGCACACTCTTACTCTGATGCAATTATTTCTTTACCAATGGCAAGCCGTACCGTAGTATTCTCATACCTATGTTTCTCTTTCTCTTTTTCTCCTTCACCCTCTTTTGTCAAGGTGGTGTTTGAAGCCAAGAATGCGGCCCACTGTGTCAAGTTTGGAGAAGACATGCCTCTCTCTAACTAAATAGCCTCTCTAGAGTTAAAGTGGAAGAGGTGCTGTAAGTCAAAGAGGACAACACACAATTTGTGATTTGTGTTTTTGTTTGCCTTTTAGTGTGTAAAGGAGTGAAAGCAAAATTGACATCACCACTGTTCTGGTCTTGATGCTGCAAATATTGGTGCATCAGCTAAACAAGTAGCCATGGCTGTGCCTTCAATTATTTCTCTCTCTCCTCTCTCTCTCTCTCCCAAAGAGAATATCATAAGTACCATCAATCACATGCACAAGACCAGCTAGAGCATGATCTAAATATTGATTATGTTTTCATAGATATTAGTGGCAGCATCACTGTGGTACATTGTTTGTACCAAAACCAAAACCTGTCACATCACATAAACAAATCTGAATGTTGAGCTATTCTCAGATTTCACTGTATTCCTTCATGTCTGGATTCGGGGTTTTATCTGGTAACATTGGTGCATTATATATTATCCAACCTTTTAAAGTATTGATTCTTGCCAAACCACTGAAATGGTTGACTTCACTTTGAATCACTTATGTGTATCAGCTAGGCTAAATACAGAGTCTAGAATGGATTTACTGGAATATATTTGATCATCACCAGCCACAATACTGTTTGCTACCTTTAATATTTAATTTAAACCTCCTCTCTTGTTTGAATGTGTAGTCCATATAGTAGAAATAGTCATTCAATCGCCACCACACCAAGGCAAGGTACCAAGTCAAGTATTAACATATTTATATTTTCAGTCTGGCAGGCATTGGCCAGCAAAATACAAAATCTCTATTACTTAAAAGCAATATACTGTATAGTGCAATATTACATCAATATCTTTTGTAATTGTTTTGTTATTGTACTTGTCTTTTTGTTATGTATCTGACGCACATATTCAATGCCAATACATTTTATATTGTAATACTTGCTTTTACTTTGAAATGTAATCACTGTAACTTATGGTCTCTTTTTATGTTAAACAATGTGCCACTATGGTTTGAATTTTGATATTACAGCCTGTTTAAAAAAATCAATCTGTCTGTTGTGTTTTCTTTCAGCTCACTGATAGTTCTGTGTCCCCTGAATGCCCTCTCTTGCCATTTTTATTTATTTATTTATTTTCAAATAGCCTGACCAACCAATTGAAAAACCGTAGTTGTCGTGACTACTGGAATGACAATATCATTATTAGGAGTAATTCAACATCAACATCATTGATTCATACTGTGTTTGGATTGTAATGCTCCCTAACCTGACAGCCTCTGTGGTCAGCCTTTGGTTCTTATTGTTCTAGAAGGCCTGTGATGTAGACACGGTGGATAGCCACGACTGTAGCAGCTCGATGATGTAAAGTCCTGAAGACCAATCTCTCTCTGATTTGATGTGATGCTACGGTGTCTTAATGCATGTGTGTGTCTGTCTCTCTGTCTGTCTCTCTCTCTTTCTCTCTGTGTGTGTGTGTGTGTGTGTGTGTGTGTGTGTGTGTGTGTGTGTGTGTGTGTGTGTGTGTCTCTCTCTCTCTCTCTGTGTCTGTCTCTTTCTTCTCTTCTCTGCTCTCTGTACTGTCTAAGCCATCAATAAAGTCCTGAGCATCTTAACCTTATGTCACCTCCATTCATTCATCCAATCCATCCATCCATGATCCATCTCGTGTAAGACTCATGACGTCCTGAAAACCAGTTCTTGCTTTGTAGAAGTCACACGCAAAAACGGAACTCAGAGGATCAAGGTTGACTGATGTCATTGATCTGTGAGATGATCCGTACTGCAAGGATGGGGCGATATGTGTTATATAAGACTACTTTCTTTCACTATGAGTCTATGAGTCAATGTTTCTAAGGAAACATTGACCTTGTTCCAATCTGCACACATCATTACTCAGTATTTACTCAATATAACATATGCAAATGTAGGAATCTCTTTCTATATACAGTATGCCCTCTAAATTATGTACTTTGCCCTTCCAAAGAGCCTTAGTCAGAATGATGCTGTTTTACATGCTGTCTGTAATCACAACAATTGCTGTTCCATGTAGCCTACACTGTGTGTGTGTGTGTGTGTGTGTGTGTGTGTGGTGACGGTTGGTCTCTTTCCTAATCAGCATTCTGTCCACAGGACAAGTTCACCCCTGGTCATTGAGTGATGTTCTATGCATCACAAGGAAAGGTTTATGATCTGCCCCTGGACATGTAGGGTGAAGGATAGTTACGCACTGTGTAGACAGCCACATACAGTAGAGCTCGGAGAAAAACGAAGGAGTGCTTATTATACCCAAGACTGTTTTACACCTTTGATATCACCTTCTCCACCCCTCATTCTCAATCACCGTTTATTATGGTGTAGAGACGCTTGTTGGAAAAACAACAGTCCACTGCCTCTACTTTCCTGTGTCCTTTCTGGTTCTGTGTGTGCATACGTACTGAGTTGTTCCGGAACCTTTTCTCCAGCTCCCTTCGGTCTCCTCCGCCATCATTCTGCATCACTGCTCAGTGCTGCTGCAGCATTCTGTGGTGGAGCAGAAAACCCTTCCCCCCAGCAGACCACTGCTACACTACAATCTCTCTCTCTCCCGCGCTCTCTCCCCTCCCCTCCCCTCCCCTCCCCTCCCCTCCCCTCCTCCATCCACCCCGCTCTCCGTCCCCCCTGCCTGCCATCCTCCCTCTCTCTCTGCCCCCCCCTCCCTCCCACCCTCCCTCTTATCCCCTTTCCTTCGCTTCTCATCCTGCGTGTGTGACGGAGAGAATAGCTCCTGTGCTGATGGTTTAGGCCTGTAGGTGTTGTCGCTGATCCAGCCACCATAATTCCACGGGGGAAGAGAGAGAGAATCCCTTCATCGAAATGGTTTATTTCTTCATTACTCCCTCGTTCGTTTCTGACTAGATCCCTGTGTATCCCTGTCATCTGAGTCTCTTTTAATCAACTGGAGAGAACAAAATCACAGCATTCAGCAGCCGCCATCATAAAGGTGAACCTCTTATTATATCTCATTCTAACATTTGTTGGTCTTTGTTATAACATAGATTTTCGTGATGTTTGTGATCTTTTCTCTCCATTAGATAGACATAATTCTTTGTGCATAATCCTTAGTGCATGTTGTCAAATGTATCTTTGTGTAGTACTCCTTCATATCCAACCACACTATGACTGGTCCATGTGTCTCTCTATGATGGTCTGTCTGCCTTTGTATCCATCATGTCTATTAGTGATCCCCTTTCCTCTGGAATTAAACCTCATCTAATCTAGTCATTCTCCTGCCTTGTTGCTGTTTTGTGTTCTTCCTGTTGTTGTTGTTGTTGTTATTGGTGATATCTCCTCCCTGACTCCTATTCCCATCATGCCCCATGCTGCAGCCATGGCGATGACACCCCACACGGCGGAGGTGGCACGACTCTACCAAACGGAGTTCATCCGCAGTGCCCGCGCCGTGGGTGTTCTCTGGGCAGTCTGCACCCTGTGCTTCGCCATCATCGAGGTGGTCATCCTCATCCAGCCGTCCTGGGTGGGCACGCGGGAGCTCCACTACCAGCAGGGAGGCGGACCCCCTCCCAAGTCCGGCACCCTGGGCCTGTTCGAGGTGTGCTCCTGTCCTGTGTGCCTCTTTATTGATTTGTTTATTTGAATTGTATCTTTATTCAACCAGGCCAATCAATGAAGAACAAAGTCTTATTTTTAGCTCTGTTGGTAGAGCATGGTGCTAGCTATGCTTAGGTCATGGGCTTGATTCTCTTTGGGACCATATACACAAACAGTATACACAAACAAGTACTCACTGTACTGGAAGTTGCTTTGGATAAAAGTACCTGCTAGATGGCATCTATTATATTCATTGTATTGTTTTGGTAGGTGTGCCTGGAGTCCGACTGGCCCGTGCCGGACTGTAGGGGCTCCCTGAACACTCTGACCCCGCTGCCAGCCTTCCAGTCCCCGGCTGTGCTGGTGTGTATGTCCCTGACCATGGTGTGGGCCAGTGTGGGATGCCTCTGCCTCTTCCGCTTCTGTAACGCTGCCACCGTCTATAAGATCTGTGCCTGGCTGCAGCTGACTGCAGGTACAGTAATGGTGTGTGTCATTGGGTGAGGGTGCCGTCTAAGTGGACAATTTGTGAATTGAGTCTTGTACAATGCCGTGGCTCCCTTGAATAACAAAATGAATATCTCAGTGGGACTCACCTTGATTAATAAAGTATAACAGCAACAACAAAAACTATGAACATATTTGAACTGTTATGAGTTCTTAGAGGCATCTTCAAATAATGAGAGAATTTCTGTCATAGCTCACATTAAATATAACCCTTGAAGTAGCAAAAAACCCCAACAATATTCCTAATTATTCAAAGTATTAGTTTGGACACCCCTTCCATAATGAAACTGATCCAACACTATTGTGTTTTCCTTCCAGGCTTCTGCCTGGCTCTGGCCTGTGTTCTGTTCCCCGACTCCTGGGAATGTGCTGAGATGAGAGCCCTGTGCGGGGAGGGAGTGACCAGCTTCTCCCCAGGGAACTGCTCTGTCCACTGGGCCTTCATCCTGGCCATTCTGGGGGTGCTGGATGCTGCCATCCTGGCCACCCTGGCCTTCGTGCTGGGCAACCGCCAAGACGCACTGCTGCCAACTGATGCCAAGGATGGTGAGAAACCATGACGCCTACGTACTTTAACATACGTCTAATCATCTAATGCTGATTAATAATGCAAAGGGCAGATATTCTGGTTGCATCGCAAGTACAAGTACAGTAGTCTACTAGAATATCTGAATATCTATTAGTCAGGGATTTCTATGCAAATTTGAGGTAGCCAGTTTGAGGTAAGGGATATTTCCTGTCATGCAATATGTATGTCGGAAGTATCTCTCCCAATTATAATTGAGAAACTAATGCTGAAATCACAAGGCATGTACTGTACAGCAACAGATGGAAATGTGTGTTGTCTGATGAAGCTTGAGTTTACAAGGCAACAAATGATTATGATTATTAGATTATTATTCTACAATTTATACCATCCCAAGACCAAATGGAATTCTACAGAAAAATCAAAGGACCTTATCAAATGAGGAGACTTTCTGGCAAACAAAAATAGTATTCAAATCATAAACAGTGTTCTCCAATTTGGCTTTAATCATGTGGAGCATTATCAAACACTGGAAAGAAAGAACCCTTTTGAGTTCCAAGTAGAACCCTTTTGGGTTCCATGTAGTCAAACTCTGTTGGGTTTCCTCTGTGGAAAGGGTTCAACTTGTTCAACATGAAAATCATTTGAATGAAACCCTTTTTTGGTGATAACTAGAACCTTTATTTCTAAGATTACTATCGCATATTGATGTGGCTCCTGAGATGTTAAACACTTCACTATTGTGAGATCTGATCATCTGTGCAGTGTGACTGCAATGTAGGAGACCTGGAACACAACCTCAATCTGCCCCTTCAGATTGTAATGACCCTCTTGTTTCCTCTCCTCTTTGTAGTGACTGGGTTCCTGCTGTCTGCGTAGGCTGGTTTGGCAGCCATTTTGTGTCATGCATACAGGTGAGGCCTCTCTCTTACTCTTGATCTCTTTGGGCAATGTATGCCTTCCTTTTGTCTGTTTTTAAATAGTTTTAGATCACTAATCATGAAAAATCAAGATATAAGATATATTTGGAGTTGTTTGAATATTGATTTTGTTTTAATACTATGAAAATATTATACATTTATTGTGTCTTTCCTCCACTCTCCCTCACTCTTCATTAATTTTGGATATTTCTGTCATTATTCTCATGTTTCTTTTGTCCCTATAACCATCATTTCATTTCCTCTCCTCCTTCTCTCCAGAGGTGGTCCTCTCATCATTTCATCCGTGATCGATCTCCTTCGAGAAGAATCCAACAAATCGTTCACTCCTCCCCCTCGGCATTACATCATCTCCATGCATAGCCTGTTTACATAATCTCCCTGGCCAGAAGCTGTTACCTAGCAACCATATCGCCACCGTGTTTTCCTTGAGATGGAAGGCGAGCAACATTGTCCTTGGATGTTTGTCCTCGAGAGAGGCGGTGACCATATGGAGTAGAGGAGGAGAGGAAATGGTGACACAGGAAGAGAGATAGTGCCAATTAATACTCAATGTTCAGTGTTTGAGAGGCTAGTAAGAATACAGTATTTTTTATTTTATTTGTAATTTTTGTTCACTAATAGGAATGATTATCCATTATTCAAATCCAGATTTAAATCATTATGGTTTTAATAATCTTATATGGTCATGAGGATGTACTGGAGCTGAAGATGGATGAAAAGCTTTGATGTAGAATTGTCTTATATTACAAACATTGCTTCTGTTTTTTCTTGGTATATATATTTTTGGAAGTACATGTTTGTTTGTATTGAGACTGATGAATACTGTCATTTGCCAAATGATGTTAGCATCCTTTTGTGCTCTTTAAGGATACAGTGTATGCATGTCTTTTTGTCTAGTGAGCGTTGACAGACATTAGATCTATAGGCATAACGATTTTTAAGGCAAAAGATTTTATCTTTGAATGTTTGTATTGAATGTTTGTATTTACGTATGTACGGTATGTATGCAATGTACTGTATGTATGTTAGAATTCTTAATAACAAAAAACGCAACTGTATTAACTACAATGTAGCTGTTTAGACAGGAAAAGTGTAACATGTCATCTCAAATATAATGTCTTTATATTTGTAGTATTACTTGTGATGACTAGGAAGATAAACAACATCTTAAAATGCAATGATGCAGCATATTGAACTTTTAATCGCAACAGAGAGAGATAAGTCATGTTTTCACATAGAATTTTATTACTGTGATCCACTATAAAATATAGTGCGCAGATATGTATTTTTGTACAAGATTTTTTTGAATGCACAAATATTGGAAAAGCCACAATAATTTGAACCACAGTTCTCTTCACAAACTCACATAATAATGGAAATTAAGGGGGGGGCTATGTTTTGGGAGGCAAGGGGAGATAATGGTGGGGGGGCGGGGGCTGTGTTAGTGAGGTGAGGAGAGGGCTTTGGAGACACCCTTTGGGGGGTATTAGTTGCACATCCAGTATAACATATGTTTTGCATTGACAGTACTCTACTGTGTGTAAGCCACTGGCAAAGCAGGGGGGGGGGGGGGGGGGGGACAAAAGGACAACTCTTTAAAGCAAAGTGGCAAATCAGTAAATACGTAAACAATGCATCCTTGGCAAGGTCAGGAGGCGTACAGTAGTAGCAACATATCCATGACCATGTGGTAGTTTGCAAACACAAGAGCCTTCAGCCTGTAAAGCCTGGCGTGAACTCGCTTTTCCCACTGTACACATACTCTGGAGCTGAGGAGAGCACAGACAGAGAGCCACATCATTGCTGTCCTACTTTAACAAGTGAAATATGACTGTACTGTACCTTTGTTTTTATGATAGAGAAATCATGTACGGATAATATCGAAGTATTTGGTCCTGCATGACCCTTGTGCATATACCTCGTCTTGTGATGCGATGTAACTCAGTGCCGATGAAGAGCATTACTGCTTTTACTTCCCAAATATTGCAAGAGGGGTAATAAAC
>NC_139662.1:9611227-9633727 GCF_951799395.1 Argentina silus
AAGTGATTCTGCACCCGGCTACGACTGATGCGTTTCACATTCATAAATCCATATATATATATAAATATATATAAATGTATATGATCATTTATAATCTTGAAAACACTCAAGAGTTCTGTTATGATCAAGCACCCACTTTGTCCTGTGTACGGACTGACAGCTAAGGCGTGAAATGGAGAGCTTGTTGAAGTCGCCTCGAGCATTCTGTGTAGTACAGCACAGGGGAGGCTGGTGAAGGTAGAAATCGGAGGACGGGCTCATTTTTAGGCATGGAATGGAAGGAGGAGTAGTATCAAATACGTTTGCCTTACAGCCTCCCCTGGTGTAGTACTTGATGTGCATTTTTGGACCCGTCTGAGAGTAGACCATTTTGATGAAACGGTAACTCTGACGGAAGAAGGTCTTTGGATGATTCTCCATCAGAATAGAGCGAAGCTGTAATACTGCCGATGTGAGTTGTTACTCTTGAGAGATTTGGGTTATTATCAGTGGCTTTGGTTTGCAGAGCTTAGGCAGTTTAATCACAGCCTGTATGAGAATAGTAGTTTTCCATCCCTCCCTCCCTCCCTCCCTCCCTCCCTCCCTCCCTCCCTGCACTCCTCCATCCTGTCGCCTGTCCTCACCCCTCCCACTCACATCCTCTCATTAGTGAGTCAGAGGTGTGTGGGTCAGTGCTGGAGACAAATTGTGTACCGTTAGTCGCTTGTGTGCACACGAACACACACACACACACACACGCACACGCACACACACACACACACACACACACACACTCAATATTAATGCACATACACACCCGCCCACATAGTATTTGCACCGCTCTCAATATAGTGAATGCCCTACAGGGACCCAATCTGTCTGTGTATATAACTCACCGTCATACAACGGAGAGCCATTACAGTGAGCTGAGCTAACAATAATAATAATCCATGCATTACAATGAGCCTGTCCTCTGATTGCTACCTCCACCGGCCTCCACTGTTGGGAGTCTATGTTTACAACACAGAGATAAATACAGTAACCCTAACCCTAACCCTACATGTACATTTATGCCCTAATCCTGAAAAGTATCCTGGTGTCGACCGAGCAGTTGGAACAGATGCAGTGTGTGAGACCTGAGACAGAAAGAGGACAGCTGTTGTGTAAGAGACAGGCGTGTAAGTCTGACATCCAGTGTCCACATTGAAAAGGGAATGACAATAGGTGCCAGTGGAGAGGGAGAGAGCCTGAAGAGGGCCTGAAGAGAGCCTGAATTAGCGTTGAGTTTTAAAGCCCATTTACAGTTATCTCAAAACACCACCTGTACTTGCTTGGTAAGCGTCTTCCAGTCCTTCTATTTGTCATTCTCATACAGAACACTCTTCCCTAGGACTCCCAGCCCTGCCTGCAGCGACTGTATTAATGATCCCCAGATCTGCTGACTTCAGTATCTTCACTCTAGCCAAAACAGGTCTTTTGTGATTGATAGGACATTACGTAGTCTATCACTCCCTAACTGCCGTGTCCCCTCCCAGATTGTTCCTCTATGAGGTAGAAATCGATGGAATTTTTAGAAGTGTTTCGGTCTTTAAGAAGAGTACGGCAAAGCGAGGCCAGGAAAGCTGGTCAGGTGTGTGCTGCAGACAGTACATATTGGTTGTGAATCAGGGGAGGCTGGTGGAGGTAGAAATCGGAGGACATGTTCCACGCATTACAATGAGCCCCGTCCTCCGATGTCTACCTCCACCAGCCTCCGCTGTTGTGAATGAGATTTGAGTTAACCACATCAACTGGAAAGTCCTGCATGGTGAAATGTGAGACATACATTAAATTGATTCACTCTGCTCTCTGATAGGATCACATATCCCTGCCCTACGTCTGGATCTGGGTGTACTGTAGGATTCACACAGACCTTGCAGTACTTCAAAGGGAGTCGAGTAGAGCTTGATTGTCTAGGTGGTGAATAATATATAACCTGACACAGTGACGTGGTTTGGTTGGGTGAAGAGGTGGGATTCCTCTGAGGGTAAGCATGAGTCAGAGCTGATGTGAGTCACTACAGTGGCGCATTATGATGTCTGTGCCGCTCCAATACGTACATGTTGGAGATAAGAGTGTGGGCAGAAAGAAAGAGAGAGAGAGAGAGAGAGAGAGAGAGAGAGAGAGGTGGCCATTCGTACTGCAAAGGTACATCTACTCAAATAGAGAGAGAGAGAGAGAGAGAGAGAGTGGTGGCCATTCGTACTGCAAAGGTACATCTACTCAAATAGAGAGAGAGAGAGAGAGAGAGAGAGAGAGAGAGAGAGAGAGGTGACCCTTCGTACTGCAAAGGTACATCTATTCAGATGGCCGGGGCATCCTGCAGAATGTCATACTGGCAAGAGCCCTTTCAGTGCAGTTCTTGAGTAGATGTGTGATTGTGGGGTGTGTGTGTGTGTGTGTATTTGTATGTGTGCATGTGTGTGTGTGTGTGTGTGTGTGTGTGTGTGTGTACGTGCGTGCGCGTGTGCATGTGTGCGTGTGGGTATTGTATTGTGAGGATATTGTCTGTGCTATCTAAGCAGTTGCCATGACAGCGCAGCGCCTGTCTCCCTAGCAGCAGCAGCAGCAGTATGTTCTGTGCTAATTAGATTGTGCTGCTTCATCTATTGATTTCCATGGAACGGTGTATTCTACCTCCTCCTCCACGTTCATAAAACACAGCCAGCCACAGATGATAGGATCGAATCCCATCTGTGTCGTGTGTGTGTGTGTGTGTGTGTGTGTGTGTGTGTGTGTGTGTGTCTGTGCGTGCATGTGTGTGCGCGTGTGGTGTGTGTGTGTGTGTGTGTGTGTGCGTGCGTGTGTCTGTGCGTGCATGTGTGTGCGCGTGTGGTGTGTGTGTGTGTGTTTGTCTTTGTGTGTGTGTCAAACGATAGACGGATGATAGATAGATGGTTGGACAGATGCAGATAGCTAGACTTAACACCTTGACATAGAGTATCTGTGACAGGGGCTCATCAACATTGTATTTACAGTGTAAGGCTTACATAATAATTAAACATGCCCCCATCCTGTCAGCTAGGCATACACTGTACACAACACTATTACGGTGTTAGAGCACAAATGTTCACATTTGTATGGACCAGAATAGCATCGGTAATTGAATGAAGCCTTGCATGCAATATTGTTGCTGCTTAAATGAGAGGTACAATTACTGGCCTGCCAATTAGTGTACCGATGATTTAATTCGTGGTTGCCAATAGACACAAGCATTCTGTAAACAAGCCCTCATCTGAACCTAACCACAGTACTGTACACGCAGGCCTGACCCGTACTCTGCTGGCTCAGATATTGTTCCTTTCACACTGTCCTTTACAGCACTATTACAGCAACTATGGTGGATGTGTAACTAGGCCAGCCCAGCCCAGCACAGCTCAGCTCAGCTCGGTTGGGCTCAGTAGAGTGAATAGGGTACAAATGTCAACAGCAGCCTCTTGTAACATCAATCTCTGTCATATACTGAATGAGACTCCAAATATCCGCAAATTAGGCCCTCATGGTAAATTAAAACATAAAAAAAGAAAAGTCAAACAAAAAAACAATGACAAACAAAAAAAAACAGATCAAGCAACGTTGTTTCTATTGAGGTTTATCACACAGCACCCATGACAACGGACAATAACAGGATAGGGAGGAGGTGGAGAGCAGAGCAAGAGAAGACCAATCATCTCCAGTCTCCACAGGTTCTCCCCGGAGAGTCTTATAGATGAGCATATTCTCCCCTGTCGGGAGCGTCAATGACACTCATACGGACAGACTGCCTTCCCTTCCCGGTGCGCTTTACAGCAATGACGCATCGCTACCGTCAAACAAACCCTCGCTCCTCCGCTTTCTACGGTGCATTAGCTCAACCAGCAAACAGACTGGCTCTGTCAACATGACAGAGATAAAGCCTTTTGATAAATCAGATACGTGAGTGTACTGTATTTGCAGCTTATTTGCCGTTCATATGACATCATCCCTGATTTCTATATGATTCTATGCGTGTCTGGGTGTGAAATGTTTTATTATGAAACACGTCATGCGCTGTACTGCACTATACTGCTGTACACCAAGTCAAACGCAAACCATTCTGCTGTACACCAAGTCAAACGCAAATCATTCACTTCTACAACCCTAATATCGTTTGAGCCCCCTACTCTTATTCTGATTGCTTATCTAACGAGGAAAGTAGAATAATACTTTATTAATCCACATGGGGAAATGGATTATTTACCAGAAATAACCACAAATAAAACAGGTGTATGATACTACATTGATATTACATTCTAGAAGAGTCTATATTCTCCTCCTATGGTCTGATTGACATGTGCTTGAGGTAAACTGCCTTTCTCCCTGTTGCCTAGCAATGATGAGTCCAGCCCATCCCTCCCTCCCTCCCTCCCTCCCTCTCTCTCTCTCTCTCTCTCTAATAACAACCCAGCTGCTGAAACTTAACTCCTGCCCTGATGCCACAGCGTTCCATTACCCCCAGAATGATCATGTCATATTAGCTCTGCAGACAGCAAATGAATGGAGCTTATTTACATTTTGTCTGTCTGGTCAATACAAGTGGTCACGGGTACTGTATTGAATCTCTACTGTCGATTTCCATAAAATCTGGAAAAAATTAAATTCTATTCCACATTCTATACCTATCTGTCTTATCTATTCACTGGGACAACAAACATGCACCAAGGTGACATCCACAGATCAATAGCTGATTAGCGTACTGAATAGCAAAAGGTACATTTTCATGGATAATGTGGTTTTTTTGTTCTTCCCTGGTCACTGCACCTATGACAAGGTTCCAGAGTATTCCAGCAAAATCAGGTGAAGGTGTAAAGTGTTTTCAGTGTGTATCACTCTGTCTCACACTCTCTCTCTCCGTCTCTATGTGTCTGTCTCTCTCTCTCTCTCTGTGTGTGTGTCTCTGTCTCTCTCTCTCTCTCTCTCTGTGTGTGTCTCTATGTGTCAGTCTCTGTCTCTCTCTCTCTCTGTGTGTGTCTCTATGTGTCTGTCTCTGTCTCTCTCTCTCTCTCTGTGTCTATGTGTCTGTCTCTGTCTCTCTTTCTCTCCTTTTCTCTTCCTGTCTTACCTTGGCTTCCAGGGGCTGAGAGGGGAGCAGGGCGAGGGAGAGGAGGAGAAAGAAGGAGCCGGTCAGTGGGCCCGACATCCTGGAGGTGAGAATGAGGCTGCCCAAGTACGGAGAGAAACACTGCCACTGAGAGGAGGTTGGGAGATGGAGAGACGGAGGCACAGGGAGGGAGGGGGGAGCGAGGGAAGGAGGAGCTCTCCATCCAGAGAGAAGGGAGGTGTGGGAAGGGGGAAGAAAGAAATGAGAACACTAATGTAGAAAGGATCTAATTAGTAGAGTGACACATTGATTTTATTTCTTATCTCTTTATCACAGAATGAACACATTTAAGATTCTACCACTCTCCGGCAATACAATTGTTTGAGCACATATCTTGAAACAGCTATTCAACTTCTCAAAACAGTGAACACGTTCCACCAAACAGTTAACATGTTTGCCAAAACCCCACATTTCTTTTGCAAAATGCACGACAACTCTCAAATCTTATATACATGTAAAACACTTGAAGACATGTCCCGAAAGCAAATCAGTGCATCAAAACAGTATCATTTGTCATCTAATGAAAGATTCATTCCACCATTCATTTTATAATGACACACTACTATAACCATCCATCTGCAGGTTGGCCAACTTTCCATCGAAAACAAAGGTGAAACAATTACAGTAAATTTCACTTAGCAGAAAAACATACTTTATATTTTTGTTTGTAGCTCTGCTTCTGTTACAGAAAATATGAATTCTTACTTTAAATACACTTTAAAATGTATATTCAGAAAGAAGCAGATACTTGGTTCAACTGACAATCATAAAGAGTTGCATTACTGATTGTCAGTTGAACTGTTGAGCAATGAGAGTTTACTCTACATGTATGGAGTAGAGATTCATTATAATGGAAGAAATAACTATATGCTGTAAGGAAATAATTCAGTATCGTTTGTCAACACTTACTCAATAGATTTGCGTGTCTTATATAGAGAGTTGTGAAGTTTTTGCTAAAAATGTTACTGTTGTGCTTACATGTGTTATTGTGGTGGGCATGTGAACCCAAACAAATAGTTTAAGCGATCGAGAAAAACTGTAATTGACAGAAATATAATAAACCAGGCAACATTTCTGATGGACAAAATCATTTCATTTTAGGGATTAATAGTTGAGTCGTTAGAAGGCCAAACATTCCTGTGTTGGGTGTATGGTGATCCATGATTGACAGTGGACGATGAACATGAAGTGACAGTTCTGACAACCAGTACAATCTCTGAATGTCACAGCTGTCAATCCAGAACATTCTACTCTAAAGAGCCTGTGGGGTACTGAGTCATCATACACAGCAATTCATACTGTGACATTAGACATTATTTGGGAACATTTACATGGACAGTACATCTGACATATTTTGTACATCTGACATAGCGTTCGCCTGGGGTGCCAGATGGACAGGGTTTGTACTTTTGGCACTATCAAAGACCTTTAATATATGACAAGATACACATGTGGGCTCATTTTTAATGGGAATCATTGTCCGCCAATACAGAAGGATTGGCTAATGAATATTGATTGTATTCATGAGCGGGAGCTAGTCAGTGAGCAACAGTGGTGTAAAGTAACTAATACTTTGTTACTGTACTTAAGTTGTTTTTTTGGTTATCTGTACTTTACTTGAGTCAAATATTTGAACTTACTCAAATACAATTTCACTGACAACCTCGTTAATCGTTGAAATCTGTCCAATCATGACAGACAAAACCAAGGCACAATGAGGGAGATCCCCTATATCATTTGTGGTAATGTTAAGGTGAGCTTCGCTCAGAGAACATATTTAGAACTTGTATTAGAAACAAAATACGGTAACGCTTTACATTAAGGCATTTTTTTTTTTAGCAAATACAAATAGTATTTGAAATTATTTCAAATACTATCTGAACCCAGGATCTGTCTGACATGTTCTGTATATAATGTAAGGTCAGATATACAGAAGCCAGAAGAGGCGACTTTGGTTATTGAATGGGAAGTGGAAACAAGAAGTAGCAATTAGACAAATGTGCTTTGCCTAATACAGTTGTACTGTACAGTATGTACTGTATATAATGTAATGTCAGATATAGAGAAGCCACAAGAGGTGACTTTGGCCAGTGGGATCAAGAAGTAGTTCAGGTGTTTTGTCTAATATAATTTGCAAATTATACCTTTGCATGTATAATATAATAAAACCAGATAATGTAATAACTTGCCTGACAATGTATTAGAATTCATGATAACACAGAAACATAGAGAAACAGTGTTGGATTGTCTGAAAGGTGATTTTTGGTTGGTCATAACGAGATGAAGAGAGGCATGTTGATGTGGATCACTTACAGACCATTGCCAATTGATTTCTGTGATCTTCTCGTCCAAGCCTGTCATGAAGATGCACATGAATATGAAAGCTAACACCATCTCAAATATGGGTGCCACGATGAAGGCTTGACAGTGCGTAACAATCCGGCATGTGAGGACGATGATACTGATGATCGAAACGCTAGCGAGATAAACATTTTGCTAGCTTTTCACAGTACTCGTAACTCAGTATATGTACTTTGTACAAAGCGTTCAATCTGAGGTTTTGGGAATGAGGACTGGGGTAGAGGGAGTTCTACCTGACAACTAGGGACCGACATCTCAAGACTGCGGCTGGCCGTCTTGACTGGGGGATGAGAACTGAGGCCGTACTGGATGTGGA
Source organism: Argentina silus (assembly GCF_951799395.1). NCBI lineage: Eukaryota > Metazoa > Chordata > Actinopteri > Argentiniformes > Argentinidae > Argentina > Argentina silus. The sequence continues at coordinate 9,619,042 of NC_139662.1, forward strand.
ACGATGCTGTCTCGACATCGGGATGACAACGGAGGCAGTCCTGGATGAGTATTATGTGAGATTGCATTACAGTTGAATGGAGATACTCTGAATAGAGAAACCTGGAAACCTGAAATCGGAGAGTTTGAAGAAGTAAATGTAACTTACTGTTTCTAGCACCAAAATGGCTCCTTTTCATATTTGACATTTGTTTTCCCGCTCTCCAGTCTTGAAAGTGCAGTAGGTGGAGACAGACTGGAAACTGAAAACTTAGCATTGGCTTTTTAATGTAGCAACAGAAGTATTAAATCCTTAAAATCATAATTTCCGTTGTAATTAATTATGTATTGGACAATAACATACCCACCCACCCACCCACACACACACATACACACCCACACACACACACTTTTCACAGATACTGCGATCATTACCAGGTCCAAGCAGTTTCTGTGGAAACGGTTGTCGAGAGCAACGACGGCCTCCCATGGTGTTTAACACACTAATGACAATCTGTGTGTGTGTGTGTGTGTGTGTGTGTGTGTGTGTGTGTGTGTGTGTGTGTGTGTTACCCATCAGCAATAACACAGAGAGCAGGGAGGAGATGCAAAAAAAGGCAAGCATCCCCATGATAACTTCTTTATTGAAATGTTCCCACAAGGATTCCATAGAATAAGAATACAACAGATTTCTTGATCATTTTGGTGAACCTGTTTTTTGTCCATAGTCATAACCATTGTCATCAACATCATCATCAATGCTAAATATATATCATATACAAGAAATACAGCACAACCCAAAGGCATTGAGAGTATCACAAGACATATCAAACATCACTAACAACACAGTATTTGAACAGCATATTTATAAAAGAGGGAGGAAAGTGGGACAGAGCAGAGAGTGTGAAAGAGACAGAGAGAGATGGAGAGATGAGGGCGAGGGAGCCGGATGCCTCCCCAAAGCTTCGGTTTGTATCTTTAAGAGTTGTCATTCTTCTAACATGATGGTCATGTCTTAGCAAGCTTTATGTGTGGACTTCAAAACATGCATTGATATGTAGAGGTTCATCACAACAGCCTCTATGGAAGTAGTAAGGGTAAATACTAGATACTGGGATATGATGACTGTCTCCTTTAGAGAAGTGGATCGAGGCGCACGATGCTAGAGAAATGCCATTTCGAGCAGAGTGACATGTAACTCAGTGTGCTTTTTCTGGACACACACTATATGCTAGATAGAATAAAACATGTTTTGACAATGATCATATAAAATAGCCTCTATTACCAAAAGGTAATCTCGCTCAGTTCTATCAGCGTTTTCTATGATATAAGTGTTATAGCAGCAAAAAGATTTCAAAATCTACTGAAGATGTATTTTGTGTAGTTAAAATGCATATTTAAGTTGTTTTATGTGTCCATGGGTCCGTATGATGGTACGTTTGGCCCCATTTTATTTGGATAGTCCCCTATAGATGGTCTACAGAGGCTCCAAATATGATTGGTTAATAATATTGGTTAATATAAGCCATCTATAGAGGACTTTCCAAATAAGATGTTGCCATATGATGAACTGTGTCAGTCAACTAAATATCTCCCATGCAGTGTCAAACTAATTCTGAATCCTATGCACGTTCACGCCGATGAAGCCTTATCAAATGTTCAAACTCTGCCAAAAACATTTCACTTTCACCTCGTACATAAAGGGATGCTCAAGGTATGTCAGAGAAAGAACAAGAGAGGAGGGAGGGAGAGAGAGTAAGAGAGCAGGAGGAAGAGAGAAAGAGAAATAGAGAGACAGTGAAAGAGAGAGAGAGTAGTGAAACAGACACATTTACATGTACGTATCTACAAAAACACAATCTCATCACACAGGTTGATTATCTCTGTCTAGGTCCCACCCTACACAAACAAAACTCCTAGCCAAAATATTACTATCATCATAACCCACTTGCATAAAACACCAATTGCACACTACAATATAATTGTGAAAGGGCATAGTAGTACAAGGGATTATTCAAATGTTACCATGCTTGTTTATTGTTGCCTGTAGTTATACTTTACTATAATGCCTGTTACTTTCTATTAGTAATAGTTAAAGTAAAATAAAGTTTTTCGCTTAAGAGAAGAGAAGAAAAATATCAAGGATTCTTTACATCTGTTTTTACTGTCTATTTGATGTATTTCCATGCCCAGCGTCACGTAACACCTTATGTGGATTCTTATATATAGGATCTCTTTAACCCCATCTTTCTTCTGTATACTCAATCCCACCATCGTCAAAATAAAGAGAACAAATAACATAACAAACAAGCAAGATGAGCAAATCAAATCTGTACCTAAACATAATTGTGCAAACTGTTGAAGAGCAATTTGTGTTTGGCAGAATTATTGTTACAATATCACTAAGCTCAGAACTGAACGGTAGAATAGTTTTTCATACATAACAATACGAAATATTTGTCTATATATTTGTTCATAGTGATATCTATACAGCACAAACAAATACATTCTCTCAAGTTTTTTTATATTATTTACTATTATCAACATGATCCATTTTTAGATTTTTGCTAGGATAATTTCATTTAATATCTTTTTAATATTTTGGTACTGTATTCAAGTTTTTCTTCATTTACTCTTAACTCTCTTTTTTCAGTTACACACCACAATAACTAACATCTAATAGCCGTTCCCCATCCCGTTCCATCTTTGTGTTTCTGTAAGTCCCCACCCCTTCCCTACCCCCCCTCCCTTTTTAGATCAGCACACAGATGCACAAACAGACAAACAGGAAGGAGTACGGCATTGTGGGTAGATCTCCGCCTCTTTCTGTGGAAAAACAACAACAAAACAAAACTTAAACTGATGATCCATCATAGCAAGTTATTACAGATACAAGTTGTATTTTTACATTTACATTTACTTGTGAGCTGTATACCAATTATTATCAAATTGGGGTCAAATGTATGTCAAAAACCTAAAAGTATTTGTATTTGGCTTTTGGTTACTATTCTGAATTGGTTCCATTATATCAGTTTAACTAAATCAAACACAACTCAGGTAAGCCTGTTTGAAAAAGTATTTTACATATGCACATGACAAAATGTCGAACGGAAAACGACTCATCATCATCATCACATCTTTTCTTAATATCCTTTCACTTACCAACCACCAGCTGCCTCCTCTCTCTCTCTATCTCTCTCTCTCCCAGCTCACATCTGGTTGGCGAAGGAGGTGGGCGCCCCCTGCTGGGCATATCCTCCTCCCTGTCCGTATTCTGCATCCTGCTGATTGTAGCCTCCCCCCTGTTGTTGGCTGTAGTCGGGTTGGTACCCCCCCTGAGAGCCAGCGTAGGGGTCCTGCTCGTACCCTCCCTGCTGTCCGTAGGAGTCGGGGGCGGGCTGCTTCTCTTGGGCGGGAGGAGGGCGCATGAAGGGGGCGATGATGCCTGTCTCCTTGAAGACGAACCACAGATTTCCAGCCCACAGGATCAGGTTGAGGAAACCAAATGCCTGAGGAGGAAGGGGGGGTGGGGGGTGGGGGGGGTTAGGCCAGGGTGAGAGTCATCATAGGTACGACAAGTTCATGGGAACATCACTATCATTGCCTTCGTTTCATATCTTCATTCATATCATATCACATATGAAGGCTAGTGTGGCAATTCACTACAACACCTACACAGCGACACATTCCTTTGACCAAGAGGTCGCTGACTCTTACTGCACAAATGAAAGTACACGTTTTGCACTTTCTGTACTTTCTCTTTTGTTATCACTATGGACTGGTTTCCCAAACACAGATTAAACCTAATCCTAGACTAAAAAGGCATCTTCAATGGAGATTTTCTATTGAAAATGCTATTGAATCCAGGACTAGTCTTTCAACTGTGTTGTCCGAATGTTTGCTTTCTGAGGTTTCATTATATTGCTGACATAGCACAACTGTCTGAACCGCAAACTGACCACAGAGGTGTTGAGTCCAGACATGACGGGATCGTGGACCTCGCGACAGTGGTTGTCCTCCCTGTCACAGGCGCTGATGAGGGTAACCACCTTCTCTGGGTCGGTGGCCGTCTTCACGTCCGACAGGCCTTTAGCCCACGCAGCTGAGCTCACCAGCCACATGAACGTGAACACACAAGTCACACCGAAATCCTGGCAGGGAAAACACCAATGTTTCATGTTACAATACCTGACAGTATTCTCAAAACGGTGGAAATGAAGACAATGTGTCAATGTCAATGGTTGATGTGTGGTGTGTGTTATATTCAACAAATCAAGTGATTGACATATTTCAAATAAAGAGGTCTCTAAAAAAGAAGATTTCTGCTTTTTTTGCACTTCTGGTTAGACGCTAACTGCATTTCGTTGTCTCTGTACTTGTACTCTGCACAATGACAATAAAGTTCAATCTAATCTAATCTAATCTAAATATAAAACACACATGCGTGCCCATGCACACACACACACACACGCACACTCACACACGCACACTCACACACACTCACTCACACGCACACGCACACACACACTCTCTCTTTCACAAGGGAGGTCCTCACAATGAGTGGTCCCTTGTTGTTCTCGCGGTACTTCTCGAGGGCGAAGACGTAGACACTCAGAGCCGCCATGGAGTAGAGGAAGGCGAAGACCCCGATGGTCACGAAGAACTCGGCTGAGGAGGAGTAGTCTCCCACCAGGAAGAGACGCTCGGGGGCGCCTCCCTTACAGGTCGGGGCGTCAAAGTATACTTGGTGGAGCCTGACATAGAGAGAGAATAGCAGGGGGGTTACATACAGTACCGTACCTACATCAGTAGAGGCTGGTGGAGGTAGACCTCGGAGGACAGGCTCATGGTAATGAGTGGAATGGAATGAGGAATGGTATCAAACCAGGTGTGTTTGATACCATTCCTTCATTCCATGTCATGCATTACCATGAGCCCGTCCTTTGACAAAATATGACAGACCCATGGTTGTACTTCACTGACCTGAAAGGATACTCGAATTCCACTTCTATACTCAAGTCACTCTCTGTCCTGTTTCTACACTCCACACTCATCTTGAACATCCCAGAGTAGCTGCCACATGTGGAGAACGCAAAGATTGCGAAGATCTACGAGAGACAGAAAAAAAGCCAAAGAGTGGGTTGAATTCACGAGAGTTCCATTCATATGAAACAAAGGGTTTCATTCATAACACCACTATACACATAAGTGGAGTCAAACAAGACCATTTTATTGAGTTGTAATATGTATAGCACATTTTCACATTGTATAAACCCTGTAGTAGTGAACTGTAGTATGAAGTGCTCCTGATCTTATTGGTGTTTTAATGTTTGATTTTTGATGTTTTATATCACTGTGAAGCCAAAGGCAAATTTCCACATTGTGTGGACAATAATGTGTTTCTATTCTATTCTATTCTATTGAAACCTGCATATATACTGTAGGCACTGTAAGTGATTATGATTCTAATTTAAAAAAAAGCTATATTGTTATGTTTATAAAAACACATGACACATATTGATGAAAACAAAGGCTTCATTTCTATCCAATGTTGTAAGACTCACGATCCTAAAGCTTCCGGCCTGGCCACCATAAAAGCATAATTTCCCAACCCGCTTAAATCGAGATTCACCCACTCACAGAGATTAGTCCTTGCATTCTGGCCAGATCGGATTGAATGGAAAATCTGACTATTACATTTCAAAGAGATGGTCTGCACCATCTGTCATGTTCTTCTGCGTGAACTGGAGAGGAAGTGATGAGCACTCGCAACATGGACTGAGAAAAATCAAATAATTCTGTTGAGTAACAAGCATCTACTGTACCCGTTTAGTTGAGTAACAAGCATCTACTGTACCCGTTTAGTTGAGTAACAAGCATCTACTGTACCCGTTTAGTTGAGTAACAAGCATCTATTTTATGTCAACAACTGCCACACATCTTTAGTCTATAGTCATTGTCAGTGCTTGTTTGCTCCCTGATATTAAGATCTGTTGCTACCAATTCTCAGAAGAGACCAAACAAGTGTGAAATGAGAGGTTTCCTTGGCTGTCAAAGCCTCTTGCAGTCTTTGACTTCTGGAAACTTTCCTGCTGGGACCATATATACTGAAATGTATGCACTCACTGCAATGTAAGTCGCTCTGGATAAAAGCGTCAGCTAAATGGCATATATTATATTATTATTTCTATAATGCCTTGTGTGAAATGACAGGCAGCTTGGTAATCTTTCCAACTACCACCAGATGTAGCCATTCCCCTTTTGTTGTTGTTATGGTTACTGAGTATTATGCTATATTTCCCCAGCTCTATCAGTCACGTGATCTAAATTGTTTTTTGTATTACAACTGTTCTGAAGAAGACTCGTGGGAATGGAACACTTGTCTCTTGTTTTAATGGTAAGAGAAAGACATTATTCTATACGGCAAAGTGACACATTGATGAAAACCACTCAAATATACCAATGTATATGAGACATTTGATATATCAGAGAGCTCTCAATATTCCTGCATCATAAGAGAGCAGGCAAATCTATTCTGCTTCATGGTCTAGTGTTTTTAAGTCTGCTGCTGCACGGCAAGACAAACTTCCAGACAGAAACTGCTGGTGACTGCGTTGTTGTTGGAGTCTTGTCATGATGATGTTTCTGACAATGAAGAATAATATCCAATGATGCGTGGAAGAAGGTGGATACTCAAATTGATAGTTAGGGCAGGGCAGTGACACCGAACAAAGCTTGCAGTCAGTTCTTACAGTAGAGAGTAAACAGGAAACTGAGAGTAAACAAGGCGTCAGTAAGTTTGGCATTGTATCAACAGAGAGATTGGGATTGGGGTATTAAGTATGTCTTAACGATGTCCCAAAATATTCCTTGGATAAGAATGCACGTGTTTTGAATGCATTTCTGATTCTTCTGTTAGAGGAATGACTTACCCATTGTAGGGCTTTAATAAAACCCAGCGGCACTTTGAGAACTTTGAACTGGCCGCCAGCGACCAACTGTAAAACATTAAAAAGAAAATTGTTCTTAACAGACAGAACATTTAGTAACAACATTTCATATATAATATCATACACATTAATTCCTTGAAATCTAATAGAGAAAATTAAAGCATAATTGTGTCAAGCAATAGGCATTTATTTGTACAGTAGGCCTCTACTAAACTAGAAGAAAATACAATGACCAAAATCATGGCACAATAAATGATGTCATGTTGCTGTAGGTGTTGTTGCAATAGACTACATTTAACAATTGTTTTCCTATGAGGATTCACAAATCCACCATCATCCATCAGCCACAGACCACCACTGGCCAACTGAAACATGTAGCATTATTAATAACTGATCCGTGACTGGTCAGTCCTAAAAGTACATGAGATGCATTCTCATCACCAACAGATAGTCCTAGAAGCCTCACAACAGCATTTAGAAAAATGTCCATAATCTACAATTCTACATAGAACTCGGTTGCCTGGGGTTATCAGTCTAGAAATCACTGCTGCTCATAGGCTACATTTATCAGGAAGGGAACAACATCTTCTAATAGTGAACGAATGACAAAGCACCTTCATAAGATGACGTTTACAGATTATAATTGCTATACATCAAAGGGACGATTTAATATAGGCCTGTTCTACTACCACTTTGAAGGAATGCCTACACATCGGTCCGTATGCCAAATATCAACACATTTGCGCATAGATAGGCCTTGTGCGGCGCGCAGCGTTAACGGAGACTTGCTGGGTAAAAGGTGCGGTTTGGACACGACACCATTACCCATCCATGGGGTAGCGCTCTGAAGCCGTGAGCATCATACGGAGAAAAAATAATCAATAGCTATTGATTTTTACCACTCAATCATATCCTTTAAATGCCTCGTTTTCCTTATCATAGTGCAAAATCAAAAACTACGGTGTTGATATGACGAAGAGACACCATTTCATGTTAATACTTGAGAGGGACATTCATTTTCCTAAAACGATTTATTCAGTGCGCACATTCACACCGAATATCGGGAGAAAATACAAGCCGGTGCAATGTATCAAATTGCATTGTATATGGGTCTACAAGCAGATTATTGTATCCTGGAAAAACAACAGCCATGTAACGGATAAAAGTGAGCTGCCATTTTGCAATGCAATCTCAACAATTACAGCTGCACACACCAGGCCCGCTTTATAAGGCATTTCTATCATTCTTGCTGAACATGATTTATCATGTAGGCCTGGACTACGCATAGTCTTCTACATATTCGAAAAATGAACCAAATATTGACTCAATGATAAATGATCATATTTCGTGTGATAACACTTTTTCATAGCTATGGGTAAATTCATATTATAGGGATACAGGCATATGACCATTCATAATCCACAAAATATGTATTTGACATGATAGGCGAATTGAAGAATGAAAAAAACGAACATTCCATCATTATAATTTCACCAACATTTAACACAAGTTACTGTTTTTCGGCCTTTTCACAAACGCTCACAAATCCTACAAATAAACACGGATTTGCTGTTCATCAGTCAACAAGCAGCAGCGGCTTAATAACAGGGCATTCCCCATTTTACAAGACAATCTATAACGATCTGTTTCAGGGGCCGCCCTATAAGAGGATCGCAATATTCATTCAATAGTTTACAACTGATATTAAAACAGACGAATTGTTCTATATGTTCATCCCCCTACCTGGTTTACAATATCCATCTTGGACGCCTGCTCGGAGATAAGAGAAATTGTCGCGCGGTGGGAGGGTGACGTCGCAACGGGAACAGCCCACGGTGGGGGAAACAAGAAGGAGGCTGGAACAGCGATACTGCGTCATCATGTAGTAAATGGCGTGTGGTACGCAAAAGACTCATACAGGCGCTTACATCAATTGCTACAACCTGCCAGGCCCACAGACATCGCAGAGACTAGAAATCATTTAATCAATTTCATCTCAATTCAATTCAAAATGGACTGAAACCAGTTTAACGAAGAGGAAAGGATGCTCGGAACTCTCCAGTGGAAGAGGAAAAAGAGGAGAGCCCGCAGATCTAATGGGCTACTTTATGATGTGCCTAACATTGTCCATCAATGGTGATGATGTACTGTATGTAGTAGCTGTTAGGTGTTTTACAATAGATAACATATAGGCACCAAATGGGTCCTTCAAAGAGTTCTCCTACAGGGACAAAAAGAAGAACCCTTTTTGATTCTACTGTAGGTAGAACCCTTTTTTCTTAGAGATTACTCAGTGTGGGAGAGCCCAGAGGTAGACAGATGTGGTAGTAAGCCTCCTTATGTTAACTATAATTAGTATGTGTTGGAATAGACGAGACTAGCGTGTGAATTGAAGATACTCAAAACGAAGGTCCACTACTCCACAACCACGCTCATCTCTTCCGCTCCAGATACATTGTCAAACTGAAGATTACAGTTGTAGGAAGGAAGGAGAGCACTAATACTCTGATTTGCATAGGAATCAATTACACACTGTGTGGATCAGGTTGTCATTACAAACTGAGCAAATGGAGAGGAACAAAACTGCTCAGGAATGCGACCCTGAGGCCTGGGGAGACTTACAAAAATCTACAAAGTTGAATGGTGATGAGGAAAAAGCATGGGTTGATGGGACAACATCATCTCAATCACTCGAGAAAATTGGTCTATAACCAAGTAGCCAAAAATAATCCCTTAATGGAAAATAATCTATCTTAAATCCATAATTGTGTTTGGAACAATAAATTCAAGTGATACAGCAAAGAAAGTGACTGGAAATGTGTTTATTTGGTTTTACTACAAAGCATTAAGTTTGGTGCAAATCCAGCACATGGAATGCAATTTCCGCACCATCTCTTGTGTGAAGAATAGTGGGAGCTGCATCAAGTTATGGGTATGTTTGTCACTGGCAGGGACTCGGGAGTTCACCAAGATCAAGTGAAATTTGCTGAGTTGGTAGTGACATCCTAATCTACACAGTGTGTAATTGACTCTTATGCAAACCAGAGACCTATAAAAACAAAGATATTAATTCTAAAATTACATTACCAGAACTATTATCCTTGCATGAAGATGGACTCGATTCAACTTACTGAGTGATTTGTTGATGACATTTTAGCTCATTTTAAGAGTGTCATAGCAAAGGGTCTGAATACTTATGTACATGACGTATTTCTGTATTTCAATTTGAATAAATTGACAGAAATTTCGAAAAACGTGTTTTCTCTTTGTCATTCTGGGGTATTGTGTGTGGATTGATGGCAAATTCTTTTCATTTACTCCATTTTAAATTGAGTCTATAACACAACAAAATGTGGAAAAAGTGAAGGGGTCTGAATACTTAACGAAGACACTGTATGGTAGAATAGGTAGGGCAGAGCTGCAGCAGCCATCTGTCTGACGAGGGGTATCTAGGAGCTCAGGGGCTGAGAGGTCTACAAACAGCCTCCTCTTCTCTCCCTCAGTCCAATCCTTTGTTCCAGGGCTCCTTGGAGTTGCTTAGGGTGCCTTCTCCATTTCCACATGCAGATGTTCTGTCTACATGTGACAGGCGGTGGGGGGTTCGAACCCAGATCTCCCTCACAGAAAACCCAGGTGTCTACCCTTACACAAAGAGGACATCCTCATGGCAGGGCTACCCATTGATAGCAAATCACTTCCGCTACATACACCTTTGGCCAGTCTTGATATCAGAGGGTAGAATAATGACTGTAGCCTTTACATGCCTCCTTATGGTGAACAAGGTCATCCATCACATTCAATTCAGAGAAAGTATGTTTGCTGTAGGCGAAACATTGTAAGTCTTTTGAAATGTTCTGTTTTCACTGCTAATCATGGTGTCCTTGAAATACTGTCAATGAACAAAGACATAATAATCAACCATTCTGTCTAGTGAGTGAGGGTGTGTGTGTGTGTGTGTGTGTGTGTGTGTGTGTGTGTGTGTGTGTGTGTGTGTTTGCAATCACAGCATCACAAAAGCCACATGAAATAACAGAAGACACAAGGCTGCAGACTGGTAATATTTGATCTTTGTATTTAAGTTAACAAACATAGTCATGTTAGCTCATTAATAAATAAACCCTTTAATCTACAAATTAAACCTCACATACTGTTTTAGAAATGTGATTAGAGCTCCTGGTATGATAATTACTGTAGGGATTCTGACGATAAATCATTGATAATGTTGCTTCATTCACCCAGAAAATGAATACTTTACTAAACTATACAATACTATACTAACTAGTAGTATAGTATAAATGATAGTATCCACTGTAGCAGATTACGCTGCTCTGCCTCTCTCTTGGTCATTACCATTACTGTACCAACGTTTGATAATCTCTTATATTCAACCATTTAGATTACCAATTGTTTTGTATCCATGTAACACTGTTCCATTAGATTATTACCAGTCCCCATACGAACTATGAGGCTTTGACTTTCATGAACATCTCAAATGAACCCTTGTTGTACCCTAAAAGAGCTTAATGGCACGCAAGTTTAACATCAGAATTTGAACCTTGAATTTGAATCGCTTAGAGCAGTCGAATGCTACTTAGTTACTTACAGCCTTGCATGTGTCCAGGAAATATACATCACTGGAAATAGAAAAACCCATTGCTTGGAATTGTATGATTGAAAACAGCAATCACAGTGATACTGAGACACCATGTGGGCAACTACAGAAGAAAACAACAGAGCTCATGTGTCGTCAAACAGAGGGACAGAGACGTGATGGAATCACACTAAGAAGCAGTAGAATCTGACAAACAACAGACAAAACAACAGAACACAACCTTGTCCTGTTTCTTTTTTTTCTTCTTCTTTTTTTCTTCTTTTTTTTCCTTTTTTTTTTTTTTACAGTATCGAACAAGTCCTTTCAGTGATTTCATTAAAAAAAAATCAAAACATGATACAAATGATACAGCCACCCTGGGTAGAGAGGACTGGTTTGTTTTACGTGTGGTGTATTGGCTTAAATACAGTATATCTACATCAAGAAATACTGTATACCCAGTTGAAAAATAAAAATAAATCACCACTTGTCCTGATTCAAGGCTAAAACATACACTATACTGTATCAAACAGATAATAATGTCCATGTACAGCAGTAAAAATATTGAAAAGGAGTCCATTATTATTATTATTATTATTATTATTATTATTATTATTATTTATTTTTTTAATATTATTTATTTTTTTAAGCGACCAACACGATTTGATGCAAATGTGTTCATGGGCGGACAGACACTGCTAGACTGAGTCACGGTGGTCATGACTCATACCTCCGTGTGTCTTTGTTTTTCTCCCTCATGCATTCCCTTCATTCTCCTCCTCTTCTCTGTAGAGACACGATCCACTATGACTCTGCTCTCCTTCAGTTTAGACACATCAAACTCATCATTAGGCTTGTTTCCCTATTGGCTCCTTTCTCACGTCGTTGCTGCTCTGTTATTGGCCTACTCCTCTTGACCGCTGTCCTAAAGGGTGCTTGAATGAACGAAACCTTCAAAATAAAAGTTCCCTTCATCCCACCACCCTTCTACCATCTCAGTCTCTGTAACACTTGGAGTGCTGCTCTGGCTTCCTCGATGTTCCAACCGGTAGCACTCTCTCTCTCTCTCTCTCTCTCTCTCTCTCTCTCTCCCTGTCTGGTCTCTCTGGCCCTTGTCTCTGAAGCCTGTGGGACTGTACTGTATTTGCCCAGTGTGGAGTGATTCAGGCCACCGGGTTGGCTAGCTCCTCTTCTATCCCGTGTCTCTGTCTCTGTCCCATCCTCACTCATGTGTCCCAACGCGATCGATTGGTCCATATCAGAATGATGTCACGCAGGTCATCTCGTCCGCCAGGTCCTCCTCGTCACGGCCTGTTCTGATTGGCTCTTCGTCGCTGTACAGGGTCCCCAGGTCGGTGTTGTTGAGGAACGTGCCCCCGCCCCCTCCTCCGCTCCCGCGGCTCAGGAGGTCGCTGGCGGCGCTCTCCATCTCGTCGATGGTCATGTGACAGGCGTCAGCGATCTCCCGCTTAGCGAAGGCCACGAACTTGGGATCCTTGGCATAGAGGCCCAGTCCCTCTGAGATCAGGACCTGTGACACAGAGGGAAAGGGGCTGATGCACTGAAAAAAAAAAAAACTACAAAACTATCATTCTATTCTCTTCAGAACAAGATTAGAATACGTTGAGTCATTAAGCAGGCGAATATCACTCCTGGTACGGTGAGGCTATCAAGAGGCTTTACTGCTGACTTCACCACATGTCTACCAGCAGTTTACCACAAATGTTTTTCAAGACTCAATTGGCCACAGAAAAATAAATTTAAAAATCGGAATAGTTAGCATTTGTTGACTCTGTCTAATATGTAGGTTATCACCCATGTAACATAGAAATAGAGAGAATAGAATAAATTTGACTGAACGGTGAAGTGTCTATTCTCCATCCTCACCGCCTCCACCAGACTATCAGCACTGCCCCTCTTGTCGCTGTAGTGTGGGCTGAGCTGGGTGGGCACTCTCAGGGTGGTGTAGGCCCTGTAAGGGTTCTGGGAACCTGCGGCCCCCTGAGCTCCCGACGTGTACCAGCCGGGCCGGGAGGTTTGGGCCGCCACGTTGCCCCCCGCAACCTTCTTCTCCCCGCCCCAGATACCGCCCAGGCCGCCGTTGTCCCCAGCCCCCTCCTCCTCCACCAGGATGAGGGGGGCGTAGAGGAGGCGCCCCCGCCGAGGGCAGGGGTTGGCCCACGACGCCGTCGACCCGGTGGACGAGCGGCTGGACGAGCGGCGGGAGTCGTAACTGCCGTACGTCTTGGGGTGGTAGGTGCCTGGTATGGGCAGATCATCACTGCTGCCCTGCCTCCTTAGACACTGGATGTTGAAGGAAGGCTTACGACCTGAGAAGAGGTCGGAAACAACAGTTGTTTGACTGATGATGAGTTTGATTTATTTAAGTGCCATTGCACCTTCCGGCTGTGCCCAGTCCATACGGGCTTATAAGACACAAGCATCAAAGTATACAAGAGTGTGTTTATGACATTTTCATTTTTAATTTTGTACATTGAACAGCTGATATTCAGTCTGATGCCAATGGTGAGCCAACATCAGACCTGGGTCAAACACTATGTCAAACACTTGAAAGTACTTTGAGTTGTGCCTGCTTTAGCTTACAGAGGTTATATTGTACCAGGCTAACTAAATCAAGTACAGTACAGGTATTTGAAAGTATTTGACCCAGGTCTGCTGTACATTGAGATGCCAGGTTAACTGATGTTACTGCACTGCACCATGCTAGGCTAACTAACATTACTGTACTGTACCATGCTAGGCTAACTAACATTACTGTACTGCACCATGCTAGGCTAACTAACATTACTGTACTGTACCATGCTAGGCTAACTAACATTACTGTCCTGTACCATGTTAGGCTAACTGATGTCACTGTACTGTACCATGCTACGCTAACATTACTGTACCAGTGGGTGTGGCAGGGAGCAAACGCCTCCTAGCGGTCCTTCGTGCCTCGCTGTAGCCGTTCCCGTTGCCATAGTTGTTGCCGTAGGCTGCGTTGCCGGGGGCGTGGCCATCATACATCTGCTCACGTTGCCCTGGGTACAGCGGTGGGTCGTCTGGGTAGGATTGTCTGGGAGGAACAAGAGACAGGTCAAATGGTTATACTGAGGCACACACACAACACAGACACACGCACGCATGCACACACACACCCCTGCAAT
>NC_139662.1:9641227-9676227 GCF_951799395.1 Argentina silus
ATAGCACATTTAAATGACTGTCTTCTAATCTAAATTGAAATCTAAATCCATCATATCAGTATAAAAACTAAAACCCTCTAGCAGTAGTCACTATGCAACACGTCTACCTGGGTTAATCTTACCCGAGGGCTTTCATGATTAGATACTCTAATTACTGTACAAGCTTCAGGCGGTGGAGCTGATGACGATGAAATGAAGGGAGGATGAACTACTCTATCAACACACAATAGAGAGATTCCAGTTGTGGAATGAATCAGGTGACTCACGCTGAATTCTGTCACCACAATATCCACCACACTCCCCACGACGATCAGGGCATCGAACGAGTTCCAGGCATCGACGAAGTAGTGCTATGTATGAAAGGAGAAGATTCATCATTCATCAGAAAGATGTTTTCCTGACTATTACTTCAACAAAAGAAAAAAATATATGATATATATATTTGCCATATTCTCATACACAGATTAAAAGCGTAGTCCTGGACTAAGTTGCATTTACAATGGAGAAGAAGCTGGTCTAGGCTAACAGTAGGCATGTCCAAGAAACCATAGACAACATCACAAAATAGATTCCTTTATCATACTCTGTCTTACCCTGAGTCTGAGGGCCAGAAGCTTCAGCAGCATCTCTGCAGTGAAGAGGCCAGTGAAGACCATGTTAAGGATGTCCATGGTGTGGCTGAAGAGCTTGGACTGTTCGTAGTGCTGGGGAGTATAGATTATCACAGTTAAGGAGGGCAGGCAGGCAGGCAGGCAGGCAGGCAGACAGACAGACAGACAGACAGACAGACAGACAGACACAGACTCTGGTATACTGTGCATCTTATTTAAGTATACCTGTGTAGTAACGTTGTAATACTCAACACGGTATTAAAATGTTGTTACATTGTAGTAACACATCATGCTACACAAAAGTGCTACATAATACAGTGTGTTTGTCAAAGCATGATGGTACCTGTATAGCCAAGGTAACAGTATTGAGGAGGATAAGGAGGAACATGACGTATTCAAACGCAGTGGAGTTGATGATGGACCAGAACTTATACTGGACTGGATTCTTAGGGATGTAGAGCTTCAATGGTTGGGCCTTCAGGGCAAACTCCACACACTGCCTCTGTGTGTGTGTGTGTGTGTGTGTGTGTGTGTGTATGAGAGAGAGAGAGAGAGAGAGAGAGAGAGAGAGAGAGAGAGAGAGAGAGAGAGAGAGAGAAAGAGTGGGAGAAATGAAAGAGGGGATACTTCATTGAGAAAGCCTCATTTAAAAGGTAACACAGTGTCATATCGACACAGTGCAACCCCTCTTCAGAAAAAAAAACATTAGCATGTAATGTTGTAAGGATCATAATAATTGTCTGTTTACATGATTTGATGTTTTGTTTTGTAGAAACTCAAATTTGACCAATTATATCTCTTATTCCAAGAAGAATATAGCTGCTTTATCTCAAACGAACCTGGTTCTTGTCCAGCTCACAGTTCTTATATTCCTGCTCTCCCTGTTCTCGGAACGTGATGATGACGAAACCCACAAAGATGTTCATCATGAAGAAGGCGATGATGATGATGTAGACGATGAAGAAGATGGAGATCTCTATGCGGTAGTTGTAGATGGGACCTGAGTTTTCCCCGTTAGCATCGATGGCCTTGTACAGGAGACTGTGAGAGAGAGAGAGAGAGAGAGAGAGAGAGAGGGGGGGGGGGGGGTATACTTATAACCTAAAAGACATATGTAGCTGAGGTGATTTGTAATCACGCAAAGTCAAGTGTCGCCCTTGGACCTTGAGGATGTCTTCTTGACCTAATGCTAGATGCTTCTGTCATCCACGTGAGAGACCAGAGTTCAACCGCTGCCACACACACACACACACACACACACACACACACACACACACACACACACACACACACACACACACACACACACACACACACACACACAGTACTATAACCCTGAGGAGAGGACATGGTGTACTAAGAGAGTTCCTCTCCTCCTAGTCTGAAGGATGTTCCGTTGTCCTCTGCCCTGACAGAGTAGGATGTACTGTAGGCTAGGGGAGGTAGACTCACGCAGGTCTGACCTGAACTATGCGTTTAGGGGAAGTAGACTCACGCAGGCCTGACCTGTACTATGTGTTTAGGGGAGGTAGACTCATGTAGGCCACCCCTCGAAGGTGTGTGTGTGTGTGTGTGTGTGTGTGTGTGTGTGCTCACGCAGGCCTGACCTGAACTATGTGTTTTGGGGAGGGAAACTCACGCAGGCCTGAACTATGTGTTTTAGGGAGGTAGACTCATGCAGGCCTGACCTTGAAGGTGTGTGTGTGTGTGTGTGTGTGTGTGTGTGTGTGTGTGTGTGTGTGTGTGTGTGTGTGTGTGTGTGCTATAGGGGAGAAAGACTCACGCTGGCCAGCCCTCGAAGGTGGACACAGTGAACAGAGCCATCATGCCCATCAGCACGTTGTCAAAGTTGAAGTCACTGTTCAGCCAGATCCTCTCCCTCACCATGGGGTGACTCACGTCTCCGTCCTTGTACACCACATATGTCCCTCTGTGTGTACACAAATGCACACGCGCACACACACACACACACACACACACACACACACACACACACACACACACACACACACACATAGATAGATTAGCAGCGTTCTCTCAATTGTTCCTGTATCAGTGATTGACCAGGAGGAGGTGCAATTCTACATTTGAGTAAAAAAATGCCATTAAACACAGAAAAAAAAAAAAAAAAAGATGAAAACGATGAACTCACTTGCACTGCTCTGGAGTGTGCTTAGCCTCATCTGTGCAGCGGTAAAATTTACCCTGAAAGATAAATTTCACCCTCTTTAGACTACAGAGTTGTTGCAAAACAGGGGTTACAGGAGTGTGTGACACAGAAGAGGAAGGCTTCGTGATTGAAGTGGATGTACCTTGAAGAGCTGTACTCCAATACAGGCGAACATGAACTGCAGCAGAGTGGTGACAATCATGATGTTGCCGATGGTCTTAATGGCCACAAACACACACTGGACCACGTGCTGTAAAACACACACAGTTACACTGACGTTAGACAACTGTCCTACTGGGTACGAGAGAGAGAAAAACAAACATGTCATACACGCACATAAGCACACACACACACACACACACACACACACACACACACACACACACACACACACACACACACACACACACACACAGTGTACCTTTAGTCCTTTAGCTCTGTTGATAGCTCGAAGAGGCCTCAGCACTCTGAGTACCCTAAGAATCTTGACCACAGAGATGGCACTTGAACTACAGAGAGAGAGAGAGAGAGAGAGAGACAGAGAGAGAGAGAGAGACAGAGAGAGAGAGAGACAGAGAGAGAGCGAGAAAGAGAGAAATTTGAATTAAAATTCACTTTATTGGGTCAGTACATAATGCACAGACACCTAACTACCCAGGACACCATCATCATCCCTGTAGGGAAAGAACGGGATTACAAATTCAGCACCAGACCACCAGCATCATCAACATTACGCAGAACATATTCCAGGCCCCAGGTGCTCACAAACACAGAGAGAGAGAGAGAGAGAGAGAGAGAGAGAGAGAGAGAGAGAGAGAGAGAGAGAAGGAACTCAATATTCAAATCATACTGTACTGTCGCACTAAAGCTTATAAGGGTAATACCTCAAATACATGCATTTATCAAAAAAGAAACAATCAAGTCATAAATCAACAAGTGTAAACGGTAAACATGTTGCCCCCCACTGATGATGCAGCGCGGACAGCGACCGAAATCAAAGTCCCCGATTTCATCGGTGAGGGGACAACAATGAACTGGTAAAACAGCAAAGCTGCGCGTGAGGCATTAAGGTTCATTTATGCTTTGTCGATCCACACTGCCGACTGCCGATCGACAGAAATGACCTCCAGTCGACCCTTTTGAGACCCGAGGGGTGTCGCCCACCTCCTGAACGTTCCTATGTCACTGACGACGTCATAGGTTGTCTACGACAAGGCGAGCGACGATATGTGGATTGACACATGTTCAAAAAGCAAGAAAACAGCCTCGGTGCGCTGGTGAAGTTCCTCCATTTGAGGTCACTATACACACTCAAATATTTGGTACAGTACATTCCCACCAGGGGGCAGCTATTCTACAATCTAAAGAAGAGACATGGTTAGCCCAGTACAGCTCAGCTCGGTTCAGCTTGGTTCAGCTCTGTAGTGTAAATTAGGGTTTAGAGTGGTCCTTACTGCTCAGACCACTCACTATACTGTAGTGGCCAGTAGTTGTGTACTATTGACAAGCTTTTAGAGAGAGGAGAGTAGAGTGGACACTCACTGGAGGAAGAAGGACACCAGGGAGACACTGACCACCAGCAGGTCTAGGAGATTGAACCAGTTCCTGCAGAAGGACCCCTGGTGGAGGAATGCTCCATGGACCATCATCTACACACACACACACACACACACACACACACACACACACACACACACACACACCCAGGTGCCCACAAATGCACACACACACACACACACACACACACACACACACACACACACACAAGGGGGAAGAAGAGGAAGAGGAGGAGGAAAAGGAGGAGGAGGAGGAAGAGGAGGAAGAAGAGGAGACGGAGGAGGAAGAGGAGGAGGAGGAGGAAGAGGAGTTGCGAAACGGTTATGCACAGTGACACTGAGAGAATCAAAGAGACATTGAGAGAATCAAAGTCAAACCATCTGAAAAAACAATAAACACCACCACATTCACTCTTCAGTACCTTCAGCAGGATTTCCACCGTAAAGATGGACGTGAAGGCATAGTCTGCATACCCCAGAACCTGTATTGACAGAGACAGAGACAGAGACAGAGACAGAGACAGAGACAGAGACAAAGACAGAGACAGTGACAGAGACAGTGACAGAGACAGAGTAGGGTTAACACAGGGTAAACATGGGGTTAGGGTTAGGGTTCATGAGTGGGTGAGTGGGAAGGACCACAGATATAGATAGAACTGTATCTACCTCAGTGGGGTGTCCTGTATGCGGCATCCCCCTATAATGATCGGGGTGGCGGAGGCTGCCTGCCTGCCTGGCCTGCCTGGTTGTCTGCTGATTGTACGTTACAAGATGGCCCTTCCTCAGCTGTCTTTAATTGGCATGTCTAGCATGAGCAAATGTGCAATCAGGACAGCTGCTGCCCTGCTCTCTCCTCTCCTCGGCCCTGTCCCTATCCCTGGCCGGGGGTGGTGCTGTCAGGCCCTGGCGCTGGCTGTGTCTGTGATGCACTATGAGGGCGTCATGGTTGGATTAGGTCAGGGCTTAATGCAGACAGTCCCACTGGGACTTGGGACTTGGGATTCGGCCAGGTTGCTCCTACTTCACAGATACTGGAACTGTCTGTTGAAGACTTAAGTGAAATGCTTTGGAGTTCACAGAGTTGAACTGTACTGTACTGTCTGCCTTTGGGATACTGTAGAACTAGAGGTCTCTTGACTAGTGTTGAACATCATATGAGTGTCCAAGTGTCTTGGAGAATGTCTCATACATGTGTGGAGTGTCTGTGTGTGTGCGTGTGCGTGTGTGTGTGTGTGTGTGTGTGTGTGTGTGTGTCTGTGTGTGTGTGTGTGTGTGTGTGTGTGTGTGTGCAGCTAGCAGAGGAGAGAAGGACAGAACACTGCCTGGCAAGGAGGCAGAGAAGAAATATGCCCATGGCTGCACCTGCCCTAGTGGGTCAGGCCTTCACATGCCCTTTCTGTGGCGTTGGACTATACAGTCATCAACTGACCCACAAACAGTAGTCAAAGTCATCATCGGCTGGAATGTGTGTGTGTGTGTGTGTGTGTGTGTGTGTGTGTGTGTGTGTGTGTGTGTACTATATGTGTGACAACAGCAGACTTACGTTGTTCCGAAAGGAGTGTGCTCTGATTGGATCCTCGGCGGCCAGTGAGCAGCTGCTGAGGATGATGAAGATGAGGATGAGGTTGGTGAAGATGTGGTGGTGGATGAGATAGTGGCAAGCACGCCGGATCCTAAGATAGAGAGAGAGAGAGAGAGAGAGAGAGAGGGGGGGGAGGCAGAGTAGGAAAAATGATAATACATTAAGAGAGATTCTATACTGTATGTGACTCAGGAAGAGAGAGAGGGAAGGACTCTATATCAGGGCACACTCCCAACTGCGTCAGAAGAAATATCAACAAGTTTTACATATTGTAAATTGCATATGGCACATTGTAGGACATACTATTGTAAGGGAAGACTAGTACTCAGACTCACGGGTTGGTTTTGCTGAGACAGAAGAAGGCGCTGCCCTCAGGGATGGGAAGGACCTTCTCCTTGGGCGGGACAAAGTCTGCCACGCTCAGCTGGACAACATTCTCCTCTGAGAAACACAAAATGGATAACTTTACTCATCGCCAGCTTAACGGCAACACATACTGTCAATCTGACTGCTACAGTTACTCATCAAATCATCACCTCCGGAAGGTACACCAGCTTTACGGCAACACATACATTGTTATTAATTATCACTTGTTATAATATCGAGAATATTATACAGTATTTTTGAGACTTAAAACATTTGTATTATCAAAATGGATGTTTCTATGTGGCAGGACAAAGGTTCGCCTGATCTAAATGACTAGATCCGAGTCACTCTGGGGCTGGGGTGTTTGAGTCATTCTATTCAATCTATTTCTGCGATTCTATTTCTGTCCCATTGAAACACGTAAGCCCTGTGACACAATAGCACGCCCTTTCATGAAGCAGGGTCACAGAGAAGTATACTGAAAAACGGGGAGACTGTTCCAATGTCCACATGACTGTAGCATACAGTATGACTTTGAATGCTTGGCCAAGATACTCAGCCATCACCTTTGTCTTGAGATGTCTGAGGACATCTTCATACTCAAAGAGAAGATGTCTCGAGACATTTGGTCATGATAGGATGTCTCATGGTAGGTGCATGCACCTGTGATGTTTTTTTGTTAATTGAATATTTAAGAATGTAAAAAAAAACATGTCCGTAAACACCATGATGAAGGTCTGTTGACAGAAACATTGTTATCTTGAGTATCTCACATGCTCATGTTTTTTTGTGCTCAATTTTTTTTCCTTTTCAAAGGATGTCTCAAGACATCTTACAAATATATTTTTAAGACACTTCCCAACATATTGTCTGTGTCTTAAGATGCCACATGGCATGTTGATGGCTGGGTATGAATTCATAGCTTCATTCTTTGGGGTATGCTAGTGTGGATTTGGAATGCAGCCATTCACCATGTTGGTGAAATGTTCCCTTACCTCCTTCAACAGCCTCTGGTATCTCCTCTTCCTCATACTCAGTGTCTTCATCAACATCAATCTGGAGTGGAGGAAACGTGGAGTGAAGCGCATTCAGTACAGAACAACGTCAACACAACGTCCGACTTTAAGTGATAGCAGACCTGGGTCGCAAAATATTTGAATATAGTTTCAAAATATTTTCAGCGTTTGCTTGGGCCTGCCTGGGGTGCCAGATGGGTTTGGGTTTGTACTTTTTGGACTATCCTATTGGTTACATTGTGCCAGGCAAACTCAATCAAGCATAGCTAAATCAGAAATGAATTGGAATACTATTTGAACCCAGGTCTGGTAAAATGCGGTGAAATATATCAACCTGTGCGTTGGTCTCTGTCGGCGTCAAATCATCATCATCAACCTGGGACGCGGGATTAGTGTACATTTAGTTCAAAACACGGCATGCACAGGGAACAACTACAGTCTGTCAAAGACTGAAAGGGTTGGGTTAGTTAGTTTTGTTATGAAAAACAACAACAGGTGTGTCAGGGATACACATATATATTATTTGTACCTGTATTTCTTCAGCACCTGCCTCTGTTGTCGCTCCTACTTTCTTTACACTGTCAAAAAGCCAAAAAATATGTTGTTTTGTCTGTCTGAGACACTTTTAGTGATGTCACACTTTCAACTGATGTCTTGTCATCATGGACCCCGTCCTCCATTTTGTCCGACTTTCCACTCTTTCACTCTACTTACTCTTTCTTCTTGTCATCTCCATCTCCTCCTGCCAAGTTATCCACAGCGATGGCCAAGAAGACATTCAGGAGGATATCTTACAGAAGAGCCATTAAGACCAACACAAACCTGTTCATGTACAGTACTACAGATGGAAATGATGCTCAAAACCATCACTGTCATTGTGACCAACTAGGTTTGAACCACCTCACATGGCTCTGTTAGCCTGTTGAGCTAAAGCCTACAGTATGCACGTTTTCAAGTCTCAGGCAATGTTCCTCATCACGTGGGCGTGCTTCCAAACCACCTCTGTTACAGGGTGAACATTGAAGCTGGTATGTCAAGGATACAGTTACCGCAGATGAAGAGGATGACGAAGTAGATACAAACGATCATCCCGGGGAAGACGGGTCCTCCGTAGGACATGATGCCATCATACATCACTATGTTCCAGTCCTCACCCGTCAAGATCTACAAAGAGGAACAGGACCTCCTGAAAGACCCACTCCAGTGTATTTCTTTCAACATTTTATTTTTTGCTTAGTATTGATACTACAGTATACAACAAAATGCAACATCAGAAAATAAATGTATTTGCAAAAATGCTATGTTCATATTCCATTCCATGACATTCTGCTAAATCAATATGCGGTTGATGCGGTTACGATTGTCCTGTGTTGTTAGTGTACCTGGAAACAGGTGAGCAGCGCTTGGGGGAAGGTGTCGAAGGTGCTCCTCTTGGTCTGAGTCTCGTCAAAGTTGAACTTGCCCCCGAAGAGCTGCATGCCCAGCAGAGCAAAGATGATGAGGAAGAGGAAAAGCAGGAGCAGCAGGGAGGCGATGGACTTCATGGAGTTGAGCAGAGAGGCCACCAGGTTGGACAGGGCTGTCCAGTGACTGAGAGGAGGGGACAGGCAGATACACAGGTGTTACTCACACAAGACAAGACGAGTCAAGACAGGATAACACCACACAACAAAACCTGACTAAACGCAGCCCGACAGGAGCTGACCCGACCGGACATGACCCAAAGCAACGCAACCCACTCAGCACAACACAAACAGACCCAGCCCAATTAATCCCAACCCAACCCAATCCAATCCAACCAAACCCAGCCCAACCCAACCCTACCCAACGCAACCAAGCCCAGCCCAGCCCAGCCCAACCCAACCCAACCCAACCCAACCCAACCCAACCCAGCCCAGCCCAACCCAACCCAACCCAACCCAACCCAACCCCACCCAACCCAACCAAACCCAAGCCCAATACCGTGTGACTTTGAAGATCCTGAGCAGGCGTACACAGCGCAGCACAGAGATGCCGAGAGGCGGCATGATGTTGAGCTCCACCAGGATGGTCTCCATGATGCCTCCACACACCACGAAGCAGTCAAAGCGGTTGAAGAAGGCCACGAAGTAGCAGTCCAGACCCAGACTGTACATCTTCAACATCATCTCCACCGTGAAGAGGGACAGCAGCACCTTGTTGGCTATATCTGTGTGTGTGTGTGGGGGGGGGTAGAGAGAGGGAGAGGGAGGGGTAGGGAGGGTGAGGGAGGGAGGGGGAGAAAGAAAGAAATGGGGAGGGAGGGAGAGGTAGGGAGGGGGATAGAGAGAGAAGGGCGGAGTAATTACTGTGTAATTACTCTTGTACAGTCCAATACATATTGTAATTACTCAACAGTGTACATACAGCAATAACCTTGGTGTTAACATTGACCATAACCATAACTAAGAACAGTATATGAATAGTGATGAATGATAATAGACTTGTTGCATAGTACTTCTTACACTAGTACTCTAGTACACACACACACACACACACACACACACACACACACACACACACACACACACACACACACACAGAGTGAGGTAGAGGAACCCACCCTGGACCTCTGTGAGCCACTCAGGCTGTCTGTAGTGCTCCGAGGCAGACAGAGACGTGTTGAGGAACACCAGAAGCAGAACCAGCCAATAGAACGCCACCGACTTCACCGCCGTACGACAATTCCTGCGACACGCACGGTTCCACCGTCGGAACGTCCGACTAGTGAGGGGACAAGGGCAACATCACACAGGTGTGTTATAACACCGTCACTTCTGCCTTGCAGGTTTGTTGTAATGTATGGAATGGAATGAGGAGTGGTATCAAACAAACGTGTTTGACACTATTCCACATTCTATTCCGTACCTTACAACGAGCCTGTTTTCAGATTTCTACCTCCCCCATCCTCTAACCCTAACCCTAACCCTCTGCAGTGAGTGGATACAGTACATTTCATGGTCCGCAATATGAATAATGCGGCTTAACTATGAATCATCATACAATAGTTTTCTCTCCAGTTCACACAGGCAGTAGTAGTATCTCTTGCCGTTTCAAAGCTTTATTGACAATAACTTGGTTGGACATGGGATTCTGGAATTCTGGTGGCTTGGTAGCACTATCAGAAGATAAAGCCACACGTTCTAAGTAGCCAGGTGTTCCTCTCAGAGTGACTTACCAGCAGCTGGTTTTCATAATGTATGCGCTGACATCACAATGACAGAGAAACAGAGCAGACAACAGCAGATTAATGGAGAGACATGAGAACTTGAGGAAAACAAAACAAGGAAGTCAACAAAAATGACTACTAATGATTTTGACAACATTGCCAGACAAGTGCACGGATATTTGCAGCCCAGAAATGACTTGATACATTAGATAGCACATTCACATTGCGTTGACACTGAAGTGTGGTGTGTGCGTGTGTGTGTGTGTGTGTGTCTGTATTTGTGTGTGTGTATGTGTGACTTAGGAGGGTGAGAATGTTATCACAGTCAAATATAGCCAGTGTGTTACCAGCAGGCAGCACAGCAATCAGTGTGTTCCTCATCAATGTTCTCTGTGTTCGTAGAGGCAGTTTCACTGGCGGCTAGACTCGCTGAGAGAGAGAGAGAGAGAGAGAGAGAGAGAGAGGGAGAGAGAGAGAGAGAGAGAGAGAGAGAGAGAGAGAGAGAGAGAGAGAGAGAGAGAAAGAAAGAGAAAGAGAGAGAGAGAGAGAGAGAGAGAGAGAGAGAGAGAGAGATGGGAAAGTGAAAGATGGAGCGAAAGAGGGAGGGTGGAAAAAAAAAGAAGAATGTGTGTTACAGAGAGCAATCTATTTGAAATAGGGTCAAGTGCTATCTCTTGAGACAAATTGTGAAAGAGAGGCCCAGATACAGAAGGAGGAGATGTGTGCGTGTGATCTGAGATTAGCAGAAGATGTGACTGTGAAAATGAAAAGCCGCTCAATGGATTGAACCGCACAACTTTCCCGACAGCAAAAGCAATTAGCCAAAGCCATCTTAATTGTCTAATAACATACCGTGGGTTTCGTTTGAGTGACTGAACCAGCCGAACTTCCCCTTTTTCTTGTCTGAAAGGTCACCCAGGTTCGGACCTTAGGAGGCAACAAAGGAAAGAAAGAAAGAAGGAGGGATGGAGGGAAGATTCTGTTAGAGAAAACTGTGTCTTGTGGCTTTTAACAAAGCAACTGTAGCTTTTTCTATGGCTGAAGCATTTCGCCCTCACATAGTCTACCATGACTAAGAGGAAAAAAACAAAACATTTGGAAAACCCCCGGTTCCCTAGGGGTGTGTGTGTGTGTGTGTGTGAAATCCCTAAAGGGGGTCCCTCCACCACTCACCATCGCTAAACTCAAGCCTGTTTCCGTCCTCGTCATATTCATCGATGTCCTCTGCCTGAGTGATCCAGTCCATGTAGCCACTCAGGTCCTCCTCCATCTGTTGTTTCTCCCTCAGCTTCTGGAAGTCTCCGCGTGCTTTAGCCTTCTCCCTCTCCTTGGAGAATTCTCTGTACACATGGATGGTACCGTCAGGCTGTCACAACACCACACAAAACGGGCTGGTTCGCAGACTGTACACAAACACTCTCGCACGCACACACGTGCACATACACACACACGCACGCACGCACGCACGCATGCTCAAATACACACACACGCGTGCAGACAAACACATGTGCAGACATGCACACACACACGTACACACCTACACACGTATACACACACACACACACACACACACACACACACACACACACGCACGCACGCATGCACACGCACACACACACACACACACACACACACACACACACACACACACACACACACACACACACACACACACACACACACACTACGATACTTACCCACTCAACACACCCAAAACGAGGTTGAGGACAAAGAAGGAGCCGAACACTACCAGACTAACAAAGTAAACCCAGGGCATTTCAAACCCTATGGCATCATTCATCTAATAGAGAGAGAGGGGGGGGGGGTGAGAGAGAGAGGGGGGGGGGGGGGTGAGAGAGAGGGGGGGGGGGGGTGAGAGAGAGAGAGAAAGAGAGAGAGAGAGAGGGGGGGGCGAGAGAGAGAGGGGGATGAATGAGAGAGAGAGAGAGGGGGATGATATATATAGACAGAGGGGGATGATATATATAGACAGAGGAGGATGATAGAGAGAGAGAGAAAGAGAGAGAGAAAATATATTTAAGACAATGTACCAACACCAAAAACAAGCTGGTGATTAAATAAGACAGGAGAAAGAGAAGTGACAAGGAAGGAAAGAGGACCGTGTTATTACCCAGTAGAGTACATCCGTCCATCCCTCCATGGTGATACACTGGAACACAGTCAGCATGGCAAAGAAGAAGTTGTCAAAGTTGGTGATTCCCCCGTTGGGACCGTCCCATCGACCTCTACACTCTGACCCGTTCACTGTACACTGGCGCCCGTGACCCGCAAACGCACAGGGCAACGGTTCATCCTCCACATAGGTGTCTGAACCAGAGAGGGAGAGGGAGAGAGGGGGAGGGAGAGGGGGAGGGAGAGGGGGGAGAGGGGGGGGAAGAGAGGGAGGGGGAGGGAGGGAGAGAGAGGGAGGGGGAGAGAGAGAGAGGGAGAGAGAGAGATAGAGAGAGAGAGAGAGAGGGAGGGGGAGAAAGGGGGAGAGAGAGAGACAGAGGGAGAGAGAGAGAGAGGGAGGTAGAGTAGACAGAAATAGAGTAGAGAAAGAGAGAGAGAGAGGGAGAGACAGAGAGAGAGAGAGAGAGAGTGGTGAGGTAGCGTAGAGAGAGTTAGAGTAGAGAGAGGTAGAGTAGAAAGAGAGAGAGAGAGAGTGGTGAGGTAGCGTAGAGAGAGAAAGAGAGAGAGAGAGAGAGAAAGAGAGATGGGGGTTTTTATCTGATTTTCAGCTGTTCTAATTGTATTTATACTTTTGGATTCATTGAATTTATAATTTCAATGTCTGCTTTGGCAATATTTACTTAAATAGCTCCCTGAATTGAGTTGAAATAAAAGGGGTGGAGGGAAAAAGACAAAATGGTGTGTGTTAATACATCCTGTCCTCTAAAATGATTCACAATGTCAAGGAATGTCACTGGTAATGAAATCACTTGAAATGCGAAATTAAAGACAGCACTTGTGTGACTTGCTGTAAAAATGTGTGTGTGTGTGTGTGTGTGTGTGTGTGTGTGTGTGTGTGTGGGTGCGTGCATGTGTGTGTGTGTGCGCATGTGAATGTGTGTGTGCGTGTCTGTGTGAGTGTGTGTATGTGTGTGTGTGTGTGTCTGCGTGTGTCTGCGTGTCTGTGTGTGTGTGTGTGTGTGTGTGTGTGTGTGTGTGTGTGTGAGCCTTGGCTTTAGCCCACCTGAGACCGTGTAGTAGCAGGTTTTGTGCATCCGGCCGATGAAGAGCTCCAGTCCGATGATGGCGTAGATGATGATGACGAAGAGGACCAGCAGAGCGATGTGGAGCAGAGGAACCATGGCCTTCATAATAGAGTTCAACACAATCTGGAGGCCTGAATAGAGAAGAGAATAGAACCGTTGATTGGGAGGGACATAGAGGGGCAGTACATTAGTCACACACATACACACACACATAAGCGTGCGCACACACACACACACACACACACACACACACAGTGATACATACACACACACACACACACACACACACACACACACACACACACACACACAGCATAGCCCCTAACGATGATAATACAGAGATTTTAGGAAAACAAAAAAAGGGTCATTTTCATTTGACTTTGCCAATCAGTGGTAGAAACGCGTGCCTTCTGCGGTTTGTCATAACAGCCTGTTAGTGTAGATTGTGCATGTTCATTTAACATGACATGGCCTTGGGAGGTCGGGATGAGTCAAGTTCTTGTGTGGGAGCAACTGCAAGTCTCTGGGCCCTCGTTTATCAGTCAACCATGGCTCCCACGCAGCACAGCAGGGCTGTGCTTCTTATTATCCCCAATGTAGTGAAGTGGCACAAAAGCATAAAAAAATAAGTCTCTGGTCAAAGGCGCGTGACTCAAGCATACCCCCTCAACACACTGAATCAATATGCATATTAGTCACGTAGAAAAAACGACAACATATTTTGGAAAGTTTGATCACATTGAAGTTATGCTGTACACGCACGCATACACACGCACACACACACACACACACACACACACACACACAGGCACCACTACTCACTGGACACTCCTGAGATCAGCCTGAGGGGCCTGAGGACACACACACACACAGACACACACACACACACACACACACACCCCTACTCACAAGGCACCAATACTCACTGGACACTCCTGAGATCAGCCTGGGGGGCCTGAGGACACACACACACACACAGACACACACAAGACAGCACCCGTACTCACTGGGCACTCCTGAGATCAGCCTGAGGGGCCTGAGGACACACACACACACAGACACACACAGACAGCACCCGTACTCACTGGGCACTCCTGAGACCAGCCGGAGGGGCCTGAGGACTCTGAAGGCTCGGAGGGCTTTGACGTCCAGCCCTCCTGGCTTCCCTGGCACATGGTGTGAGTTAGCAGCCTCCCCCGTGGCCTTGTGGGTCACGGTCTCCAGCACCACACTGAACAGCCTGAAACACACCCAAACCCAACCTGAGTGTGTATGGAGAGCAGCTCACGAAACACACCACCACGACATCACTGTAAGCTTGTCACAAGTTGCAAGATAACAACAATAATGCTGGTGTGCAGAGCTGTCCTGCCCATCTCCTATTGTACTGGCCACCATGCAGAATGTCCCCAAGCTGACCTCAGATCAGGTATCGACCCTGAGACCCTCTATTGTAATACAGTACAATGGAAATGGATCATTGCTCTGTTGTGCTGCTTGTACTGTCGGCCTCCGCGAACGGATTCCTAACGTCGATCCACTAAAGCTCTTTAAAGCCTGTCACAGCCTTGTGTATGAAACTGAGAGGGGAGCCAAGTCTGTCTAGAGCAGATTAAAAGACAAACAGGGACAGGGTATCGGGATAGAAAGAGAGGGAAAGAGAGAGAGAGGAGGGGAGGGAGGGAGAGAAAGAGAAAGAGGAAGTGAGAGAGAGAGAGAGAGGGGGAGAGAGAGTGGGAGGGAGAGGGAGGGAGGGGGAGGGAGGGAGAGAGAGGGAGAGAGAGAGAGGGAGGGAGGGGTAGGGAGGGCTGGCAGATCGGTCCAGATCCAGATAATCCACGAGTAGGCGAGAGATGGAGGGATGGAGGGATGGAGGGATGGAGGGATGGAGGACAAAAATAAGTGGGATAAAGAGAAAAGGCAACCTGCAGTCTGACACACTTTAAGAATCTGCCTGACAAAAAAAATATGAGGGAAACATAAATAGACCAGATTACTACTGGGGGGTCTATGATTTGGTGTTAGATCATATTGTTTGTATTGTATTTATTGTTTATATTGTTGAGTATTATTTTGTTGAGAAGCACTTTGTGACATTTGTCTATGTAAAAAGCACTATACAAATACATTTGACAGACCACAACAGGCATGGTGATGTTGGCGGGGATTAAAAGTCACGATTGGCTTTCATAACCAGGGTTGGGTTGGGTGAACCACTGGGTAAAGAGGGCAATGGAGACAGAGAGAGGGGAGTGTTGAGGTTCTAACTACACTCTCCCTATAGGAGAACCATTTGAAGAACTCTTATAGGGGGGGGGGGGGTATCACCTGTGTGTGTGTGTGTGTGTGTGTGTGTGTGTGTGTGTGTGCGTGTGTGTGTGTGTGCATGTGTGTGCGTGCGTATTTGTGTGTGTGTGCGTGTGCGTGTGCGTGTGCGTGTGCGTGTGTGTGTGTGTTTGTGAGTTGAGTTTACCCGACAATGACGATGACGAAGTCCAGCAAGTTCCAGCCATTGCGTATGTAGGAGCTGGGGTGCATCACTAGTCCATAGGCCAGGATCTTCAGAAAGGTCTCGATGGTGAAAATGATGAGAAACACATATTCTACTTGTTCCTGTGGAGAGAGAGATCAACAGATCACACACACACATCACGTATGCAGGCACGCAAGCACGCAGGCAAGCAGGCAGGCAGGCAGGCAGGCAGGCAGGCAGGCAGGCAGGCAGGCAGGCAGGCAGGCAGGCAGGCGGACACACACACACACACACACACACACACACAGACACACATGAGCAACAACATAGTCATTATACAGCTTTCTGAGGTTGTGTTTGTCCAGTATATGAACCGTCTATGGATGCTTGAATATATACAGGAAGATAACAAAAAACAAGATTCCAACATTCCACAACCCAAATGGCCCTGTATTCTAGGAAGTTTACCTTTATGGAACGAAATATACAGTGACATACAGTCCACACTGCATTGCATGCCATCTGAGAACACACCCAGCCCAAACACTCAACATTTGTTTTAGGTCATTCACTCAATGACCTGATAATCAATGACCTGATTATGAGTTCTCTATTGAGAGACAAACCAGCCGTCCGTTCACACTGCACATGTGAATCACATGCTATTTGCCAGTGGACCTCACAGTTCAGTGCAGATATGCCAGCCATGAACCGGCCCAGAGGACTTTAAAGTGGGTATGTGTGAGCATTTCAAAGGATTACCAATCTGTCATCATCCCTCACTCCACAGCTCTGTCCGTACCGATTGGCACACACACTGCCCCACACACACACTGCCCCTGCCTAACCCCTCAACACACACGCATGGACGCACGCATGGACGCACGCACACACACACACACACACACACACACACACACCTGCATACAGGAACACACACACACATTTATCTCTAACATTTGCATGCAGGCACAGAAACACACACTGCAACCACATGCACACACTCGCAGGCATACGCACACACTCACTCACACACACACACACACACACACACACACACTGCCCTCGGCGATGCCCTACTCTCTCTCACGCACTCTCATACTCTCATACCCAAACATGGCACCCACACAATCCTCCACTGCCCCTCTTTAACATGCACAGCCACACACACACACACACACACACACACACACACACACACACACACACACACACACACACATTTATCTCTAACACACAGTACTACTGTACAGTATACTGTAAGCAGCTTGAATTCATTATGGAGGAACCCTAACCCTAACCCTAACCCAGTAAAACAGACTAGATTTGTGTTACTGAAATCACTGAAATGTAAGGTTTTAGTAGGATGAGGGGACCCAGGTGCGGTGCATATAAAGGAGGCAGACGAATAGGCAGCAATAACAAACAATTTTTACTAGAAAGTGTCGTTGGCAACACAGGATACAAACACAGACATTACTCGAAAACAAAAGGAGAGAAAACAGTCTCCAAAACAGTACTTGTAGATATCCAAAGGCTACGGACTGAACTCAAAAATAAAAGAGAGAGAACAACGTCTCAAAAACAGTACTCGTAAATGTTTCAATGGCTGACTTATCTCAGGTGACCAACACATGGTGCACACACTGTGAAGACTGAGCGGGGAGTGAAGGGAAGTGAGGGTACATAAAGCATCAGTGACAATTAAACACAGGTGCAGGTGATAAGTCCATGAATGAGTGAGTGAGTGAGTGAGTGAGTGAGTGAGTGAGTGAGTGAGTGAGTGAATGAGTGAGTGAGTGAGTGAGTGAGTGAGACGGCACAGTGGGCAGCCGGAGGGACACACCTAGGGACTGCACTGGGAAGTGCGCCCCCATCCGTAACAACAACAGGCGACTACTCCTTAACCTACAGACAACTAATTATAACCCTGTAGCACAGACGCTCACAGACAGTTACTGAAAGAGATTAGGACACACCAAAAATAACTCACACACATCAAGCATTGGTAAGGCAACATGATGATGTTAGGCACGCGCAACATCAAAGCCATAGCAAAGCATCACTGTGAAACCATATTTTCTATTTCTCATTTTACTTTCACAAGGGGAGACACAAAATCCAAAGCATTCCCATGGCAGTGCACTACACACTGCAATGTGAAAAACTGTGTTTTTCTCTGTCCAACATGGATTCTACCTCCTGTCAAACCAGACAGAAAAGACACTTACATTTATGGCATTTAGCAGACGCCTTTATCCAAAGCGACGTACAACAAATACATTTGTTTAAGTAAGTGAATCATCTATCCAACAGTCATCATAAGACAAAATAATCAATGCTCACACCAGGGGCCATTGGCAGTCGTAATGCCAGTAGGCTAGTTTTTTTTAAATTTTTATAAATATATTTTATTAGCAGGAGATAACTTGTGCAGGGGGGTAACAGGGGAGAAGAGGTCTCGGGGTTAGGGTTAGTATAGGGGGGGGGTAGTGAGGGTGAAGCGGTCTTTAGGAGGGACTGTTAAGATGTAGCTTGAAGAGATGGGTTTTCAATCTACGGCGGAAGATCGGAAGTGACTCTGCAGTCCTGACTGTTGTGGGAAGCTCACTTCAAGTAAACCATGTAGTTAAATAAAATAAAAATACTGTAGAAATTAAAAGTGAGTTATTTGCTTCATTCAAACACAATACTTGAGGAATATTCTAACTGTGGAACACATACAGATACTATATTCTAACTGCGGAATGCATACAGATACTATATTCTACACATACTGTAAGGGAGACCGGAGACAAATGTAACAGGGGTAGGTTGTAACACCCTGCTTTTCTCCAATCAGAAAAAAGCTAGTCATGACACTCATTCTGCACAAGCTCAGTTGTGTTCTCTCAAGAAAATCTCTCACCCTCTGCAGGATTCATCTACAAACATAGTCCCAAAGGTATGAACGTCACCTTTTGATCTACAGTATTTTCCTTCGGCTTTCTTAAGGTTTAGTGTCTATGAATACTAACTTCATCATTATATTTACTGTTCTGTTGACAACACACCGATATGATTGACAGCTAGCTACTGTAGCACATGAGGTTTGTCATGTATGGCTGTTAGGGTTGGGGGCAAATGTAAACACACTGTTACAACTACCCCTGCAGCCAAATCAGCAGCACTCTCTCTCTGTCTCTTGCACCTCACCCTAATAAGCTCTGTTGCGTGTGTTAATACGCTGCGCGCTACCGACGCTGTCCTGATATGATCTGTCAGATGACACAGCAAAACAACAAACACCACAGTGGATGGAACTACGCTGCGCGCCTCTGAAATAGAGACAGAGTGTTGGTTAACGCGCTTGACAGCCTAGGGCTTTTTGACGAATGTGCCTGATTAGGACACCCAAACTGATTATAGTGGGAGAGAACTGTTTTTCACCTTAACCGCTGCATGTGCCGCGGACAATTAGGACGGGATGTCAGAAGCAGACATTCGATTGAAAATCAACGTTTGTTTACAGCAGATGTGCCCAACCCTCCTCCTGGAGAGCTACCATCCTGCAGGTTTTCACCCCAACCCTGAACTACCACCGTCAGGTGTGCTAGGGGGTTAGGGTTGAAGTTTAAAGCTGCAGGATGGTACTGGGCACACCTGGTTTATAGAGTACCTAGGTTCAGATCAGTGGAGGCTGGTGGAGGTAGGAATTAGGAATGGTTTCAAAGACGTGTGTTTGAT
Organism: Argentina silus; assembly: GCF_951799395.1. Taxonomy (NCBI): domain Eukaryota; kingdom Metazoa; phylum Chordata; class Actinopteri; order Argentiniformes; family Argentinidae; genus Argentina; species Argentina silus. The sequence continues at coordinate 9,661,133 of NC_139662.1, forward strand.
ACCACTCCTCATTACATTCCATGCATTACAATGAGCCTGTCCTCTGATTTCAACCTCCACCAGCCTCCCCAGGGTCCGACCCAGGGAAACAGACAAGGGACCACCACTGACGTTACTGGAGTGCCGCTGTATTCAAACGTAGGAGAGACTGACAGTGGTGGGTAAGGACTCACCAGTGCTCAGAGTAGGGTACTGACCAGCCTCTAAGGTAAGGACCTACCAGTGCTCAGGGTAGGATGCAGACCAGCCTCTGAGGTAAAGACCCACCAGTGCTCAGGTTAGGGTACTGACCAGCCTCTAAGGTAAGGACCTACCAGTGCTCAGGGTAGGATGCAGACCAGCCTCTAAGGTTTTCACAGCGGTGCAGGAGGGATTTTTGTGGGATATTGAGAGCATGCTGTTGACCTTTATTATGGGTTAGCTCCCAAAGAGGTTGTTGAAAGATAGATATGTAGATTATTTGATTGATTAATTGATTGGGCTTGGGTTAGGGTTATACTTTATTATTAGTTGTGAATGAACAATATGGGTCTAATTAAAGAGATGATACAGGATTTTTGTTGCTAATTCTTTACATTTTGGCTAAAGTGCTGACTGTTTGGTTCATGATATAATGTTAATCGATTTCTTATCTCATTAGACCACACAATCCTACGTTTTAAAAGTGTTACATTTCCCTGCCTACTGTTCCAATTACCCCCGCTCACATGGTGCAAATATGACTCTTTGGAATCAGACTTTTTGGATTAAAATCAATGCTGTGATTCTCTTTAGAGACCCGTAAATTGTATGAATAGTAGAAAGATGTTAGTTTTTAATATGACGGGTCTACAGTAAGTAGAGTGCTCTCTGACTACTGACTACAAAAAATTACATTACATTACGTTACATTTGTCCCCGGTCTCCCCTACAGATACTATATTCTAACTGTGGAACACAGACAGATACTATATTCTAACTGTGGAATGCATAATGTATTACATTCTAATTGTAGAACACATACTGTATAGATTCTATATTCTCAATGTGGAACAGATGGGTGTGTGGTTTTTTTCTCTTTATGTTCTGCTTCTGCATCATGCTACATTGACTTAAACACACGTGTACAGCATACAGTACAGGCTACTGCACAATAGAGCCATCACCCTGGATTCCATAATATCAACTGGATCTTAATTACATTCAACATTGGTTGGAATTATGTTCTGATCTGCTTTATGCAACACATACATAAATACCATAACAAGGCTCATACAGAACGCTGCCGTTTCATTGGATGACAAACGGAGGACATGGCGATGGGATGGGCACAGCTGTTTGCACGCAACATAGTGTGGTCCATGTGCTTGGAGTCAAGGCAATGGAAACACACAATTGAGAAACTGTCATCTCCAGCCTGTTGTCGCTCCCGATAGCTCCAAGACATTTCAATGGGTCACTTCAACTAACAAGAACCAATAGATGTTCAGTCATGAACGCGTACACATGTGTACTGTATTACTAAACCAGCTGCTCGGCGCAACAGGGGGAGATACAGGGTGAGAGAGAGAGAGAGAGAGAGAGAGAGAGAGAGAGAGAGAGAGAGAGACACACACAGATTGATCAGGGTTCACCATTTAGTGGCAATAACAATACAATTACAATAATGTAGGGCATTCAAGAGCACTGGTGTGCAGGAGGTCATTCTTCTCTGTTTGGTCCTATAAGAATAGGGACACCAGGGGGTATATGACAAATGCAAAACCTGAGGAATGTACTGTTCTAATTCTGAAACTAACTTAGGGGCAAACCTACACACACACATACCTGGAATAATAAAGAAAATAACCCTTAGCCCCTGTACCTGACCTTTCCAGCCTGTTTTTTTTTTTTTTTTTTTTACCACTGCCACATATTATTGTGGGGAGAGGGGGGAGGGGAGGGATGGAGAGAGAGCCAAAGAGCAGGAGAGAGAGTGAGTGACGGGGGAGGGAGGGAGCGAGAGGAGAGGAGAGAGAGTAAGCTGCTTATCAGGACGTAGAGCATTTAGAGCATGCAGCCAAACGGACAGGCAGTTACAATCTCTCCAAACACCCCCCCCCCCACCCCTCCAATCTCTCTCTCTCCCCAAACACCTCTCTCCCTCTCTCTCCCCCTCTCTCCCCCCTCTCTCTGTCTCTCATTCTCTCTCTCCCTCCCCCTCTCCATCTCTCTCTCCCTTCCCCCCTCTTTCTCTCTTTCCCACACTTTTCAAAAACACACTTCTTTTCTATAGCGGCAGCAATGCTCCATACACGTCCTTGACTATTACTGATGTAACCACAGATATTATTCAGGCCTCTGACCATTAAATGTAATCACAGATATTATTCAGGCTCCAGGCCATTACATATAAACACAGATGTTATGCAGGCCCCAGGCCATTACATATAAACACAGATATTATTCAGGCCTGTGACTAAATGTAACTCCAATCTACAGTAATGGGAGAAAGATAAGGACATCTGACCTCGGTTCTAGAAATGGGAGAGACAGAATGTCAGGTTGATCTATACATAGAGGTAGTCAGTCACAAAAGGCTCTGAATCAAGAACTTTCAATAACAAAAGTGGAATAAATTGCCTTTTGCATTTCAATCCATACAACTGTAATCAAGCAAGTACCAGTGCCTGGAAACCTTTGAGTATACATTCAGTTTATGTGTATTACAGAGATTAGAAAATATCAAAATCCACACTAATATGCAGTGTTTGTACTAGGGATGTGACTGATCAGTGTTAAACATGAGATCGATGATCAGCCCATATTACTTTCATTTGTCCAATACAGCAAAACAGATCTATGATGCAAAAAAAACATGAGCCACATTTCTCTACAGAGAGTTGTCTTTGATGCATACTGGCACACAAAATGTCTACACTGGGAGCTTGGGTATTTATACAATGAAGTCATATTCTGAGTTGTCTCAGAGCAGATTGGATGGAAGCGAGAGGCAGAGAGAATTTTTTTCCTCTCAGCTGTGAGAACATGAGGGGGAAGGGCTGCACTCATACACAGACACACACACACACACACACACACACACACACACACACACACACACACACACACAGACACAGACAGACACACACACACACACACTCACACACACACACACACACACACACACACACACAGACACAGACAGACATATCACACACACACACACACACACACACACACACACACACACTCACACACACACACACACACACACACACACACACAGACACAGACAGACATATCACACACACACGCACACACACACACACACACACACACACACACACACACACACACACACACACACACACACACACACACACACAGACAGATACACGCACACACACACACACTCACACACACACACACACACACACAGACAGATAAACACACACACACACACACACACACACACACACACACACACACACACACACACACACACACACACACACACAGGGAGCCATGGAGTCGAGGATAGAAGCGATATCTCTTCCTTTTCGGCTGTTGTTTATTCCTTCACTTTTCCTTATGGATAATAAAGTTGGTAAAGTGACAAAGCCTGTTATTGCCATGATAACACCCGTCACGCTTGTCAGCTATGGAACATGGCCAGTTAGTTTCTCCAGGGAAACGTATTGTCTAAGCCACCCAGCATGTGTCCCAAACTTTTTACATTTGAAATGTGTGTTTTGTCTCATTGGCTGTGTTAATGGATTGAGAGGTTTGATAGATTCTCAATCATTTGCTTTACTATTATTGTATATCACTCAATGACTGTCAGAGCTTATTTTAAACCGTAATCAATTAAACTCGGCATTCTTACGTTTTTGTCGCTTTTATATGTCTTTATTGGATAGTTAAAAACAGTCACACATCTTCCTGGGCAGATCGCGCTAATCGGTCACGGCTTTTCACTGTCCTGGCGCCCCGGTGGTGGAACGATCTTCCCGCTGCCGTGAGGACTGCAGAGTCACTACCTATCTTCCGCCGTAGACTGAAGACCCATCTCTTCAGGCTACATCTTGACTGTCCCTCCTAAAGACCTCTTCATCCCCACTACTACTAAATAATAATCAAAAAAATTAAAAATGTAATCCTTCCAGCTTCTAGCATTGTGACTGCCAATGGCCCCTGGTCCTAGCACAGATTTGTTTTTCTTATGATGACTGATGTATACATGATTCACTTAGACAAATTTACTTGTTGTAAGTCGCTTTGGATAAAGGCGTCTGCTAAATGTCTAAAATGTAAAAAATGTAATGTATTTATTTCCAATGCAATCAGACAAACCCCCGCCGATGGTTTCGGCCGATATTGAGGGCAGAAGATCAGATATCAGTATCGGCCCCCAAAAAACAGATGGGTCCATCCCTAATTTGTACACTTGTGTTTGCACCTCAGAATTTGACGCAGTTCATTGGGTGAGCTTAAAATATGTGCAGAGATCTCATTCACAGTATACTGTACCACGGGGGTGGGGAGCTGTCCATGGTGCTGAACCCATTCAACTCAATGAGACCTTTTTAACATTCAGTAGTCAGAAGCCACAAATACAGAGCAGTGATCTCTCTATACATATCAGATCATCACACAGCAGTTAGATACAGTTAGTACATTGCATAGCAGTGGCGGCACTGTCCATGGTGCTGAACCCATTCAACTCAATGACAACATACACTTCTGAGGTGCCAGACATATGCATCCAGTATCCAGACACATCTTACAGTTCAACTTCCTCGACAGTTCATTACTTGTATATCATACACCATGAGACATCTAACAGAAAAAGTGAAAATCGCCATTCAACAGACTTACAACAGCCATACAGGCCAGCCACCATAACCAGCCAGTTAAACCAACTGTTTACTAAAAACCAAGGATTGAGAGAGGGCCTTTAATTAGGTTGATGCAGTTGGCGTGTGGTGTGTCTCTAATCTAGGTGAGGATGATCTGTATCAGGCTTAACTTGAACAACCCGGCGACACTGCAACACTAACACCTGTCTGATCCACCAGCCTGGGCTGTGTGACCCTCCACCCCCCAGCACCTGGGTCAACATACAAACTCTTTACCCTAATTCACACTACAGAGCCGAATCGAGCTGAGCTGAGCTGAGCTAAGCTGAGCTGTACTGAGCTGAGCTGAGCTGAGCTGTGCTATACTGCGCTGGCATCCACCGTAGTTGCTGAAACAGGGGCTGGAAAGTGTGAAAGGAAAATATCCTAGCCAAAAATATCCAGGCCAGCAAAGTACAGTTTAGGGCGTCCTTATAGTGTGTAATGCCCCTACTGTATGTCAAACATGTTCAAATATGTACGTGAGCTGCACATGTTGTTTGCCTGGTACAATGGAAACAATGGAATACTGAAAATCGAAACAAATCCATGTAAACCGAGCACACCTGTGATATTGTATTCGACCTACGTAATTGACCCAGGTCTTTGAGTGCACACAATTCTATATATGGCAGTTCAGAGGTGATAAAGAGCTTGTAAAACGCCCTGCCAGTCACCAGAAATACCATGGTAAAGCATGCAGGGATGATGGAGAAAATGATTAAAATCTTTTTATTGGATCAAATTTTAAGCACTCAGAGCGATTATAATCTCCCAAGTCAAAGGGGTTGGCAGGGCAGCGCAAGGCATATATACCGTACAGAAATGTTTTCAAAGTGGATTAAAGCTCGAGAGAATGAGTCATTTGACAGAAAAAAAATATTCATAGCACTGCTTACACTGCCCCCCCCCCCATACACACACACACACACGCACACACGCACGCACACACACACACACACACACCAATTTCCACAGTTTAATTCCTGTCCTTTTTGAACAACGTTGTTGTGACTGTGCTTAGGGGTGTAGCTGAAGAGTAGAGAAGAGACAAACCTTCCCTAGCACATTTCCCCTGTCTGCATCACAAAATGTTCAGTGTCAACTCCAGATGTGACCCACTCTGCCACACATACTTGCGTCTCTTCAGTGCACATTTAGTACACAGCAGAGGTGGGAAAGAATGGTTTAACAAACTATATCATCTTTACGTCAGGAAAGCCATAGAAACAACCAAAACATATGCACACACACACACACACGCACACACGCACACACACACACACGCACACACGCACACACGCACACAGACATAGACAGACATCAAGACCAGGTGGGATGACTCCTCCTGAGATACGTATGTTCAGTTCTGCGTAAGTTGCTCACCAGTTTCTGAGGTGAGATGTTGTGTTCGGTCCTGCTACAAGTTGAAGAAGTGAAGCTATTCAAGTGACTTCAATTTGACTTCACCTCCACATCTAGCCTCAGTGCATTTGTAACACTCTTGTCACCAGGAACCCACAGTTGATCTAGAATACACTAGTCCTGGCATGGCCACACCTGGGGCCCGTTCAGCCTCTGGGTCACTGGCAAATCGGTCAGTGGCAGAGAGTACCCTCACCATCCCTGGCAGTACTACCTCTCTAGTACGCATTGTTAGGGTTATGGTTATGTAAGAGAGAGAGAGAGAGAGAGAGAGAGGGAGAGAGAGAGAGAGAGAGAGAGAGAGAGAGAGAGAGAGAGAGGAGAGAGAGAGAGAGAGAGAAAGAGGGAGAGAGGAAGAGAGAGAGAGAGAGAGAGAGAGAAAAAAAGAGAGAAAGACCCCTTGTTGAACTACACCATCCCTCCATCTCCTCCATCCAATGACCCGTGCTAAGTCAAGACACCCCAGTAGTGTTGTTCAGGTAGGTTCCCCCAGCGTCATGGCTGCCAGACAGATGGAGAGGAACACAACCGGCTGACATGGTCGCTCAAGGCGGCTCACTGTCACGATACAATCCTTCTTATCCTGCCAAATATATATATATATATATATATATATATATATATATATATACAAAACCACAATCCGTGAAAGGTGAAACTTCAAACTACCACCTGGGTGAAACAACACAGAAAACATACAGTACGTTTCGCTTCAGAAAGCAGTAACCAGACAAACTGTCGACTGCCCTCAGAAGTTTTTTTTACTTTTTTTTACGGCGAAATGGTAGAGAGGTACTGTTTGGTTTACAAACATCCTCTCACGCTGATCTGAGCAAAAAGAGAGATGCGTAGCAGACAGGTAAACATATGCTGCTATTTCCCTATAATTTCCCTATCAAACAAACAGTAGATGGACAGCCTATGCAACAGGATCATATGGCTTAATCTGAAAACAAGAATCCATTACTGCATAACATCTGAGTAAAACACATCATTCTGTGATTCGAGGTAGTATTACATACTGTATTAGCATGTAAATCACGCAATTATCAGTAATCATTTCTCATTAATGGCAATCTATCTAATCTGTCCCATAGTCATGTTATCTAGTCATGCTATCAAGGCTCCTATGACTGTAGAACAGGGGAGGCTGGTGGCGGTAGAAATTGGAGGATGGGCTCATTGTTATGCATGGAATGGAATTTGATACCATTCCTCATTTCATGCCATGCATAACAACGAGCCTGTCCTCCGATTTCTGCCTCCACCAGCCTCCTCCCCTGCTGTAGAATAGATGGACAACCTACAGTACAGAAGAGACCATCTCATTATATCAATTTCACGTCTCCATCTGATCCAATTCCACCTCTTTCTCCCATCATGCTACATTTCTGACATCTATTGTCTTGGCACAGGAAGATGTTAACAGCTGCTGCTGCTACTGCCCTTTTCAACCCTGCCACCACGGCAACAGCATACCATAATGAACAGGACCCGATCAGATCAACGCTGTTCAATCATCTTCCTACCGACTGTTGAATTTGAATTGCTAATATTTCAGAGGATACAATCTTGATTTGTCCATCACAGTGACAGGGATACATACTGTATGTCCACATAATTATCCTAATAGGAATACAAATGTGTGTGACACCAATTAAGGGATAATGGAGGTGAAGTCACAGCATATCTACTGGACTTATAACCCAGGTAAGAGAAATCTATCTTCATCATTCAATCATCTTTATGATCAGTAGAGTAGAGTAGTGGTAGCACAGACTAGTGAGTAGCATAGAGTAGAGTAGTACAGTAGTAGCATAGAGTAGAGTAGTACAGTAGTAGCATAGACTAGTGAGTAGCATAGAGTCGAGTAGTACAGTAGTAGCATAGAGTAGAGTAGTACAGTAGTAGCATAGACTAGTGAGTAGCATAGAGTAGAGTAGTACAGTAGTAGCATAGACTAGTGAGTAGCATAGAGTAGAGTAGTACAGTAGTAGCATAGACTAGTAAGTAGCGTAGAGTAGTAGTGTACTACTTTGTCGAGTAGATGAGTCATGTACTCACCAGGTCGTGGTTAGTGGAGTTGGAGTCATCTTCAGGGAAGGGTTTGGACACCCCCAGAGCTACACAGTTAGCAAAGATGGCTAACAGGATAAAGATGTCAAAAGGCCTGGAGGAGCGCAGTCAAGGAAACACAACACAGTAGCCTGGCCTGCTCTGAGCAGCTAATGCTAACATTCACCTGTCAGATATTCCAAAAGAACCCTTTGCTGATTTTCATACAATACTTTGTTTTGTAGAATACATAATAGAGATGTCAACTGTCAGACATTCAAACATCTATTTGTTGACTATTCACCTTAGCCTTGTATTTATGTGAATTAAATTAAGTTGATTTCGATCCTTTCTGTTGCACGCCCTGTCAGTGAGGCGCCCATGGCCGTACCGTGGCCGTTTTCGAGAGAGAAAAAAGGATACTTCCATTCCACGATGGAGAGGGCAGCCCTGCGTATGGGGTTGTTGAGTCTGAGGCAGTAGAGGGCTCGCGGAGCCCGCTGCACCTGGTTGCTCCCTTGCACCTGCTTCTTGTTGTGGTGACTCTTCTTCCTGGTGGTCCCAGTGGAGCTGGTCGTAGAGTAGAGGGTGTCCGTCCTCTTCATCCCTGGACCCGGCTGCATCTCGAGGTCCAGCTCTAGATCGATCTCGTCTTTCTTCTCCTCTCCCTCATCCCCCTCTCCTCCCTCCCCTCCCTCTCCTCCGCTGGCCTGTCCTTCACCTGTGTTGGTGAACCCATTCCGGCTGTTGCCTGAGGAGGAGAAGGGTGTTTCTTTCCATAAACATCAGGAGAACATCTAAATACACACTTCGTAGAACCGCTCCAACTTACAGACACCTTGAAATGACACCTTCAAAACACCCTCTAAAACATGACAGTACCCCAATTTGGTTTGATTGTGTACAACTAATGGATAAACAAATGACATGTTCAGAGCTAGTTTCATCATGATTATTACACATTGGTAATGATGTCATCGAAAGTACAAAAAGAGTTTATAGAGTATAGCCAGTCCAGTTTATAAAGGGTATAGTCTTCGGTTTTCTGAATCTAACATGAGACTCACTACCACTGTAATAGACTCTGTCTGTGACACTGACAAGCTGAAGCTATCACTCTCTAAAGGTATTGACACTTGTCTAAGGGAGAATAGACACAACCCTTCTCTTCTTACACACTATTTGGAACCTTGACAGGAACTCGGGGTAGGTGAGACTGAGATCTACAGTGTGTCAGTGTCTAGAACAAGCCGCATTTTAGGATGGCAGTCCACTTTGGATGAAAACAGCCATTATGGATAAGAACTCAAGACAGCGTTGTATACAGAGGTGTGAGACTGAATCTGTCAATATCTGGACCTGTGTGACTGAACGTGTAGCAAGAATAAGCAGTTTAGGGTGGGGGCAGATACAGTAGAGTAGGTGAAACCTGCCATATTGTAGCAGACAGATGTGACCTATTTCTCTGCATGAGCAGTGTGTGTGTGTGTGTGTGTGTGTGTGTGTGTGTGTGTGTGTGTGTGTGTGTGTGTGTGTGTGTGTGTGTGTGTGTGTGTGTGTGTGTGTGTGTGAGAGTGCGAAAGAAATTCTGGGCCATGGGTTTATGTGTTAGTACCTGAGGACCTAGTCCTCTCTCTGCACAGAGTGGAGCAGAGAGCACAGAGGAGCAGCAGGGTTAACTGATAAACAGAGAGAGAGAGAGAGAGAGAGAGAGAGAGAGAGAGAGAGAGGGAGGGAGAGGGGGGGAGATAGAGAGAGGGGGGGGTGAGAGAGAAGGACAGAGGGAGAGAGGAAGGGAGGGAGGGAGGGAGGGAGAGAGAAGGATGGACAGAGAGAGAGGAAGGGAGGGAGAGAGAGAGAGAGAGAGAGAGAGAGAGAGAGAGAGAGAGAGAGAGAGAGAGAGAGAGAGAGGGAGGAAGGGAGGGAGAGAGAGAGAGAGGGAGAGGGAGGAGGGGAGAGAGAAACTGAGAGAAACAAAGAGAGAGAGAGAGGGGGGAGAAACTGAAAGAAACAGAGGGGGACAGAGAGAGAGAGAGAGAGAGAGGGGGAGAGAGAGAGAGAGAGAGAGAGAGAGAGAGAGAGAGAGAGAGAACGAAAGAAGAGAGAGGGGGGTGGGGGTTAGAAGGAGAGAGAGAGAGAGAGAGAGAGAGCGCGCTCTAATAGCTTATTATAATCATATTTTTATCACAGGACCTGAGCTGCACCGAGGGGAAGCCTATCAGGCATTGATAAGACTGGGTTCTGTAAAACCTTTGATGGGGCATTAAATTGAGCTGGAGCAAGTGGGAAAATTAATGTAGGAAGTTCAAAAGGTTAGTTATTAGGTTTACTGCGGAGGTCTGATACAGAGACATTTTAAACAAAAATTTCCAGCTCATCTTGTAAGGTATTAAATGTGTTAGCAGAAAGAGTGTCAGAGTTTATGCTACCAGTGGTAAAGTACTCAGTAATTGCCTAGGCAAGCATCGTAACCGACAACTCTATTTGGACCATGTACGTAGAAGTGCTGAATAACCACTAAATTGGATCTGTTAATGGAAAAAATAGATTGTTCACTTTATTGCCACTGTCAGTCAAGTATTTCTTATCATTTGAATTGTGGATGCATTTCTTTACAGTGTTATTAGCAGTTTATAACTCGGTTACTAACATTGCTAGAAGAACGACTACACGTTGATGTTTTCCAACGTTTCAGTGAAATTTGTTTTAAAAAAATGACAGCATTTTGGATATCTCTGGTTGGATTACAAATACATGTCTTGTTTAAACCCCAATGAGAAACAATTCCCAGCATTTGTCAGTATTGAGTTGAAGGCCTGGGAGGGCAGATTGTTTTGTTCTCTCTTTTTAGAGAAAAGAGAAATCATGCTTGAGACTCATAACTCAAAACTGTCATATATTATTACTATTACTATTATTACTATTACTGTATTAACCATTTAAAATCATAACATCAACTGTAGGCAAAGGCATAAAGAGGACATTATTTTAGTGTTCAGTTTAAGAACAAAGGGATATATATATATATATATATATATATATATATATATATATATATATATATATATATATATATATATATAGATAGATATACACTCACTGAACACATTTTTAGGAACACCTGTACACCTTCTCATGGTGGAGGTGGTGTAATGGTGTGAGGAATGTTTTCTTGGCACACTTTGGGCCTGTTAATACCAATCAATCATTGCTTGAATGCCACAGCCTATTTGAGTATTGTTACTGACCATGTGCATCCCTTCATGGCCACAATTTACCCATCTTCTAATGGCTACTTCCAGCATCATAACGCAAAGCAAAAGTCGTCTCAAACTGGTTTTATGAACATGACAATGAGTTCAGTGTTCTTCAGTGGCCTTCCCAGTCACCGGATCAGAATCCAATAGAGCACCTTTGGGATGTGGTAGAACGGGAGATTCACAGCTTGAAAGTGCACCTGAAAAATCTGCAGGAATTGCGTGATGCAATCATGTCATCATGGACCAGAATCTCAAAGGAATGTTTCCAACATCTTGTGGAATCAATGCCACGAAGAATTGAGGCTGTTTTGAGAGCAAAGGGAGGCCCTACCCAGTATTAGTATAGTGTTCCTAATAAAGTGTTCGGTGAGTGTATATAGTAGATGTATATAGATATGAATTGCTTCCATCCAGTACCTACAGTATACACAAACACTGTAATTACTGAAGTTGGCCGAACAACAATATATTGAAACTAGTCATTTCATAATGTATTTGTAATTGCATAGTGATGGGGTTTCAGTTTTTGCTTATTGGCAGTTTTCAAAAACTGTGTACAATGGATCCATAGTGAGAGATATCAATGACATATGAATTATAATTTTATGGAGGTTTGTGTTTGAGCAAGTTAGCAATTGCTGGAGAACATTATAGTTTGCCCTTCAAATGAAGTACAGTATACCCTCCAATGTGCATTATGTGTGTTGTCACTTTAGATGACTTGCCAGTTGAATCTCTATAGCACAGAAAGTGAACTGGTAAAAGCATACATTAACATCACACCGTAAGGTTATGTGAATGTCTACACCGAAAGATATTAAATAGGAAATGCTGCATATGAATATTCACTACCCACCTAAGGTATAGCAGGTGACCAGAAGGCCTGTCAATGTGTCACTTTTGACATGCTAACCAGCATTCTTACTTTTAGCAACATTTGTATGGTATAACAACTAAAGTTAGAGTTAAACCCCCATGACTAAACATAGAGCTACAGTATGGATAGTCGTCATTCAATAAGAGGAATGTGGTTCAGAAACATCTGGCAGTGCCAAAAGGTGACGTGAGAGGAAATGCAGGTCTGTCATTTTGTTCAAACTAACTATAGGCTTGAGGCAGTGCACTCTGCTCCTTGTGAGTTATGAATAATATTTGTAGAATGTATTTCCTAAATTCAGACCTGATGTGGAGGATCCGTACATGAAAACACCATGTGACAGAAAGTTGCGCTTCTGTCTTTTTTGCGAGATAGGTTTGGACATATTCAGTGTTATCTCCTGTAGCCTATAAAAACGTTTTTTTTTTTTTTTTCGAAAAAAACCCAGGAGAAAATGCAATACATTTATGAAAAGGATATACAGTGAAATAATAATGGGGTGCTTACTTTTGCGATGGTCCTCATACATTTCGTGGATTGTCGCCTTCAGCTGATCGCAGAAAAATACATTATCCTAAGTAGTTCACTTTTGTAGTTATCCCACGTTTATATTCCACAAATATATATATATCCAGATTCTACATATTTGCACATTAAAACATATGCGAACTTCGTTGCATTTTCAATAATGTCACCCGGCTCATTCCAAATGTAATTGTAGATCCATTTGAATCTAAAAAAGTAGAAAAAACCCGAATCCGTTGACTTTGTATGATATCAAAATAGAGTGCGACTTCTTTTTTAAAAAGAGAAATATATTTGCAAACGTTTGTCATTAATCTCGCTGGCTCTCCCTCTGTTCACTGTCTGTCTCCGCATTTAAGCCATCAATTCAGGATTAAAGAAAATTTTAGTCGTTTAAAGGGGATGGCAGCCTAGAAACTTATTAAAGGGAGGGATTGTGACGGCAGAAGGTTAAATCACATGTCGACAGAAAACTCTGGGTTGCGTTCAGTTTATTTGCGCTGCTGTATCACAATGTGGCTATATTACAATGAGAAGTAACATTTGTTTATTACCATACATAGACAATGACACAGAAAGCAAAATGCTGTTCAAAGTGTTTCATACTATATTTTCACAATCAAACACCCATAAAATGAGTCCACATTAACGCTTGGCCGGGATATTTCCCCTCTAAAGTGTTTTCCAAGGTCAGGACACAGGTGTGATCAGGTATGGGCAAATAGAATACGTGAGAAGAGGAGGAAAAGGCTTGATTCACCAATGCTTCCTTTTCTATACAGTATCGCACTGCAGAAATGAAATTAGTAGAGCAAAGCAACAAGTTAGTGTATGATGTTCAATCTTCCCCGTTATGATATGTATTAGAAGACCCGGAAGTAATGTCCTCCAGTCCTTTCCAGAACTTCTATGGCAAGCTGAATGAATACACCACAACTCACTTTCTTTAGACACATGGAACAACAACTACACTCCCATAATACATGTTTGAACCGCTAACAATACCACACACTGTCTCTACCACACTGAGATGCATTGACACAATGTTTTGGCCAAATATTCAATGCATACTGTACTTTGTAATGTAGGCTTATGTTTCTTGATACATTGTTTGGTAATAATAATCAAATAACTGTTGATCATGGACCAAGTCCCGATACATTGCATTAGGACATTGATTATGAAGAGAGGACCAACACAATCATCAATACAATCTCATCCTGTTAATACCTTTATAGAGGGATGATATTTACCCAAGGTCATCTATAACTCATATGGAATGATCATATATGCATATTTCATATTTGTCACAATCATGGTTAGGCAGAGCCGGAGCTTTTGTGTTGAAATGAATTCAGGCTCTGACATGCCAGTGACATGCAGTAAGCCTGTATATTAAGTCTTTGTAATCCCTGTGGAGACCAATGGAGGATTTGCTTCTCTGGTCATGTTGAATTTAATGTCAATTCGTGCCACGACAAATTGGGAGAGCAGCATTTCACACAGAGTAGAGAGAGAGAGAGAGAAATGGTACAGTAATATCTTGGGCAGTGTTGGGTCAGAATTATGTGATGGATTTTGTGAGTTTATCTTATCCCCGAACCTGGTAGGGACATATACAGTAGGATTAAGATTTGAGGAGAATTTGGTTCTAATTAAGAACTGTCTGCTGCAAACGAGGCTGGTCGACATAGAAATCAAAGGACGGGCTCATTGTAATGCATGAAATTAAATGAAGAATGGTATCAAAAGCGTTACAATGAGCCTGTCCTCCCATTCATACCTCCGCCTTTTGTCAATTGTTAGGAACACGACTCCTCGCGTCCTCTCCTCCGTCCTCCACTTGCGTCCTACTGAAAAAAAAAGGTTCCTCCCCTGACATATCCTCCTCCAATGCCTTTTGAGGACGGGAACGACTGGAAAACGGAGGAGGGGACTTGAGGAGACGTGTTCCTAACAATTGAGAAAAGGCTTATGTCACACGACTGTCCTCCAGATCTCCTCTCAATCCTCATAGTTTGAACCTTGTAGGTGATGGGAGGGTTCAAACCCAGGTCTCCCAGGTTGAAGACCTAAGCGTCTACCATTCGGCCA
>NC_139662.1:9681227-9688727 GCF_951799395.1 Argentina silus
TGGTATCATTAGGCTACTTGTGTGGACATTAGCTTATCTTTATATTGGTCTGTTTTGCACATTTATACAATCAATGACATTCTGTGAATTGCAGTATGGGCTATTACAAAGGCTCGGCAATGACCTAAGTGTTTACAAATATTGCGAATATGGTCAAAGCGCGCAGTTTGTGTGTGTGTGTGTGCGTGTGTCTGTGTGTGTGCGTGCATGCGTGCGTCCGTGTGTGTGTGTATGTGTGTGTGGGCGCGCGCGCGCATATACGGTTGTACGCGCGCGCGCGTGTTGAACGAGCGCGTGTGTGTGAGAAAGAGTCATGAAAAAGTCACTCCTATTTTGAGGTCGTGATCTGCATGTGTATTCAACATGGAAACACTGAATAGAAAGGTAAAGCAAGGCTATGTGGATATAGGATAATCATCACTGTGCTAAAACAGATAGATATTGATAACAAAACGAATGATCACTTTTGCAGTAATCTTCCTCTAAACAGGTACACGACAAGCCCACGTCCGACTATTCAGTGACATAGCCCACGTTTTTCGACAGGTTATTCATTCACGCCTATTTAGTCTATTCATTTGCGGCGCCTTACAAGGTGTTTTATTTCAGAAACGTACAATTTCGAATCGAGTATCCAGGTGTGTTCTAGGATATCATCCCAAATGATGGGGGACGTGAAAGGGTAGGCTCGGCTCCGTGATGAACAATGACACTGTTATCAGATACAGCACAAGGGAGACTGATGACTGACACAGGAGAAGAGAAGGCCCCATCCTTTATCCCCTTACCACAGGGAAGACACAGTCAGCATGATTGCACCTGACCAACACAATACATGAAGCCCCGTGTCTGCTCTTTCCTCTTCAACGCAGTGCTACTCTACTCGACTGTAACGCTCTCTCGCCTACAGTGGTACCGAGTGCCGAACTAGCACATCACTCATTCATTAATTGCTCGGATTTGTATAGCGCCGTTCAACCTCTACACAGGTGCTCAAAGCGCTTGACTCTGTGGGGAAACTCACCTCATCCACTACGAATACTGTACTGTACTGTAGTACTGAGTACTGTACTTCTCCACGCTTGGTCTCTCTCCTCTTCAGCATAGTGTGGTTCCTAGCCTCTATCACCTCTCTCCAACACAACAGGAGGGTTTTGTACCTGACCAATACAGTAACACTGCATGCTGGCTTCACAATGGCTATTCTGAGTGGTCATAATCCCTCTCTTACAGACAGTTGTGGTACAGTAGCGGGCTAGTGCACCTGACCAATACAACACAGCAGTAGTACTCCATGCCTTGCTCCATGCCATCTCCTCCCCAGGACCATGCCCAGACTACAGTGTGTGTGTGTATGTGCGTGTGTGTGTGCGTGTGTGTGTGTGTGTGTGTGTGTATGTGGTTGTACACTGCCTCTTTCACATACAGCAGAGCTGTACCTGACCAACACAGTACAGTAGTAGTCTACTTCAGACGTGCTCTCTCTCCTTCCTCTTCAGCATTCTCTGTTGATTCTCTCCATTTAGTTTACCTCTCTCTCTCTCTCTCTCTCTCTCTTTCTCTCTCTCTCTCTCTCTCTCTCTCTCTCTCTCTCTCTCTCTCTCTCTCTCTCTCTCTCTCTCTCTCTCACATACAGTTTTCCTATGTTCCACTGTGATTTTCACACACCTGCCTATGATAAATCACAAACAAACACAGTGGAACTCCATGCATGCTGTGTCCTCTCCAGTATAATTCATATTTCTCTGTGGCGTTCTCTGGGGAAGCCGGTGGATGTAGAAATCGGAGGACGGGATCATTGTAATGCATGAAATTGAATAAGGAACGGTATCAATCAAGTGCGTTTGAAACTGCTCCTCTTTCATTTTCATGCATTTACAATGAGCTCGTCCTTCCGATTTCTGCCTCCACGGGTAGTTCCTCCATTACAGTAGGTTAGCTCTCTCTCAAACAGCTCTCCTACAAGTATGGTCCACTATCTGATTTTCCTATTTGTCTATGATAAAGCTATAATCCAATAGTAGGCTGCTTACCCATAATGCCCTGTCAATGTCACCCTAAAGTGTGTTCCAAGAAGTGTATCATTTATGCATTCGTCTCGACAGTCTCTCGCTGACTCTCCGCTTTTACTGTTTTAAACTCCCATGACTGCTGTGCTTGTTATCCTTTTACGGTTTGGCTTCCTTGTCTTCTCATTGCATTTATTCATATTCCTGTAAAGCACATAGTGTTACATCCTTGTATGAAAAGTGCTCTATAAATGAAGTTTGGTTTGATTTTAGGGTTAGGGTTAGGTCCATCATGGGACTACAGTAGAGTTGATGCGCCTTCACGACAACAACACGGCTTAGAACAAGGGCACAATCATTCAAACACAGAAGTGTATACTGTTTACTGTACATAAATCATCATGTGGACATAGGAAGATGATACTACCGCTCCCAGATGTATGGAAATAATGAGATAGATCGTGTACTGAGCTACAGTGTGTTTTAAACCTCCCCGGAGGCCTGTACTGTATGAAGCGCTGCATGAACTTGTCACCCTTCTGTTTATTCCACTCTGTTTTCCTTTGTGAGGGAACTGAACTGCAGGCTGCCGTTGTGGCTCTCACCACGTGTGTGAGGCTTCCTTGTTCTAGTTTATAATTCACGTTGAAACAACAAAGGACTGCTTGTCGGGCAATACAAAAACAAAAACAATATAGCGTAGAACTATCAATATCGCAATAGGAATAGGCAATATCCATATCGCTATCGCAATGTCTAGCTAGGATATTTGCAGTATACAATGTGTGCGAGATATGATATTTTATCTATATTGTGCAGCCCTAACTGCATGTGGCCTAAGTTCCTCGTGAACGTGTGATTTAAGTGACCATGGCTTCTGTCAATAAGGAAGGAACTTTTTGTCGTCAAATGTCTAATTTGATCACGATGACCATTTTGGCTACTATGCAGGCCTATATTTGAGGACAATCTAGGCGATACACTGGAATACTATGAGTGACAGTGGATCATACACAGTCTGGTCCAGTAGGTCCTCGAGACAAATCGTCCCTATTTCCTGACCCGGCACTCATCGGAGGAATTCAATTAAGCGTGCTCCTAATTGAACCCATTTACCCATAATGCCGGTTCAGGCCCTAAAGTCTTTGGGTATTTATCTTTCCCCTTTCCTCCTTTACGCATGCATTTCGTCTTCTTCTTCTCTCATCCGATTGCTTCTCCGAATCTTGAACTAATGTGCTCCCTGCAGCCCATCACACACACACACACACACACACACACACACACACACACACACACACACACACAGACACACACCTTCCAAATGCTCTGTATGAAGATGAGATGGGTGGTGTGTATGGACCCTGCGGGGGCTGTTGGCAGACAGACACACACACTGCTGAAAGTGACGCGACTGAGAAGAACACACCAAAGTGAGAGAGAGAGAGAGGGAGAGAGAAACAGATAGAATAGAATAGTGTGGACATGCTATGATGTATTACTGATAAACAGACAAAAACAGACTCAAATAAGGAAAAGGAAATGTGAAAAATTGCTGTCGTAGAGACTCAACCATAATCAGGCATGAGAGAGAGAGAGAGAGAGTGTGTGTGTGTGTGTGTGTGTGTGTGTGTGTGTGTGTGTGTGTGTGTTTGAGAGAGAGAGAGAGAGAGAGAGATGAAAATAATGAAAAAGAGGAAGACACAGAGAATGAGAGAGCACTTTAATACTGAATCTATCCTACAGTGTGAGCAGAGAGAGAGAGCGAGAGTGAGAGAGAGAGAGAGAGAGAGAGAGGGTGAGAGAGAGAGATAGTGAGAGAGAGACAGTGTGTTCTGGGTTATGTGTCTGTATTTTTGGTCTATAAATAGGAAAAGAGAAACTGTTTAGTCCAGATACATATACGGAATTGGGACGTTAATCCTCGATTTAAAACAAAGATAATCCATTTAGAAGCAGGGTCTTCAGCAATCCAATCAAATTTAAACTAGCGTGGACATGTATACAGTATTATGCTTGGAGGGTCACGTTTTCGGAGAGGGACAGATAAGAGCCACATTTTAATACCTGCCCAGGACTCAAAGGCCAGGATGAGCCATCCAGTTGTCCCTTATCTGATTTAAATACCAAGTACAGTAGGCAGTACAGTACCGGCTCAACCTTTTATGGGGCCCTAAGGGAGAAAAATTTCAGGGCCCCTCGCCACACCCGCAACTCCCCCACCCACCCACCGCAACTTCTTTTATTTTTTATTTATTCAAACGGCCTACAATATAGACATTTATAGACACCTAGTAGTCGGGGGCCCTACTAGTGCACAGTCTGCGTATAGGGAGGGATGGCACTGAGTAGATAGATGAGATTCCAGGTACTTTCCGCAGTTCTCCGTTATTGAGGAATATAACTGAACATGATAGGATCATTGTTCTCGTGTTCCTCTATCTTGGTATTGCTGTTGTTCTGAGGCTTTAAGGAGGGTGTCTAAAGTACACAAAAGACAACGTATTCAAAACAACCCACCTTAGTATGCAGAGTATTCATGTTTTTGAATAAAGCTTGGTCAGCTTAGTGTGTTTTCGCTGACCTTTGACCCTTTGAGGTTCATATCTCTATTGACTCTTATCCAGCCCTGGGCTGATCCGGGAATCATATGCTTTTATCATTTTGTTCATTCCAAGTTTGTTTCATTCTTTCATTCCTACCATACCTTCAGCGAATGACCACCCTTTTGGACATTGGGGAAGATCAGATTCTATGATCATGAATTATTAACTCTTTCCCGTTCACACCTCTGTTTCCCTCCCTCCCTCCCTCCCTCCCTCCCTCCCTCCCTCCCTCCCCGCCTGCTCTGTAGTAACCAGCGCTTTGTCGACATGTTATTTTAGGCCACTCCTTTGGCCGAGTCTTGCATCACAATCAACTGCCCTTTGCTCTCTACTGATATCAGTGAAACTCTGTGACACTTTCCTACACATTCATGGGTGAGCTGAAATAGTTGTAGTAGTTGTTGGAGAAAAGGGGAAGCTATGACCAGGCGATTCTGGACATGGGGCTTTCTCATGGCCCTGCTTGTTCCTTAAGCACAATGTCTTTCCACAGACACTGGGTAATGAGTCTGGTACACAACAGCTATTCAGTGTTGACCTTCGTCTCACAAACACGACAGCGTTCCAATGCAGTGTTAAGTGTAAATGATGGTGGTAGGATTAGTGTACATTCTGTTCATTATGGGCTTATTGACTAAGAATGATTGAAAGTCAGAGGAAAACTTACCAGGCAAGTGGAAATACACCGAGTGTTGTCCTTTAATATCTATCTATCTCATAATCCAATGTCAACTCACATCAATTATTAGAGAGAGATGACATGGTGTACTGCATGATAATGCTCCTGCAGGAACATATTTTCATACATATTTAACTCAGTTTGAATATTAGTGTTTGTCCAACAATTTACCCTCCCACTGTGCTGAGTCCATCTGTTATTTTTACATCAATTATACGATCACAGTCACACACACACACACACACACACACACACACACACACACACACACACACACACACACACACACACACACACACACACACTGTGTACTGTAAATCTCTGTCCATTGGGTACTAGGAAAAAAAAATCGCAATATTGTATAACTTTTTGTCTCTTTCGAAATCAGGTTTACTTAAATTCATCGGTGTTGAATGGTATCAAACACTCGTTCCTCCTTCCGTTCCATGCATTACAATGAGCCCGTCCTCTGATTTCTACCTCCACCAGCCTCCCCTGATGGACATGTTATCCTTCTCCACGCCATACAGTACAGAAGCTCTGCTCCAGTATCATCATCAGTGTTGAAGCCTGAGAGCGTTTACAGTGCTGATACAGAGAAAACCAGGACAGATCACCCTCTCTGTCATTCCCCCTGTATCAGCAGCTCTGATTGGGCTCAGTGGGAAACTGATAGCTTCAGGGGGAGGTCTCCCAGACACACGGTCCCAGACTAAAAAGCATGGTCAATGGAGAGTCTCCATCCAACCCCTCAGAGCCCTGCCAGTGCCTCAGTGTTGTGACATGGTGGTGACTGTCCCTCCTCCACCTCCCTGTGCTTTCCTCTACTCCAACACCTCTATGTGTACATTTACAGTAGCACAACACAACGCAACACAACACAACACAACGCAACACAACGCAACACAATACAACACAACACAACACAACGCAACACAACACAACGCAACACAACGCAACACAACGCAACGCAACGCAACGCAACGCAACGCAACACAACACAACACAACACAACACAACACACAACAACGCAACACAATACAATACAACACAACACAACACAACACAATACAACACAACACAACACAACACAACACAACACAATACAACACAACGCAACACAATACAACACAACACAACACAACACAACACAATACAATACAACAGAACGCAACACAGCACAATACAATACAACACAACACAACACAATACAACAGAACGCAACACAGCACAATACAACACAACACAACACAACACAACACAACACAACACAACACAACACAACTCTATTGTCAAGAAAGTTGGCTAACTTGACGATAGAGGAGCTTACAAACGGGGGAGAGAGGGAGGGGAGGCGGTCATATGTGATCAAACTACTTCATCGTTAAATACTGTACATTGTGTCACTGTTCAGCTGTTTGATCCAGGTGAGGATGAATGACGCATGAATGAATGCCTCCCCTCCTCTCCCCTCCCCTCCCCCCTCCTCCTCTCCCTTACTCCCCTCCCCTCCTCTGTGTTTGCCTCTGTCCCTGTGTTCCAGCCCCAGCACTGTCACAACGTCTAAAAGTGGGAAAGATCACTCTCTCTGTCGTCTCCGATGACGTCTATCTCTACGCCTCCGGCCGCCTGTGCGTCCCAGCGCTGCGTCTCACCCTAGTCTGTCTGTGTCTGTCCTCTCTCTCTCTCTCTCTCTCTCTCTCTCTCTCTCTCTCCTAGCGCTGCCACCATGTCTAAGGCCACAGTGAAGAAGCTGCACTGGCGCTCCAAGGTGCAGGAGAGTTTCGTCCCCCTGGGCGGAGGGTCGGGGGAGCTGGGCGTGGCCATCGGGGGCGGTGCTGACTACGGAGAGTTCCCATTCGTCACCGCCGCGCCCGGAGGCGGGGCTACGGTGGCCGACGTCATCCTGGAGATCGGGGGGACGCCTGTACTGGGGATGACACTGGGGGATGTGAGGGGGGTTCTCAACTCGTGCCCCCATCCCATTCGCATCAAGACCGTCTCACCAGGTACAGTACACGACTGGGCTTCGCGCACTGAGGGGCCAACGCCGACTTTAGCTTGCTTAGTTTCCGTTCACATTGTCCTTTCCAACACTGTTTGACACAATCCAGTACAGCTCAGCTCGGCTTAGCTCGGTTCGGCTCTGTAGTGTGAATGAGGGTTACCTGGCTCTCAAATTCACAGAAAAGGAGGACGCACTGTC
>NC_139662.1:9693727-9706227 GCF_951799395.1 Argentina silus
CTCTCTCTCTTTCTCTCTTTCTCTCTCTCTCTCTCTCTCTCTCTCTCTCTCGCTCTCTCTCTCTCTCTCTCTCTCTATCTCTCTCTCTATATATATATATCCATTTAGCTGACGCTTTTATCCAAAGTGACTTACATTGCAGTGAGTGCATACTCTACCTGGTACTCATTGGCAGATAGTTGTGCTTGATTCAGTGAACCTTAAAGAAACAGTAATGAGTCGAGTACAGTAAGTTAGTCCTGGCTTAAAGCCTGGATGTAAAATAAAGGGTAACCAACCCTTTCCATGTCTGTCTGAGGAGGTCTCTGGAGGTCCACAGTCCAGGCTTTTCGCACTGTCACATTCAATATGTGAACAGACTCTATAAATTATTTGTACAAGGGAGATGCTGCTGTGGGAGATTCAGGGCAACACTATCACAGTCAGAATGTTTGGGTTCGGTGAGGAGAGACTCACTCACAGAGACAACATGGAGAGCAAATTGGATCTCTCCGGCTTCGGTGATGTCACGAACGCTAAAACTGCGCTGGATTCTTTTTTTTTTTGTATCGCTCTGCGCAGGAGAAAAGCGGCTTTTCTTTGTAATCCCCATTTCTGTTTCCCCTGCTCTCTTCCTCTCTCCCTCTCTCCCTCTCGTCCTCCTCCTCCTCTCTTCCTTTCCTCCTCTCTTCCTCTCAGCTGCCTTTTTCAAACACAATGGTGACAAGTGCGGTGAATATTCTGAATGTGATGATGAGCCTAAAATAGCACCTCCATTTCTACCGGTTTTGTACGAGTCCTTTCAAGTTGGAATTTATTCCTCTCTTGAGTCCTCCATTCTCTCTTCAAGAATGTGCTTGGAATTTAAATCTCCCACCCTGCCCTGAACCACAGTCAGTGTACCTTCTGATACCTAAGGCCTCAGGCATTTGTTCTGTTGCAGCCTACGGTATGCTTTGCATCCTATGTTTCCATACTGTTTCAAACAGCCACCATAGGATTAATCTCCACAACTTCTGCTCCATATCAAAAGTCAACAGTGGCTTCCTTTTTCTTGTCCCGCCTACCTGTCCCAATCTGAAAAGACAGGGTAGGTGCAACAAATAGGGTGAGGGACTTTGAGGGGGATTGACTCAAACCTTACAAGGTCTCTCAGATCAGTGGCAAGGAGAGGACATGAGGAGAGGAGGCCACTGTAGACGATTGAGATACACCCTTTCTTTTTTCGCCCCTCAATATTCTGTTCCTCCACTGTGTGTCCTCTACTCAGGAAACTACTATGGGACGCCCCGCCCGGTCCACATCGGCCCCGAGAGTCCACCAATCACCTACCAGGAGCACCGCAACCTGCTGAGGAACTTTAGGACGCGCAGCAAGTCGCTTAGCAATCTGGAGAAGGCCGTAGAGGAGGGAGAGAACAGCGAGGAAGACTCCGGTTTGTCAGGTAAACAAATCAACTGATATAGACCCCCCCCCCAAAAAAATCTGCTGATATCGACGGACTGTAGACTTTCCATATCGGATTCCTCCATGATCAGGTACATACACATCACGAATCAAATCTCAAAGTAAACAGGGGTTGAAAATCACCACCGTTCGCCCCCTGTGGCGTCCGGTGAGGAGGAGCGCTGAAGACTCAAGCCCATGTGACAGTTCTATCCCCGCACGCACCCTCCACCGTGTCTCCACCTTATCTCTCTCCCTCATTGCCCTACTTCCAAACGGTCTCAATAAAGCAGTGAAAACAGAAAAAAAAAGTCGGAGTGCAAGTGTACACGCGCCAGCCGCTAAACTGGGAAGGCGTCCAACCGAGACAGGATTTAGAAGTGGTGTTTACTTTCTAAGCTGTGTTGATGGGGTGGATGTGGTTGATTGGGGATTTCATTTAAGCAGCATTCTGAGTGAAAGAGCTATTTTTAGGAACTTCATCGTGTGTGTGTGGGTGTGTGTGTGTGTGTGTGTGTGTGTGTGTGTGTGTGTGTGTGTGTGTTTCTTGTTGTGTTGGCAGCGGGGTCAGTCGGGGCTGGTAGCGCCCCCCCCACAGCCTTATCGCTCAGCCAGTCCTGGGAGTCTGGCGTCCGGGACGGGAGGGATGGCGGCGTCGCGGAGAACGGAGGCAGCGTGGCGAGCAGTGTACGAGGAGTGGGGGCACTGCCCCAGAACTGGGAGCTGGCCTTCAGCGAATCAGGAGAGCCATACTACATAGAGTAAGTCATGTCTGAGTAGTCTTATTACATATAGTAAGTCATGTCTGAGTAGTCTTACTACATATAGTAAGTCATGTCTGAGTAGTCTTACTACATAGAGTAAGTCATGTCTGAGTAGTCTTATTACATAGAGTAAGTCATGTCTGAGTAGTCTTATTACATAGAGTAAGTCATGTCTGAGTAGCCATAGTAGTACTGTTGTTAAGCTAATGAGCCTTACTACCTACAGTAGAGTTATGTTTTAGAAGAGGATGATGATGATGTTGCTGATGATGATGATGAGGATGATGATTGTAATGACTGAATCTCTTTACGCCCTCAGTCATAACTCAAAGACCACCAGCTGGTTGGACCCCCGAGCTCAGAGCAAAGAAATTCTCAGCAAGACAGAGTGTGAGTGTGAACCTGCCTAGTGTGTCCAATACTGTCCCCTGCATGTCTCTCTCTTCCCTTACATGTTCTGTCTATCTTTCCAATTTCCCTTATCAGTTCTTCCTCTTCAGTCTCTCATCTCATAAGATTAGTGGAAAAAAAAACAGATACTCCACCTCCTCCTTCATCTCTCGCTCTCTCTCTCTCTCTCTCTCTCTATATATATATTTATATATCCGTCTCTCTCTCTCTCTCTCCCCCTCCCTCGTTCCCTCCCATGTTCTCCACTCTCTCTCTCTCTCATCCTACTTTGTTCCTTTCATGTGGTGCCAAGTGTTATCTAGCAATGTGGCAGCGTTCAACTGTCATTTGAAATAAGGCCATATTAGCATATTTCTGCTAGTGTGACATATTAGGGAGAGGGAGGCGAGTGGGTGAGATGACATGAATCGTTGCTACACAGAAACATTTTATATGGAGAGGAATAATGTGTCAAACACGCACTTGCCATGTAGAAATGGGATGTACAAACGACAGGACTACAGTGTACCTAGAGACATTTAATGACACACGAGAACAGTTGCAGTAATAGACATCTCTGCACAGCAGAGGGCGCTGTAGTATCATCTGTAAAACCGCGAGTTCACATCGATGCAGATGTCCCCTTTATGTTTCTCCTTCATCCTCCTTTCATGGGTATTCAACTGATCAGAGCCTTCTATCTCCAGGCTTTGATAGAGGGAGGCAGGTTTATTATGATAAGACAATCATATTTTGTGCCATATCAAGTAGTATAAGGTGAGGGGTGGAGGAAATATAAGCAAAAAAGCTAAGTAGAACACCTGGTTTGTATGTTTGGTGTGTCCCTCTCAGTGCCTGCGTTCACGGACCAGCCTGCTGAGCTGAAGGGCTATTCCATCCACACACATCTATCCAAAGGGCCGCGAGGCTTCGGCTTCAACATCGTGGGAGGCAGCAGACCCAGGGAGTTCCTGCAGGTGTACAGCGTCACGCCAGGAGGGCCTCCTGCACTCAACACAGGTAACACTCAACATGGCTAACAGTCTCCTGAAAACAGCTAACACTCAACACAGGTAACAGTCGACTCAACACAGGTAACACTCCACACAGGTAACAGTCTACTCAACACAGGTAACACTCAACACAGGTAACAGTCTACTCAACACAGCTAACAGTCTGCTCAACACAGGTAACAGTCTACTCAACACAAGTAACACTCAACACAGGTAACAGTCTACTCAACACAGGTAACACTCAACGCAGGTAACAGTCAACACAGGTAACAGTCCACTCAACACAGTTACACTCGACACAGTTGTACTCAACACAGGTATACTCAACCCAGGTACACTTAACACAACACAGATATACTCAGCACAGGTATACTCAACACAGCACAATTACTGCATTCCATGCATTCCAACATTACAACTACATTACCGTCCTCCGATTTCTACCTCCGCCAGCCTCCCCTGATAGTGACCAGCCTCCAGCTATATATGTGGCCTCTCTGTCTGAACGTAAACAGCAGGGGTTAATGAGTTGTTCTTCCTACCGTCATGTGACAGGGGCAGTGAGGCCACACTGAAAGTCGGAGCAAGCCGAGTGAAGGCAGGATAAAAAGATGAAATTCACCGTAGTAGATTGCTTCTGTTTTCATTCCCTCTGCCCTATCCTCTTATCTCTCCTTGTATTGCTCTGTCCCTCTCCCTCTCTATTTCTATCCTTTCATTTCTCTGTCCCTCTCCCTCTCTCTCTCCCTCTCCCTCTCCCTCTCTCTCTCCCTCTGTCTCTCTCTATCCTGTCATTGCTATGTCTCTCTCTCTCTCTCTCACTCTTTTTTTATCCTTTCTTTGCTCTGTCTCTTTCCTTTCATCCCTCTCTCTCTCTCCTGCTCTCTCTCTCTCTTTTGGCTGGATTAGAGCGGTGTGTTAACGTGATGTTTTGTCATGGACAGAATCTCATGATCTACTCTTAATCCTGCTGGCCCTGTAGACTTTAATCCCACTATCACTGACACACACTCGGGCCCACTCACATGCTGCGGCGAGAGACAAGAATGCACACACACACACACACACACACACACACACACACACACACACACACACACACACACACCTACGGAGGCATACCTACGCATGCACACTCGCACGTAGGCAAGCAGGTTCGCACTTAGGCAAGCAAGAACGCACGCACATACACAGACACACATACACATTTGCACGTAGGCATGCAGGCACGCTTGCGTACACACACACACACACGCACACACACACACACACACACACACACTCCCTCAGGATGATACTGTATATTGCTGAACTTGACAGGAACTGTATATGAAGTCTTGTTGAATGCCTATTCATATCTACAGTATATAACCCATGTACAGTATATCCCCTGACACTCGCCCCTCTCTCTCTCTCCCTCTCTCTCTCCCTCTCTCTCTCTCTCTCTCTCTCTCTCTCTCCTCTCCTCCTCCGCCCTTCTCAGCTGACATCCTGGTCTTCATCAACGACTCCTGCGTCCTGGGCCTGTCTCACAAGGAGGTGGTGGAGATGCTCAAGTCGGTCCCTATGGGCCACAGCGTAGACGTGGTGCTACGGAGGGGCTACCCCATGCTCTACAACCCCGACGGCTGCCCCAAACAGGCCCCGGCCTCCGCCCCCCCGGAGCCCTCCGCCTCCACCCCCACCTCCTCCTCCACC
The DNA here is from genome assembly GCF_951799395.1 of Argentina silus. Lineage (NCBI taxonomy): Eukaryota > Metazoa > Chordata > Actinopteri > Argentiniformes > Argentinidae > Argentina > Argentina silus. The sequence continues at coordinate 9,699,018 of NC_139662.1, forward strand.
ACCTCCACCTCCACCTCCACCAGCGCCCAGCCTCAGACCCCCGGCGACCCCCCCCCCCAGCTCCACCACCCCCCGGGGCTGGCCAACCTCAACCGGACCCTGTCACACCACCACAACGGAAACTATCTCAGAGGGCAGGGCTGCAGTGGCGGTCCCGGGGGCGGCGGGGGAGGCGGCATCGTGGGGCTGGACGCTAACGGGAACGCGGCAGGGTTGAGCTCGGCCTCGAGCGCCGGGACGCCGCCTTCTTACCCCCTCTCCAACGGGATCCCCGGGCCTCCGCCCCCCTCCGGCTCGGCCTGCCTCCCCACCTCCTCCTCCCACAGCAGGGGCATCCCTCCTCCGCCCCCGCCCGAGCGCACCTCGGCCAGCCAGAGCGACTCAGACGGAGCCTCGGGCGGCGGGACCCAAAGGTACAGACACTCGCCACTGTACAGCTCGTTGCCTAGCACCAGCGTTTGTTTTTATAGAGCTCAAACTGCTAGATAATGTGAGGTGGTGGCGTGCCAAACATCAAATCCATAAAATGAACTGCCTATGGGTGGGTCTTTTTTTTTTTTGGAAGCTTTGTATCGTCATAAGGTCATCTGAAGTCCATTGCCACTGATGCACTTAGGATGAACTTGGAGCTGCAAAATGTGTTTGGGGAAACTCAACCCCACCCACCAACCCCCCCACCCACCACCACCCCCCCCTCCCCAGATCAACTGAGCTCTGACAACACTAATGAGGTCCTTTGAGGGAACCAGATTCCTGTAGAGAGCTGCTGTACACACAGAGCTACAGTAGCAGTAGTCATACAGGGAGCTGTGGATGATTGATGTGGTAGCTGTTACGGAATAAATGAACGAATGAAACTTACGTCTTGTATTTGATGCGTTGAATGTGAGACTGAGACGAGATGTGCTTTACCGTTGCCTCTTTCTTCTTCTCCTTCTTCTTCTTCTCCTTCTTCTTCTTCTTCTTCTTCTTCTACTTCTTCTCCTTCTTCTCCTTCTTCTTCGTCTCCTTCTTCTTCTTCTTCTTCTTCTTCTTCTTCTTCTTCTCCTTCTTCTCCTTCTTCTTCGTCTCCTTCTTCTTCTTCTTCTCCTTCTTCTTCTTCTTCTCCTTCTTCTTCGTCTCCTTCTTCTTCTTCATCTCCTTCTTCTCCTTCTTCTTCTCCTTCTTCTCCTTCTTCTTCTTCTCCTTCTTCTCCTTCTTCTCCTTCTTCTTCGTCTCCTTCTTCTTCTTCTTCTCCTTCTTCTTCTCCTCCTTCTTCTCCTTCTTCTTCTTCTTCTTCTTCTTCATCCCCCTCTTCCTCTCAGATCGTCTCTGATCCGAAGCTACAATGGCAATTCCCTCCCCAACGCCTCTCTGATGCACCAGAGCTCCAAGTCCTCGGAGAGCGACCTATCCACCATGACCCTACCCATCACCAAACTCTCCCTCCCCCAGCCCGAGGTGGGCATCGCTGCCGCCGCCACCTCACCCCCAGGGGCGCCCTTCCAGCGGCCCGCCATGCCCCAGACCTCCCTGCTGGTCACCCCCCCCGCTGAGGTGCCCCCCTGCGGCTTCAATGGCTGCCCCGCCAACAACCACCCTCGCAGCAGCCCCGGTAGTAGCGAGCCCTCCCCTGGTAGTGGAGGTGGGGGTGGGGGTGGGGGTGGGGGTGGGGGTGGGGGTGGGGGCGGCGGTGCTGGAGGGTCCGGGGAGCTGATCCCGGTGGCTCTGGGGAGGACAGAGGGAGGGGGCATGGGCTTCAGTGTGACGGCGGGGGGGCAGGGGGGGCAACTGGCCCTGGTGAAGAGGGTGTGGGACAGGAGGCAGTGCCCCTCCCTGCAGCCAGGGGACGCTATTGTGAAGATCAACGGGGCGGACGTGCAGAGTCTCAGCTTTGCACAGGTAGGCTGGGGTGGATAACTAGCCTATTTGCTGTGTTGGACAACTGTGTACTGTTTATTACTGTGTCATACGATGTGCAAAGCTTTGTTATAAGTGTGTATGAAGACATGTATAACTTTGACCTGTGCTCGAAAGGTGCAGCGAGTTCTCCAGGAACATACCAAACAGGGAGAGGTAGTTTTGCTGATTTACAGAGGCGGTAAGTGTGTCATACCGTATTTCTCTCTCTAAACCTGTCACTGCCACATAAAACTCCTCATCCACTGTAGCTACATGAGTGTAAATGAGAAGTGCTCATTTAAGTTCGTAATGACCGACCTTCCATAGTGGCAGAAACCAAGCTATACCTAAATCCGAGGTACACACGGTGTTGGTTTCACCTCAGAGTTTCTGGTATCTGTGTGTTTGTTTCATTCATTGCTTTCTAATGAGGATAGGGGGAGCCCAGATGAGCTGGATGGCTCTCTCTTGTTATTCAAATCATTTTTTTCTTTCTTTTCTGACCACATTTGCTATTCTCCTTTTCCCTTCAAGACAAAACAACATCAACCATAGAGTCTTTCATTGACATTGCATACGAATGATGCAGAAACAACAACAACAACAACAACAACAACAACAACACAAAAACAACAGCGGTGTCTGTTACAGGATAGAACTGTAGTACTGTTGAGAGAGCTGAATCATCACTGTCCTCTCTTTCTCTTCACAGGGTCCCTCTGCTCTCCCGTCTCCCCTAACTTCTACAAGACCCTCCCCTCCCCCCTCGGCCCCCCCGCCCACGGCCTCACCTCCGACATGCCTTCTTCCTCCACCTCAGATGCCTTGGTGCCCACCCAGAGTGGCCTCACCCTCACCCCCACCCCCACCTCCCCCTCAGGGCCAGACCACCTCCCCTCCCTGGTCCAGAGCACCAGCTTCCTGGACTCTGTGCCCGTGACCCTGACCCTGGAGCCCAGGGACTGGGCAGGGGTGGAAGAGAGCGCTGGAGGCCCCCCCCTACCCCGGGTCTCTGGATCCGCCCTAGGAGCTGTAGCAAAGGGCCAGGTGGACGGGAGAGGAGCCCCCCTGGCCCCCAACAAGTCCCTGGAGGTGGAGCTGAGGAGACGGCCTGGGGAGGGCTTCGGATTCGTCATCGCCTCTCAGGATGTGGCCAATAGTGGTGAGTCGTACTGGTTTGTGCACGTTGTTCACTTCCTGATTTGGTTTAATGCAGGTAGACAGGTTTCGCAGAAGCACAATCATGACGTTGTATGTATAGATATCATACAAACGGTGTTTTTGAAGCTATGGTGTTTAATGTGTTGGTAACACCTTATAATTATCAATAAAACGTATCAATGCGTGTTTTTTTGTCATAGAATTGATTCAACCTTAATGCCAAAGGTTATGATGGTATTACTAGTCATGTTATTCACAGTATTGGTTCTTAATCGTAGCCTAGAGTTACGCAATCCCGCAACAGTACCTTTTCTCATTTGTACAATGTAACAGGTCATGTTCCAGGTCAGGTCATCCTGTCATGCCCCAGGTCAGGTCATCATCAGGTCATCGTGTTTGGCAGTTTTGTGATGTATGGTGCACTTAGAATCTAAGGTTATCACATACTACGGAGTATATTAAGATGCAGATACATTTTTTAATTAATTTCTTCGAAAGAACGAACGAAACGAAAGAACACTCTTAGAAATACAGAGAAAAAAACACAGGATACAAATTTCAATTGGTAACTCTTGCATTGACATTTCTGAACAGCCCCCTCTGGCAGATCTACCTACTCCTGATCCTCAGATCCTCCTGGCTGTGCACGTCTCAGCGCCCCCCTGGGGGGGCCGTACCGCCCCCGTTGAGAAACAGTCACTTAGACGCATAGACACATTATCACAGTGCTGCACATGACTCCCCCCCAGATTGAACCCTGTTTAGTGTTTTACCACATTCTACCCAGGAAATGATGTTTTAACCCCCGTTTGGAAGGCTGTCTACATGCCTGCCTTTATGACGTGTGTTTCACCATTCAGCCACACCTGTCATGCATATGGACTGTGTGTGTGAACGACAGGTAGCGAACGACTGTCTCCTCTGTGCCACACGACTGTGTTAGCCCTGCTGAACTAAAGCCCGAGCATTAGCTCAGGGAGCGATAACGCACCCTCCCACCTTCCCTCTCAGCAAGAACTCAAACTCTCATCCTCCTCTCCTCTCTTATGAATGTGTCAGCATGCTATGTTAGTGAATTAGCATGCTAAATGAGTCTGTTAGCATGCTAAACGAATGTGTTAGCATGCTATATTAGTGTGTTAGCATGCTATATTACCCGCTATGGGCGTACAGCATGTGTTTGTTTCTTCACACTGGGACTACAGCCCAGCGTGTCTGCTAAAACTGTCATGAACAGTACATACATGTGCAGTACATACATGTGCAGTACATGTGTTGTTCACATGTGGGAGTATAACCCCACATCTCTGTACATACGATCAAAGCTGTTGAAGGGATGTTGATTCCATCTGTGAACAAATACAGAAACAGCATGTGACACATAGACACAGACACAGGACGTTCCCTTTGCAGCATCAAACCCCCAGAGATGTTACACTGCTGCCCGTGAGCCTTTTGTCTATCCGTGTGTCACTCCATGCAAACTCATGCTTGGGTGATTAAGCATATGTGTTTAATATGGTGGATGCCAGAGTGATGGGGGTCTATATTTAAGTCGACTTAAGTTCACGCCCTGCACATGTTATGCTTTTTAATCCACAAAATGTGTGTGTGTGTGGAAATGCAGTCAGTCAGAAATGAATGGGGTTGTTCTGTTTCATGGTTTGTACGTCATGGTGTGGTGCTCTGGTGTTCTCCTCCAGTCACTCCTGAGTTGCCTCCATATCTGTCTCCGCCCATCGCTATCAGCTGGAGCTCTCACACTCTCACTCTCCTCTCTCTCTCTGAAACTCTCTCTCTCTCTCTTTCTCTCTCTGAAACTCTCTCTCTCTCTCTGAAACTCTCTCTCTCTCTCTGAAACTCTTTGTTTTCTCTCTCTCTCTCTTGCTCTCTGAAACTCTCTTTTTTCTCTCCCTCTCTCTCTCTCTCTCTCTCTCTCTCTCTCTCTCTCGCTCCTTCACTCTCAGACCCCTCACCAGCTCTGCTCACACAGTGGGAGAGAATCAGAGTAGTGTTAAACTGCTCTCTCATTCTCTGTCTTTCTCTTTTTCATTATTTCCATATTTCTCTTTCTCTCTCTCTCTCACACACACACACACACACACACACACACACACACACACACACACACACACACACACACACACACACACACACACACACACACACACTCCCTTATGGCCCCCTTCTGCCTTTTCTGCCACTCTATCTTTTCTTTTCCCTCTGCACTCTTGTGGTCTCCCTCTCCCGCCCCTTTCTATCTTGCTCCCCCCCCCTTGCCCCCCCTCCCCTCCCCTCTGCCTCACTCGGTATCACCCTCTCACCCTCTCTCTGATATTCAGTTGCAGTTGCCCAATTCCAGAGGCAGCACTGGCCTCTCGCTTAAATAGAGAGAGAGAGAGAGAGAGAGAGAGATAGGGAGAGAGAGACAGAGAGAGAGAGAGATTTGTTTTCAGTTAGAAGGTTTTTTTTGCGACTTTAATTTGCTGTAAGTAGATCACAGATTAAGGTTGTGTTGGGATTTGGATTTGTGTCTCATACAATAACCCAGGAAAAATGTTGGAGCGACTGCAATCTGCGTTGAAAACAGTGAAGGACTCCAAACGTAACTATTTCACATTTCTTCCTTGTGACGTCTTTTGTGTTGTGTTGTCATTTTTTTCATGTACGTCTTAGCTGGGTATGCGAGACTGTATTGTGAATAGTTTGTGGGGTGTGTGTGTGCGGGTGTGTGTGTGTGTGTGTGTGTGTGTGTGTGTGTGTGTGTGTGTGTGTGCGCGCGCGCCTGTGTGTGTGTGTGTGTGTGTGTGTGTGTGTGTGTGTGTGTGTTTGAAGGCTGAGGGCGGAGGGCTCAGGGCAGGGGAGGGGAGGGGAGGGTAGTTTCAGCGATATTATATTCCTTTTGAATTCATCCTTCTAATTATCCTGCTGAATGGCTCCTGGCTCTCTCTAACCTGGGACAGAAATGCCTGAAATATTTGCACATCTCCTACAGTCATCAGCAGTAATGAATGCCCTAATTCTTCCCTGGGAGAGGGAGCATGTTAACCCCTGTGTGTGTGTGTGTGTGTGTGTGTGTGTGTGTGTGTGTGTGTGTGTGTGTGTGTGTGTGTGTCTGTGCCTGCGTGCAATAACTGACTATTTCTGTGGAAAAAGTAATGAATGTTTGGAAATGACAGTCATTTAACATTCTTGTAAGTATCTGATGAAGTTACTGGCCATATAGGAGCATATTTTAGACATGTATGGGAATGTTAATGGAAGACTGTTGACAATGTGTGTGCGGGTGTGTGTGTGTGTGTGTGTGTGTGTGTGTGTGTGTGTGTGTGTGTGTGTGTGTGTATGTGTGTGTGTGTACATTATCAACAGAGTTACGTTTACACTTCAGGGCCTGAAAGGTGGGCGGATAGTATTGGTGGGAACCCCTCATTGTCATTCATTTACAGAGAGTGGAACTTCAAAACATTGAGTTGTCTTCAAAAACTCTGTTTGTTCCAGTAACTTCACCTCTCTTGGAGTAGCCATGAGTGTAAATGACATATGCTCTATGTATTTACTGTATATATGGGTGGACATGTTTCTATGAGGCTGGACAGGTTGCCAGACAGGTGGTTTTATTCCACCACCACAACAACATTAACATCACATTGGCTCATATCCATTTAATCTAATTTGATTTGGAATGCATTGCTAACAGACGGCTTGGTTGTAGCGGCTGTATGCTGAGAGTAGCTTCGCCTGTGTGTTCTGTCTCTCAGCTGTTGCAGCAGTGGAAAAGGACATCAATAAGTAATGCGTAGTGACAGTGGACGGCAGTGTGTGTGTGTGTGTGTGTGTGTGTGTGTGTGTGTGTGTGTGCGTGCCTGCCTGCGTGCCTGTGTGTGTGTGTGTGTGTGTGTGTGTGTGTGCCTGCGTGCATGTGTGTGTGTGCGTGTGTATGATCTTTGCTAATCTCTACCATGGGACCTCTGTTGGCCAGCCAGTACGGTTCTTGTACCAGCAATTAACGTCACTTTCCATTTTGATTGTGTCGGACAGCTCAGTGAGAAATGGTGAAATATTGATTCTACTCTCTTCGGAAAAAAGATGCTTCCCAAAACCAAAAAGGGGTCTCCTACAGGAAAAAGCTGAAGAACCCCTGTTGTGTGTCACTTTTTTCGATGAGTGT
>NC_139662.1:9711227-9758727 GCF_951799395.1 Argentina silus
GGGGAATGAGGGTATTTTTCATGAACTAGAACCTCATTTAATCTAAACAATTTCATTTGGGCTGCTGCTGGCCACTGGATTCTATTTGAGGCCTGTCGCTAAGTACTGTAGGGTGTAACAGAGGTGTTTTACACGACGTTAATAACAGATGCATTTGCAGCTCCTCATAGATGATTTGTTGATCCATTATTGAGCACTTTCGCTACCTCTGTGATCACCCGTGTGTGTGTGTGTGTGTCCGTGTGTGTGTGTGTGTGTGTGCGCATGCGCGTGTGTGTGTGCGCAAGCGTGTGTGCGTGTGTGTGTGCGCATGCGTGTGTGCGTGTGTGTGTGCGCATGCGTGTGTGTGTGTGTGTGTGTGTGTGTGTGTGTGCGTGCGTGCGTGTGTGCTCAGTTCTGTCTGATTACACAGTGGAGTGAGCAGGCCCTCACCTGCGTTCTGCTTCATGTAGTCTACAGCACGGCTCTCGAAAACCCCTTCAACAACAGTGGAACAACGTCTCTTCAACACACGGCTGTACTGTCCCCTCTCCACCCCACCGTTTGACACCAGACTAGACTCATATCCATGAAACATACAGCAGTAACCCCACCACGCTTGACATCAACACCACTCCTTAACGCTCGGCCATATTGAAACATGTCTAAGTTATTCAGTTTGTTTCCAGATTAAAAGGCTTAATTGCAGTGTCACATTAGTGATTTCCTCAGTCGGCTTGGGTGTTCGATTCCTGCTACAGGAAGTGACAGCACCGATAGCCGTGTTCCCGCTAATGTAGGTTGAAAGGAGGAACATGTCGTCACGGCGATGCTCTCGGTCATGCAAAAAAGGAGGGCATCAGCGACAACATCAAATATCATATTTATACCTCAACATTAAATCGTAATGAGCCTGACTCACAGTTGTGGCGTTGGCGGGAGCGTGTGTGTGTGAGTGTATGTGTGTGTGTGTGTGTGTGTTTCAGTGTGTACTTTGTGAAAGTGGTGGAGCTGTGGTGTTTGTGTTCAGAGTTTAGACCGATGGTTGTGCTAATATTGACTCTACCATGGACACAGAGAGAGGAACTCAAACTGCAGACCATCAAAGTCACAAACAAAATGGATACAGGAGGTTAGTTTCTACTCTCACAGGGGCTAAAGCGAAATGTCGGCCAATCATTGATTGTGTATGTATCAGGGGAGGCTGGTGGAGGTAGAAATCGGAGGACGGACTCATTGTAATAAACGGAACGAGGAATGGTATCGAACACACGTGGTATGTACTGTATGTTTCCTGCAGTATGTATTTGCGTGTGTGCTGTAGGCAATTTCTGAGTGATTTGTTTACGGGTCACCGGTTGCCATTCAGTATTGAATACATAGAGGAAACCTGTTGGTGAACCTACAGTATCGACAACAACAGTACAGTATGTACCATCCAGTATAAGGTTCCCCCCAGAAACAGGAACTAAAGCATCAGGTTCCCTGTGTGATAGTTGGTTAGTGTTGTGATTTGACCAGGGTTAGCCCTAGAGGGTACTGTAGAAATGGTACCATATGTGATTTATGATTCCAGGTTTCTAATCTCATGTGTACTCTATGCATTGGGTAAGGGAACTCTGGGTGTCCTGGACAGCTGTTAACAGCATGTGGTAAACTCTCACACATTCGATACTGCAGTGCCTTCAGGGCTGTATGTGACTATTACCAGCAATGGGCTAATCAGGGGATCCATAAAACCGAACATGGCTGCTTTCATTCGATGTTTTGGTTTTTAATGGCGCCCCCCCCCCCCCCCCCCCCCCTCCTCTGCGGTGCTGTTTGCTGTGGGGAAGCCTTGGAGGGGTAGGGATGAGTAGGGGATCTGGCATCGTTGAGCGTTGGTCACTAGTGAGCGTACTCAGGCATTGTCAAACACACTTTTTTTTCCTGTCCGTCAGATTGTTAGGGTTAGGGTTAGGGTTAGGATGTTAGGGCAAATAGGGGACACTGGTGTTTCAAGTTCAGTGAACATAAAAAAAACATTGACATTGACATTGCTTTGAAATAAAATTCAGCATATGTTCTATGTTTCTTCTTTTTTTTTTAAATGAATTATGTAGGGGAGTCTCTCTGACACAAGACACACAACAAGAAAGACATTTCAAACAAAATGTACAAAGAAATAAAAAGTGTACAACTGAAGCACTACAATGAGCTTGGTGAAGCATAAGCAGTCTCTTGGACATAGTCCATTACCAGCATCTGAAACTGCCCATCTGAAATCATGTTGTCCTGCCCTGTGTAGCCCACTGTACAAAACCACGAGAAACAGAATCTTCCGGACGTCTCTTTCCTTGTAATAGGAGAGAAGGGCGAAAGCCTTATGTACGGTACAAGACAGGGGAGGCTGGTGGTGGAGGCCCAAAAATCGGACGACGGCCTCGTTCAATTCCATTCCATGCATTACAATGAGCCCGTCCTCCGAATTTCTGCCTCCACCACCAGCCTCCGCTGGTACAAGACCACGTGAGACTGTTTGGGGGTCCTGCCCCCTGTGCTGTCCTGTATAAGACCTTTCGAAACAGAACATTCCAGATATCTCTTGTCTATCAGAGCAGAGCTAAAACCTTGCGTGTGGGAGAGGTACCGTAGGTTGACCTATGTCAGAGCTTGGCACTGCACTTTGTCCATGTTCACCATGTTTAATCCTCTTTCTTTCAGCAGAAAATCTCTCTGAGACCCCCACCCCCCTCCACCTTATCTCTCTCTCGCTCTGTCTCTCTTTCTTTCTTTCTTTCTTTCTTTCTCTCTCTGGGCGAGAGAGAGAGAGAGAGGGAGAGGGAGAGAGAGAGAGAGTGAGAGAAAGAGAGAGAGAGAGTGAGAGAAAGAAAGAAAGAGAGAGAGAGAGAGACAGGGTTACATTAGCCTAGTTTCAGTACAGCAGTCTAGTAAGAGTTATCGTGCCAAAGCACATCAACATCATTGTAGTACCTACAGATCCTGGACCAGGACAGGGTTGCACATCATGTCTGCTACTGATATACTAGAATACATTTCCTCAGATCCAACCCAAAACCACACAATTTCTCAGTCATATTCATTCCCTGCTCATTCACACTGAAAAAAGACAGCGCTATTCGCTATATGGACAGAATGTTCTGTAGATTCTGTCACATCCATACATGGACGTGTTCGCTAAAGCAAGGGAGGCTGGCGGAGGTAGAAATCGGAGGACAGGCTCATTGCAATGCACGGAACCTAGCGAGGAATGGCATCCAACACGCGTGGAGGTAGACATCGGAGGACGGGCTCGCTGTAACGCGCTGTAACGTTCCTCATTCCGTTCCGTGCGTTACGCAACGAGCCCGTCCTCCGACTGTCTAGCTCCACCAGCCTCCCCTGAGCTCGGGATGTTCCTCCACTTCCTCTACAGATGTAGAAGTTACACGGAATACATTTTTGTCGACACCCCCGGGCCGCCTCTCTCTTACTCCAGACCATCTGCTGTGCTGAACCGCAAATAGAAGAGGTGGACCCTGCGACACACTGAATCACTGTCCACTGAAGCATACCGTAGCATCACTTCATACCGCTATTGGAAGTTGCCCTTCATTCAATTATTTAATCAGACATCAATTATTAGCAGCGCTGTCGCAGACGGGGGAGACGACGGCGACTATTTTTGCACCCCTCGCTCGCTGCGTGGCGCTTTTGTATGCAGACCCTCCGTGTTCTACAGGGGGAAAGAGAAAATAGAGCAGACTTTCGGAATTGTGCTTTCTGAATTGTCCTTGTACAGTACTTGCGGCTCCTGTTCTGTGATGTCGTCTTTTGTACAGTGTGTGTGTGTGTGTGTAGACCTGGGTGACTGGGGCCTACCTGGGCTTATCTTGTTCCCTGTGTCACCATGAGTACCAACTTGCCTCTCTGTCCCTGTGTCTCTCCTCTTTTGATACTGACCTTGCTATGTCTTTTCTCTTTTTCTCCATCTGTCTGTGTGTGTGTGTGTGTGTGTGTGTGTGTGTGTGTGTGTGTGTGTCTGTGTCTGTGTCTGTGTGTTCATGTTCGTCTGTGTGTCTGTGTCTGTGTGTGTGTGTGTCTGTGTGTGTGTGTGTGTTCATGTTCGTGTGTGTGTCTGTGCGTATGTGGGTGTGTGTGTGTTCATGTTTGTGTGTGTGTCTGTGTCTGTGTGTCTGTGCGTGTGTGCGTATGTGTGTGCGTGTGTGTGTGCGTGCGTGCAGCCTCGTCCATGCTGCCCCACCGGTTCGTGACGGTGCGGAGGGGCAGCCCTGCGGCCCGGAGCGGTCAGATCCAGCCTGGGGACCAGCTGGAGGCGGTGGAGGGGCGCTCCGTGGTCACGCTGCCCCACCGCGACCTCGCCCAGATGCTACGCCGGGCCGGGAACACCCTCCGACTCACCATCGTCCCCCGCTCCACCACCAGTACGCATTCTACACACACACACACACACACACACACACACACACACAAACACACACTGAACGACACCTATGAATGTACACCCCATATAAAACACTTTTAGGATCTATTTTATTTACCTGGATTTATGGAAATCAGTACGATCCTCTTCACACCACATACTGTAACATCCACGCACATCCAGACACACACATGTATGCACACATGCACACACACACACACACACACACACACACATGCTCACACACACACACACACACACACACACACATAGCAAGATACTGTGCTGTGTAGGCACACACATGCACACACACCCACACACACACACACACACACACACACACACACACACACACACACACACACACACACACACACACACACACTTCAAGACTTCAAGATACTGTGCTGTGTAGGCAAAACCCCCACCTTCACCATCCTCACCACTCTAGCAACAGTGATGTTTATACACACACACCAACATAAACAGTTAGCTTAACTCCTTGCACTTCACACTCATTCCAATAGATGGTGTATTTAGATAACACATCCATTTACTCCCACTTCTCTGTTTTACTGTAAGCACCAACAACTCTCAACTCTCTCTCTCTCTCTCTCTCTCTCTCTCTCTCTCTCTCTCTCTCTCCTCAGACTCCTCTAGCCTATCAGAAGCCACAGAGTTGGATACTGAGGGCCGGACAAGGAAAGGTCACAGAGGCAGACCAAAGGTAAGGTCAAATATTGCTTGCTTTCTTCTACGTGGCGTTTTCCCTCTCATTTGTGTTCCATTGTTGTCTGTTTTGTCTCTTTAAAAGCCCAGTGTAGTGATTCTCCTCCCCCCCCACCCCCACCCCCAGCAGGACCAGCGGTACTACAGTGTGGATCTGGAGCGGGGGCCTACGGGCTTCGGCTTCAGTCTGCGGGGGGGCAGTGAGTACAACATGGGCCTGTACGTGCTGGGACTCATGGAGGGGGGGCCGGCCTCGCGCAGCAAAAAGATACAGGTGAGGCAACGCTGTCCTTCTCTATCCCTCCCTGTGTGTGTGTGTGTGTGTGTGTGTGTGTGTGTGTGTGTGTGTGTGTGTGTGTGTGTGTGTGTGTGTGTGTGTGTGCGTGTGAGTGTGTGTGTGCGTGCACAGGCGTGTACAGTGTGCGCGTGTGTGTGCGTGTGTGTGTGTGCGTGTGTGTGTGTGTGACAGAGACCTGTGACCTCAGTACTGTCCTGTGTCCTGCAGGTGAGTGACCAGCTGGTGGAGATCAACGGGGACAGCACAGGAGGGATGACCCACAGCCAGGCTGTGGAACAGATACGGAGGGGAGGACACCGTATCCACCTGGTCCTCAAGAAAGGCAACGGATATGTCCCTGACTACGGTGAGAGAGAAGGGAGGGGAGAGGGGAATTTGGTACCTTACCTTCTCAAATCCTAATCTGTTTCTCAGATTTGTTATCGACCTGTTCTTATGGGGGGATGCGTTCACTTGATTTATTCATCTGTTTTGGTTGCTATCCTCTGATTCCTGTATCTCTCTGTCATGACTTTTGACACTCTGGTTTTTTTTCTTCTTTTCCTGTTTTCTCTCTCTCTCTCTCTGTCTGTTTCTCTTTCTCCTGACCTTTCCTTCCGTGGTTTGTCTGTCTTTCCCCCTCCCTTTCCTTCCCTCTCTCTCTCCTCCCTCACTCTTTTGCCCTTCCTTTCCTTCTCCCTTCTTCCTCTCCTTTTCCCTCTGTTTCCTCCCTCCCCCCCCTCCCTCTCTTTCTCTCTCCCCCCTCCTCCCTCCCTCTCTTTCCTCCCCCCTCCCTCTCTTTCTTCCCTCCCCCCCTCCTCTCTCTCTCTCTCTCTCTCTCTCTCTCTCATGCTGCCTCTCAGTGGAGCTCTCCAGCCTGTCTCTGTGTATGACCAACTCCAAGCAAGGAGAGCCTTGTTTCTATGTGATTGGCCGGACAGAGAATACGCGGTTGGTAACCGTTCCTGTTAGTTCCTGCCATTCTTTTTGGTTTCTCCACATCACCTTTACGTTTACGCCGGCCTTCGCCTTTCTCGTCGCCCTGCCTTATACGTGGAGTGTTCCATCGTGACATCGTGTCCTCCAGAGATACGTGCATGCTTGTATCCCTCATCCACGTCAAGTTAAAACCGGACGAAAAACTGTGGCGAATTTCTTTTTTAAAAAAAGAAATCAGTTTTCGTACTGTTCAGTAACACGTTTAGAATGATAGCACACTCAAACAGTATGTGTCCTTCCTTGCATTTTCTGTTGAAATTCACTATGTTTCTAATCTCAAGGCAACAGTGACTCAGGGCACAGATTAGAAGCGAAAAAAGATTAGAATGAACACAACAGTGTTTCAGAGCTGGAAGGCCGTTTGGTTTGTCCTCTGTCTTTGTTCTGTTTCGTTTCATCCAAACTCATTGTTAATTGTTTTTTTTCCATATTTGGCGACAACACTGTTTCTAACAGTGGGAAGTGTTCAGGGCTGAGTTTCCCAAAAGCTTTGTAGCACTTAGATAATCTTTACAGCCATAGCTTACTCCAGACTTAAGATGCTTTACAAAGCTTTCCGGAAATTCACCCCTGAAGTATTTTTCTTTAATGTCTCTCTCTCTCTCTCTCTCTCTCTCTCTCTCTCTCTCGTTCTCTCTGTTCTCTGTCCTCAGACCTTGAGCCCAGAGCCGTCTCCCCCCCCTTCTCTCTCTACCCAGAGAAGCCGGGTGTGGCTGCAGTAGATCACACACACTCTCTGCCAAGAAAGGGCGGAGGAAAGGTGGAGAAAGGAGGAGGGGGGGAGGAGAGGAAAGGGAGGCAGAGGAAGGGAGGTAGCCTGGGGGGAAAGAGTAGCCGAGGAGGAGGAGGAGGAGACGAAAGAGATACAGACCTGGATTGGCTGGAGGACAGTCAGGTGGTTAGCCGTAGCCGAGGTCAGAGGTCACACGACGAGGGGAAACGCACTCAGAGTTTACCCAAGAGCGCGCTGAAGACCTGGGACAGGTATGAGACAGGTGGGGAGACGGAGGAGACGGAGGGGGGAGCCTGGGGAGGGAGACAGAGGACCAAACAGAGGACGAAGCAGAGGAGCAGGGATGCGCAGAGCGAGAGGAGGAGGAGGGAGAGAGAGAGGGAGGAGAGCATCTATAAAACAGAGAGGCAGCAGACCCAACCTAGCCCTGTGTTACCCAGCGAGACGCAGCTCAAGGTAGAAGGGGCGGGAGACAGGGCGGGAGGCTGGGGGGAGGAGGGGGAGGCGGAGTTCCAGGGGTCAGAGGCGGAGGCTGTGGGAGCAGCAGAGGATGCTGGGACGGCGGAGCGGGCGCCCTTCTCCTTCCTCATGCCTCTGGACGCCGATCTCTCCGACACCGAGTCGGCGGTCAGCCTATCGGAGGTGAGCGTGTCGGCGGCTAGCATCTCAGGGGTGTCCACCGCCGGACTCCCGCCGGGGCTGGAGTGGAGGGACCCCCGGAGCGCCACCCAGGAGCGGCAGCCATCCCCCCGCCTCCTCTACGCTCCCCACCCGGCCCCCCAGGCGCCCGGCCCCAGCCCCAGCCCCGGCCCTGGCCACTGGCTCAAACCCAGCCAGCAGAAACTCTCTCAGGTCTTAGAGGGGAGCAGGCTGAGAGGGCGTGAAGGAATAGGCTGCACTGGACAGAAATAGAGTTTGCCAGGGACGGGGGACAGCCACCCCCCCCCCCCCCCCCCCCCCCCCCCCCCCCCCCCCCTCCACACACACACACACACACACACCCCCCACACACCCTCTACTGCACAACCCCCCCTTTAACAACACTACTCCACCCCACCCCCCAACTACCCCACCACCACCACCAAACCCACCATCTATTATGACTCAATGTGACCATTCCCTGAGTCTTTCTACTCTGCTTTCACTGTCAATAATGTGTCAATCACATTAGGTATTAATAACATTGTGTTAATATCATCATGAGTTGTATTGTCATCAACATTATCATAATCATCATCATCCTCATCCTCATAACTCCTTTGAATATGGATATGCAAGTAATAACAACTGTATAAAATACCTTTTTCAGTATATACAAACCAAAATGGAGTTCTACCGCCACCTAGAGGCTAACATTGTATAGACAAAGTACTTAACGAACAGCCACCAACTGTTATGTCTTCTATACTATTTCTTCCTTTGTCGTTTATTTTAGTTTAGCATGACACTTGATTATGTTGACTGATTTATTTTAATGTCGATGAATGGAGAGGAAAACAAATATGATTTGCCTCTTGCTTGCTTGCTTGCTTGCTTGTCCTGGATTGTAACCTCCCTCCCCCCGTCGTTCTGATTTGTGGTGATGTTCTGTGATAGCTTGGGAACAGTACAACACAAGTACAGTTGAAGTACTCTTTATAGAGGCAAGTGATCAGTCTCGGACCTCTACTGGTGCCTTTTTGCTTTTTGTAGCCGGTGTTTACCAAAAACAAGTATGGAGAGTGTCATTCTAGGAATGCACTACTAAGAGTGTTCTAATACATCACATACTTTGCCACTTGAACTAATCAATGGAGGATAGTGGGCCTAGAAATCAGTGGACAGCCTCATTGTAAGGCATGGAATGGAATGAGGAATGGTATCAAACGTGTGTGTTTGATACCATGTGTTTGATGCCGTTCCTCATTCCATTCCATGCGTTACAATGAATCCGTCCTCCGATTTCTACCTCCACAAGCCTCCGCTGGAACAAATACTATATTATTCAAATAGACTCAATGATATCTGAGTGATAAACTATGCCGGCTACTGTATTAATGCAGTCGGTGAGTTCAAGAAGTCAATGAATCAAAGTCATAACAAGTGCCTCATTATCAAGCTTCCTTTACTGCAAAACAAACCATCCATGAAGATGTCCGTTCAGACCTGCAAGGTGTCTACCCACCACCACCATCACCACCACCACCATCACCACCGTCATCACCATCACCACTACTACCACCACCACCATCACCACCACCACCATCATCACCATCACCACCACTACCACCACCACCACCACCATCATCACCACCACCACCACTACCATCACCACCACCACCACCACCACCATCACTACCACCCCCACCAACGCCACCACCATCACCACCACCATCACCACCACCATCACCACCACCATCACCATCACCATCACCATCACCACCACCACCACCACCACCAGTCTCTGATGTAATTTCACGTCACCTCCACGCTGTACAGACCATTACATCTTTATCATTGGTGATATTTCAACCCCATTTCGATTCCTTGTGTGTGTCTGTAAGTAATGAAGTTAGATACAATGAACATACACATATGAACATACACATGTACACATGTACTGTAGGTCTACTGTATGTCTCAGAATCTCCTTGCCAGCTCTCCCCCCCCCCCCCCCCACCCCATCCCCCCCCATCCCCATCTTGCTCTGGTGACTTTGCCTGTTGCTAATATATCAATTTAAAAAAAGAAAAAAAAAAACACTACTGGCTGGTTTCACAGACACAGATTCAACCCTAGTCTTAGACTTGAATAACATTTTCAATCGTAAATCTCCATTGAAGACATTCTTTTAATATAGGATTATAGGCTTAATCTGTTTCCAGGGAAACCAGCCCTATGTTGAGTTAATGTATCAGGGGACTACAAGGGCATTTTGATACTGGTCTTCTATGCATTTTGTAAGACTCGCTGGTTTAAATTGCTGTAGGGTTTTGTTTTTACAACAACACCGCGGTGTAGATATCCTGGTGTTGTTCTGTACAGACTGGGCCGTTAAAAGTGCTATAGAGAGAAAAGAATAAGAAAGATTTTGCGAACAGACGTAAAGACAATGGTTCCTCGTGTACCTGACGTACACACTTTATGCATCAAAAGTTTACCTCGTCCCTCCGAGCAATAAAAAGCCATTTTTTCCACTTCTGCTAAAGTATGTATCATGTAGCTTCTCACAAGCTCTCCGAGGTATTGTCAGATATCGATAGATAGATAGATAGATAGATAGATAGATAGATAGATAGATAGATAGATAGAAGATACAGCATGAAGGTGTGTTGTATGAGGGAGGATTAATTCTTTAACCAGCCTATGAGTAACTACTGTTAAAAGGGCAATGAACTAGTTGATGAGTACATAATGTACTGTATTTGATGATGAAAATGTTTTATAGAATGACCATTTGAAACGTTTGGCTGTGAATAGACATTTTTAAACAGGAGGGGAGGTCCATCTTTTAAGCCAAACACTCCCTGAATCACTCCTCTTTTAAGCTTTGAAGCAAAAGCAGGCAAATCTACTTAGCATGAAAAATCCCAGAGAAGTAACTGGTGAGAATGTAGCACCACATTTAATAAGACCACACTCAAAACTACACACCCTACATGCAAAACAGGCATATTTTACAGTACATTTTACATAAGAAGCACCATACTCAAAATAGACACTGTATATGCAGCACAGACATATTCCAATGTATATTATGATACAAACATTATTGTGTAAAACAAACAGTGCATGGTTTTGCACAGGATGTAGGCCTAAACCTCCAGAAATTGATGTCGACTGCTCTCCAGGGGCCCCCAGATCATTTTGTAGGGATTTCTATGATTAAATCTCGGCTATGTTCACTGTCAAGATAACATAACCCAATCAATCACACACACACACACACACACACACACACACACACACACACACACACACACACACACACACACACACACACACACACTGGGCTGTGTCATTGTCAAGAACATAACCCAATCAAACTTGGTGATGAATGTTTGATGATGGTGAAAAATGGCTCTGAGATTTACCCTGCGGTCGAGTAAAATCATTGTTTCGGCCCCAGTCGACGAGTTGATCCCTTGTCGAGATGTGTGTTGTTGAGGCACAGTCTGAACACAGACTCATCATCAGGGCTCAATGTACTGTAGCTGAACCTCAGTCCCTCCCAGAGATGTCAATGTCAATGAACACTACGGGATGGGATTCATACATATTTTAAGGAGTCAAATGGTGATCAATCTGTTGATTGATTGATTGATTGATCGATCAATCTGTGATCCTACTTGATATTACTGACTACAACCATGCAAGGCTAGGGCTATAGCTAATTGCACAGTAGCACTGTTTAAGAGCAAGGAGGTGTTTCCCCAAGATTAGGCTGGAGATCTTTTTCTCCTGCATACTGTAGATCACAGGTGTCAAACTCATTCCATGGAGGGCCGAGTGTCTACAGGTTTTTGCTCTTCCCATCTACTTGATTGATGAATTAAGGTCACTAATTAGTATGGAACTCCCCTCACCTGGTTGACAAGGTCTTAATTGAAAGGAAAAAACCAAAACCTGCTGACACTCGGCCCTCCATGGAATGAGTTTGACACCCGTGCTGTAGATGAATGCAGTCTTCGAGAACCTGCATAGATAATGAACACAAATGTGGGAGGATGTGGGACGCAATGTTCAATGTTAAAGGGATAGTTTATGCTAATTTCAGCGGGATTTGGCAGCGGTTTACGTCAACAAACCCAAAGAGCGGACTGAACTCTCGTCCTTGTCTATAAGACAAGGGAAGGTAAAAAAACAAATATGAAATTTGGGTGAACTATCTCTTTAAGGACAACAGAAAATCAGACAGCCTTTCTTTAACATGAGACCATGTTAAAGACGACAGACGATAGCTTAGCTAGACCCTACCCACCAGGTGTATATGGGACCCGGTCCCCCCTCCCCCCTCCCCCTGCACCCCCACCCCCCACCCCCCACCCACCCCCAGACTCGAAGCCGAAATGGTAGCCATTGTTTCTATAAGCTTTATGTAATAGTGTAAAACCCATGTCTCTGGCTGAGTGTATATATAAATACATGTAACACTTATTAAGATACAGATGTACAGGTTTTTATTGTCGCTCTTGTTATGGTTTCTGAATGCATCAACAGGGAGTTTTGAAAATGAGTATAATGACATGCAGTTATTGAAATGAATAAAGTGATTAAGAAAAAGATTTCTTGCTTTTTGCCCTTGGCTCATTTTTTCCATCGTTACGAACTTATGTGGGCTAAAAATATGCAGTGTTAGCGTGGATGTCTGGAATAAATACAAAAACACACAGCAAGCAATCCCTTGATCAAGACCTTTCAGTATATTGGCTGTTTGCTGATTCTTTAAGTTTAAATTATTTATTTTTTACTTTTGCTTCTAACAAAATATCCTTGAATTTTTTCTTTCAAATAAAATTTCTGTCATCTCATTTTAATGATGACTCAGCTCAATCTGTACAATCTCTTAAATTAATTCATTAAATCCTAAGCAATATAAATATACCCAGTATGACTCACACAATCTGCCAAATACTAACAGCTAAATACCAACAGCTAAATACTAACAGAATAGAGGCAAGTGGGTTCAAATACAGTCTTAGAAAAGAACAGAGGGTTCTACATGGAACCCAAAAGGGTTTGTCAAAACAGGGATGGATGAAGAACCTTTTTTTCTAGGGGTTAATACCATACAGGTACATCCATGAGGAAAGCCTGTTTAAGACAAGACCTTTGGTTTGATACAGAAGAGAATGACCGTTAGACATTGACCACGTCCTTGTGTTTATAAGAATACATTGTTCCAGTTAATCCATCAGGCTACTACTACTGTGTTTCATGTAAACCTACAATTCAAACACCCACATGCTCTAATACTGTACGATTACACATGCAAATTGTAATCAAGTGCTGTAGGGCTAAAGAAAAGTTTACCTCCCCCCCCCCCCCCCCCCCACACACACACACAAACGCACACACGCACACACACACACACACACACACATACACACAGTACAGAGTGGAGTGGAACATCACCACCCCTACACATATAAACTGACCACTGCTGCTTATAGAAGAAACAAATTACAAACAAGCACTGAAGACAAATAAGTCTACCACATTAAGCAGTACAGTACCTGCCTTAACCCAAACAACAACACTGTATTTGTCCATTTACACAGTCATCAAATACGTATGGCATATTTATTTACATGGTAGTGATACCTGCAGAACCATATGCTCCATATACCGGGGTAACTTGCGTAATTATACACCCACCTACACAACACACAGCACTAATATCATACCCACACACAGGGCTCCCAGTTCACGGGGATTCTCAGTACAGCATGCTTTTTGAAATAACATATTGAAAGCGATACATTATTCTCACTAGATTCGCTAATTCCAGTTGAGTGCCACCACAATCGCAACACCGCCTCCCCTATCAAACACACACACACACACACACACACACACACACAGGCACACATGCATACACGCACACAGGTACGTACGCACACAGGCACGCACATGCACACACACACAACACCACCCACCATCATAACCATTAGCATATATATCCCAGCATATTTGTAGGAGGGTTAATCACACTTATGGTGCACTTTGTCAGCTGTGTGTCTCTATGCCTCTCTAGGGAAAACCAGAGACATCCCCCTCTTCCCTCCTCCTCCTCCTCCTCCTCCCTCTAATTGGTCCAGCTAATTACACTTTACAAGAAGCCTTGCTGTTAAAGATAGATAGAGTGGGAGGGAGAGAGAGGTGGGGGCAGACACACAGGAGGAGAGCAGCAGTGTGGAGTGTTCACGATCCACCAACCCCCCCCCCCCCCCCCTCCTCCTTTTCAACTTGGGAGTTATGAGATTATATAACACATTTGAATGCATGCTTTTAACACGTGTTATAATGCGCAATGAACACATTATAACGGTATGCTCTCAGGAAAGGGTTAAGAGCATTATTCTTCCAGTAGCAAAACCTTTTCAGGTCATGTGATGTCCCCCTCCCCCCCCCCCGTTATTACATACTCTTATTATCTAACTCCGAGCACGGATGTCATTCATACCCCCCCCCCCCCCCCCATACTATAATATATGCCATTTATCCAAAGCGACTTACAGAACAGTGAGTTCATAACATTTTTTTGGATGGTCCTAACAGGAATATGAACCCACAACCTTAGCATTGCTAGCGCCATGCTCTACCAAGTGAACCACATAGGACCACATTACGCGGTCATCAGACCAACCATGTTCACTGTACGTATCATCAGAATAATCACGTTGAATTAGCATTTGCGAAAATGTCCTCGTCTGTCATGTGGAGCTGCAGTGCTAAAACCGACACTAATTGGTTGAACTAATACCACATAATTAGAGTAGGATCTATACTAATTGTAATTTGAAATATATATATCACTCCGTGTTACAAGGATTTTCCTGCCATGTCCTTCTTATCAACATGATGATAATCCACAGCATGTCAGTCATGTTTTTTGTTTGTTTTTTTTGCCAATAAGTGATATGGATAAGTTTGAGCAAGGCCTCTCTCTAAGGGGTGAATGTTAACTTGAGATCTGCTCACCTGTTTTCATACATGGGCTATATCTCCCACTTCCTGGTCTTCCTTTTGGGTTTCCTATATCTTCTATTCTTATTCTAAGTGGGCTTCCTCTCTGCCTCCTCAGTGACTGGGTCCCCTGAGGTCTAGTGAGAGGCGTGCGTGTGTGTGTGTGTGTGTGTGTGTATGAGTGTGTGTGTGTTTGTCTGTGTGTGTGCGTGCGTCCGTGCCTCCGTCCGTGCGTGTGTGTGTGTCTGCGTGTGGGATTTGGAGGAGAAGCTGCTTAGTAGCCCCAGCTCAGTGACTCACAATCTGACTCTTGGAACAGTGATTGCCCTGCCTCTAGATATCCTCACTGCCCTCTGTCAAAATCCAGCTCTGCCCTCCCTCCCTCTTTCCTCTCACTGTGCCTTGCCTTTCTGATCAGGAAGAGGGGATACAACAATGACTTGAGACCACCATCATTCTTAACTTACCCCCAAATGTATCTCTCTATATATATCTACATAGACTGCACACATGAACAATGGACAAACCAGCCTCTCGGGTAAACGTAGCGTGTGCCTTTGTTCGGTCCCATTGCGTCAATCTACTTGGCTCTTGCGATGCGCTTCTTTTTGAGGGTGAATTCTCTAGGGGGGGGAGACACACTTTGCGAGTGCTCAGAAATTCCAGGCTGAATCTGAGTGAATGAGAAAGAAAGAGAGAGAGAGAGAGAGAGAGAGAGAGAGAGAGAGAGAGAGAGAGAGAGAGAGAGAGAGAAAGAAAGAAAGAGAGAGAGAGAGACAGAAGAGAACAAACAACAGCCGCTTTTTTATCCCCCACCACGGAGAACCAGGAGTGAGGGTTAGAGACATGAAAGGGTTCCTGTTGCACAAATTGTTGCATCAGTCCCCCGGTCCCTTCCTGCCTGGTATGCTGGGGCTACGCTTTAGAGAGATCATTCATACGCCTGTAGCTATGGAATAACAGCAACAAAGACAGGGAGTGAGTCAGTATGGGAGAGAGAAAGGCAGGCAGAGATAGTGATGGATACTGTGGATAGAAGGCCAGCGAGCCAGCCTGTCAGCAAACCAGATAGAAAGATAGGATAGATACTGTAGATAGATAGACAGACCGACAGACAGACAGACAGACAGACAGACAGATAGACAGATAAATAGATAGATAGACCGACCGACTGATAGATAGATAGATAGACAGATAGATAGATAGATAGATAGACAGATAGACAGACAGACAGACAGACAGACAGACAGACATATAGACAGACAGACACGATGACTTGTTTACTTCCTATTTGTATTCACCAGGAGGTAGTGAGTCTGCCACTTTCAATTATGGCCCGGGCTCATTCCAAATCACATGTACACGATAACAATAAATCTCCATTGTAAACAAGTGTAGCAGGACGATTAATCATTGGGCTGCTCTTTTACACACACACACACACACACACACACGCATGTGCACACACACACACACACAGACACACAAACACACACAGCACCCCTATTCCCTTATCAGCCCAGCTCAGCCAACATACAGCTGCTGCATGTATGAGAGAGAGAGAGAGAGAGAGAGAGAGAGAGAAAGAGAGAGAGAGAGAGAGAGAAAGAGAGAGCTAGAGAGAGTGGGTTGAGGAGAAAACATGCATGTAGGAGGCAACCAGGGAGATGGAGAGTGAGATAGAAAAAGAGAGATATACCAAGCATGCATTGGGAAGAGTTGGAACTATGTTGGACAAAGTGTAAAGAGGCCAAGAGGAGGAGGGAGGGATGTGGGAGGACAGAGTGGAGATAACTAGGAGGGCACAGAGCAATCACGTTACATTAGAGCTCAGAGGACAGAACACCAAAACGTATCATGTACAAAATTATAATGTACGTGTCAAATTATGGCTCTGACACTAACTATTACGTATTGTTTTCAACATAATACATGTTGCTGTACACTGCTATGTGTGCGTGTGTGTGTGGGTGTGTGTGTGGGGGGGAGGCAAGTTGTTTCAGTGAGAATGATGACACGTTTTTTTTCTAATGTGCCAAATACACCTGACATATTAGTGTCCATTAGTGGCTAGGTGTCAGCTCTATTGATATTTTTTGCAGCCTTGGACATTAACACTGACAGTACGTGACCTGAAAATTGCAGGCCTCCCAACGAAAAATGCCATGCAGCTTGCAAGATATTGTTCTGTGTCAGCTATAGTGGGAAGTGTAGCTGTGTGGTGAAGACAGTGTTACTTGTATCCGTGATTATCTGGATGTCTTTTGTTGTATTTGGGGGTTCTTTGACGTAATGCTTTACTGTGAACCCAAACCCAAAACCCAAAAGTATTCACGTGTGTGTGTGCGCGTAATGTTATCAGACTCAGATTATAATACTGTAGTAACCATACACGCCTGCCTGTCTAAATGATCTGTGAGAAGGTGTGTGTGGGTGAATGAGAGTGTATGAAGGATGAAGAAAAGAGAATCAGAATCATTGCCTTCACTGTCTTGTTCTCTCTGCAGTGTCAATGCAGCACCACACATCTTGTATCTTGAGCTTAGAGAGAGAGAGAAAAGAGAGAGAGAGGGAGAGAGAGAGAAAGGGGGGGGGGAGAGAGAGAGAGAGAGCAAGCGAGCGCAACTGTGTCCATTATGGCTCTAATTATGTATCCCTCTCGCGCTACGAACACGTGTATTCTCAGTCCAAAATGGTCGACTCAAGGAGCTCAGTTTCGCTGCCACCGTCATCACTGTATGTAATATCCAACGTCAGAGAGTTTGGAGAGGGAAAGCAACATCTTCTCTGACTCATTGAAATAAGCTGAAACCACATGCAGTCCCCACCTCATTTTAGCTGGAATAATAGTGACGGCAGTAAGGAAAGCCAGTTACAGGAGCTGAGGTGCAACTGGACACTTTGCGGTGGTACAGAATGGCGGAGGGGGGTGGCAGGTGCAGCTGAGGATGGTGAACGGAAACCGTGGGGAACGGACTAACTAATCATCAGTACTGTATGTTCAGGCAACATCAGGACCGAACCGAAAGATAATTGGACTGTATTCATCGGGAAACATTTGGCAGGAATAAACTTCAGCCAGTCAGTCAGTAAGAAATGCTACGGCAAAATTAATGTATTGACTTTAATGTATTAGATGGTTAAATGCCTTCAAGACATTTGCCATCGCGCGTATTACTAATTAGTGTGCTTGTCACACGCGAGAGATATCGGGACTAAAACCCCAATTGAAATTCTTGAAATTCAGTGAGCCAACGTTGTTTTTTTGTTTTTTTTAAATAGGCTATTAGCTTCATGGTGTATTCGGCTGTGGGGACATCAGTGTGGAAGTCCCAGTATGATTTTATTTGTGGAGTTGTCGCTGCGTGACGGTGAGTGTTTAGACCCCCAGAGCCGCTGTCTCTGTATTGCCTCCTCAACAGCCTGCGCTTTTCAACGGCATAGCCAGCGGAATTGCACTGGGCTCGATCAATGCAGCAGGGCCACCTTGCACTCGTCCGACTGAAGAACAACAAGAATAGAAGATAAAGCTTGGACCCGAAGAGGAGTGGAATCCCCCTTGTTTCACCCTATTAAATAGTTATCTCCAGACGACGACAAATTGTGGCTATTCGACTATAGGGAGAGAGCCAGGATCAATAATAATTTCCTCACGTCTTCGCCTCCTCTATCTCTGCATCACAAGGAAGAAGTGTGAAGGCAGTTTTTTTTCCCTTCTTCTTCTTCTTCTACTTCTTCCTCTTCTTCTTCTTCTTCTTTTACGGCAGAGGACAGAGGATGCTGGGTGCTGCTGGACATTAATGAATCCACTATAAAAGAAAGACAACAAACCTCTCTCTGTTGAAATAAAAAAAAAAGAGAGCAAGGATCACACAGCCTACATGGGTCAATCTGCCCCACAGTGCACGGTTGGAATGAGAAATGGCCTTTGAGAGGCCTTAGGAAGAAAATGATCAAAATTGAACATCCTGAATAATTCAATACACCTAATGTAAAGGGATAAAACGCTGAAACCGTATTCTCACGCAGAGAGAGAGAGAGAGAGAGAAAGAGAAAGAAAGAAAGAGAGAGAAGTGGGGCATAGAGGGTGGTGTGTGAGGATGGGGGGGTGGGGGGGGGACGGAGGACAGAGTGAGGGAGTTGAGATGCGCCTGGCAGAGTAAGGGAAAGTAAATGGTTGAAGATCTTACTGTATCGAGTAAAGTGCATTGTGTAGTGAACCGTCGCGCTAAGGGAGGGGAACGGCTTCACGACAGGAGTGTAGGTGTAGGGAAGCGGATGATGACCGTTAACGATTGCTCTCATTCTAAAGACTTAGATAAAGCTGGTCAGTATTTATGGGCTGAACTGAACGCATGAGGGGAGAGCTTGCAGAGCTTGCAGCACTGGAGAGAGAGATTGAGAACGAGAGAGAGAAAGGGAGAAAAAGAGAGAGTGAGAATAGATGAGCAGAGCAGTTAGTCCTGTAACAGCTGCCGACATGCGCACACCAGCCTGCTAAGCTAGTATTGCAGTGGGTTTTTTACAGATCCATTTTTTGCCCTTTTCGTTGTAGGGTCCCTCTTTTTTGGTGTGCATTTTTCTTGCAACGGGTGACACCAGAGAGAGGAATGCTCTTGGAACTCTTCTTTTTTTTTTTCCCAAGGCATGACTCACCACTTTTGCTCTTGGTGAGACAGGACTGTGATCAAATTGCATTTTGAGTGATCTACGGGTGCTCATGAATCTCACACGTGTGGTAGAGAAACCGCTTTCATGCTTGTTTTTCGCTTTTGAGTTGATGCTTGGTGTGAAGATGACCACATGGTCTAAGTGTTCTATGGGAGCTGGGAAAATATGAATGGGATGGGACCTCCTACTCTTCTCCCATCGACACAGCTACCCTGGGACTTGTTCTGTGAACTGTATGGAACCTATATAGAACCTATATAGCACCTATGTAGAAATGAAGATGTCCTCTCTCAGTGCACAGGGCCTCATTTCTTTATCTCCGGTGTCAAAGGTCAACTCTTCCTTCAACTGGACCAGAAGCTGTGGATGTGACTGAGTTGTTTATCGACAGACAGTTTCAAGAAACAACGTTGCTTTTTGGACATTTGCCAATGATTTTATAACATGGGTTGTTAGCCCATCAAGAACAGTTGATTCAACGATCTGGATGTCAGAGGCGCCATCCAGCCTGTTTGGCAGAGGAAAACAGGGATACACATAGTCTTGATCCTTTAACAGCCCCCTATAAAGCCGCCCCCCTCTCCCCCCCACTTACTGTTGGTGGGGGGGAGGGCACAAAGAACTCAGGACTGGTCCTTAGCTACAGTCTCTTGAAGGAACTGTGTAGTGAGTATGGAGGCTAGCCAGGGCAGCCCTGAGAGCCCTAACCGGGCCGTGGAGTACCTCCTGGAGCTCAACAACATCATCGAGAGCCAGCAGAAGCTCCTGGACACCCAGAGACGTCGCATCGAGGAGCTGGAGGTCCAACTGGACCGCCTCAGCCAGGAGAACAAAGACCTGCGTCTGGACCGGCAGAAGCCTTGCCCACCTCCTCCACCACCCCCCTGCCCCCCAGCCAAAAGCCAACCACCACCCCCCTCCATACCGGTCCACTCCTCCACCCAGTCCCACCAGTGCCACCAGTCCCATTCCTACAACAGCACGGTCATACCCGCCCCGGCCCCGGCCCCTGCCCCTCCGCCGCCCCCACCCCCGGTGCCCACCAGGGACCACCGGACCCAGACAAAGCCGATCCGAGGGCTCTCTGGAGGGGGCAACTTTGTGGAGAAGGAGAAGGAGAGGCTGGACCGCCTCCACAGTGCCAACACCAGTAACACCACTACCACACTGCAGAGACAGTAAGTGTGCCTTTTGGGCTCCAATTGACTGTTTTCATTTCTTTGTTCCCATTGATCCAGGTGAGTCCACAGCAAAGAAACGTTGACATGGTGCTTGTGTGACCGACCAGGTTCAAATCCAGGTTGCCAGAAAACTGTATTGGCCGGCTGAGCTAAAGCTTAGGTATTAGCTCGGGGGAGCTAACGCAAGGCCTCAGGCCTCAGACTAGGCTACTTCTATCCATTCCACACTACTACACGACTCAAACCGCAGAGGTTATTTCATATAATATGTATATTTCATACACTATCTCCTTCCTGTGGAGCAGTTCTCAGAGTGCTCATGCTTCGCTCCAGTGAGAATGCAATGCATGATGGTTATTATGTAACAGCTGGGGGCTCACCTGTGTCCAGATCTCCTCATCCCTGATCTCCTGTTCTATTGGCTACCCTGGGAGAGTGTGATGAGGTGAACTTGACTCAGCAGCTCTGCCTTCACCCATCAGCACACTGGGCCACAACCTTCCGCTCGAGACAGGCTGACATATAGGGAACATGGTGATGATGATGATGATGATGATGGTGATGACGATGATGATGACGATGATATGGAGAAAACAAGCCTAAGACTGGAATGAATCCCATTGTGCAAGGATGTTCTAGCGTTTCGTTGTCTGACACAGACACTGGCTATCCGCTGAGGGCCCTTCGTTTTTAAATAGACATAGTTTTCTGTGTTTGCCTGTCAGATTTCTCATCAGGCAAAGTGGACTTAGTGAGGTTAACGAATGCTAACGAATGCTAACGAATGCTAACGAATGCCGTTTGCCTGTCTTTGTCAACACAAGTCTGTGGCCATTACTGTTAGTGGAAGTTATTGATATACTGTACATTAGTGCTGTAGGCTGAGGGTGAGGGAGGGAGTGCGGGTGGGAGGGAGGGTGAGAGGGAGGGAGGGAGGGATGGTGATTATTTTCATTGTGTAGGAGAGATGGAATTAATATGCAGTGGATGCAGAGAGTAAGATCTATGTGGGGAAGTGACATGAAGATGAGAGAGAGAGAGGGAGAGAGAGAGAGAGAGGGAGAGAGAGGGAGAGAGAGAGAGGGAGAGAGAGAGAGAGAGAGAGAGAAGACAGGGGAAAAAAAAAAACTGAAAAAAAAAAAAGAGAAAGAGAGAGAGAGAGAGAGGCCCCGCAAGTGAAACACACTCCCCTCCTCATCTACGTTAGTCCACCAATAGGAGATGACAGTCTCTGCTAATGGCTGCTCTTTGCTCATATAAACGGAGGGCTTTTCTCCTTGTCTCGCGGGAGACCTCCTTATCTTGCATGTCATATAACGTGCAGAAGAACAGTGATCTGGTCCCTGGCTGGCTCTGGCTAGGTGCTGCTGTGTGGAGGGGGTCTGCTCTGTCTGCACTGGCCATGTTAATGGAGTCAACATCTACATATAGAATATCTGCCAGTGCCTAAAGATTTTTTGGCCGGTATACATGGTCCCAGCGGGAATCGAACCCACAACCTTAACGTAGCATCTGTGATGATGATGATGAATCAATTGATTCAATCAATGATGAATCAATGATGATAACAGGGCTGCAAATATGGCATGGTGTGAACAGTATCTGTACAGCAGCCTAGGCAGGCAGGCAGGCAGGCAGGCAGGCAGGCAGGCAGGCAGGCAGGCAGGCAGGCAGGCAGGCAGGCAGGCTAGCTAGCTCTCTGGCTAACAATGACTGTACGGTAGCCTCGTGTTGTGGAATACTGTCTGTGACCCAGCAAATACACAATATTCTCAGTCATTGTATGTTCTTATATACACAGTATTTGTATTTTCTCAGCAGTTTTTCAGACAGATGAAAAGGAACCGTTACGTTAGGAATGGCGGCTCAACCATTCCTCCACCATGTTAACAGCAGGTCATCACGGTGTGTGCCAGCTCTGTGCCGTTTACTGTGGTCAGGCCAGCTGTCAACTGTACCACATACTACACAGTATATACAATACTGCTAATGGAACAGTGGAGGCCTCGTTACCATCCACGGCCTCCGCCGGAACCGTGGATGGTAACGAGGCGGGGTGACGGGCCGCAATTCCACTGAGGAATGCCCATGGAAGAGTCCTAAATCACGGAGCAGCTGGTGTCATGGTATTAGTGTTATTAGCATTGCCAATCAGTGGCTTGTTACTAGACAATTTCAGTCAGGAAGTGTCAGTCACCGAACAAACAGTATGTAGCACAATCTATCACCAATAAACAAATTAGATTTTATGATTTTTTCCCTTTTGTAAAACATCATTATTTATGATTTCCCTATATGTTCGTAGCTCTTCCTAAGGTTTTTTTTTCCTTTTTTTTTTCTTTGAACTCTTCCTCCGTGGTCGTCTTGTTCCCTGTCTCTTTCCTCATCCCCCCCTCTGTGCAGAGCAGATGGTGTGTCTCTGTGTTCCTCCATCTTTGAGTCACGGGGTCATTTTCAACCTTTCACATGTATCTCTCTCTCTCTCTCTGTCTCTCTCTTTCTCTCCTCTCTCTCTCCATTTCTCTCTCTCTCTCCTCTCCCTCTCTCTTCATTTCTTCTTTCTCTTCTCTATCTTTTCTTCCTCCCTCCTATTTTAGCAGCGACCTTTTATCACTCTAGACCTTCGTCAGGTGATGGTGTCGTTGTAGGCACCGTCCAATGAGAGCCTATGAACATGCCCTGTATGTATGGGTCAGGCAGCGTTCCTAACGGCGCCTACAGTACTGTAAATAGACAAAGCTAAACTAGCCTATATTCCTTCCACTGCAGCAGCAGCAGCAGCGGCAGCAACAGCAGCAGAGGCACACTAGCCTGTTACTGCGTCTCGCGCTGGGATCGCTCCAACTGGAGCTTGTCCTAGTTCTGCGCTTGGTCCCGGAAAAGTGAACTTTACTGTGTAAAGTTTTGTTATCGTGACTTATGTTTGGCAGTTGGTGATCTAGACCCGGGCTGTAAACGCTGTACCGACTGTTATCACGCGACCCGAAACTTTACACAAGTAAGGAAGCGAGTTCGTTCCACCTGCGTAACAGCGAAACACCGCTCATTGCTTTGTCGTTACAAATGATTATAACACAGGTATAAATAAGATCACCACGAAGGGACACTTCACAATTATTATTTTACTTTACCTGATATACCAAACCAGTGGTACCGGAAATAATTAATATACTGTATGGTTAAAAATGGTGAAGTGTCCCTTTTTAAAACGTGTTTTTGAGACAGCCTGCTTGTACAAAGCTAACCTGACCTAAACGTCGGAATGAACGTTTAATCTGACATTCCATCGGTTCTTAAGATAGAGAATCGGAAACACACAGAGAGATGTCTCCGAGTTCTACAGCAGATGGGCTTACCAGTGAGTGTAATTGCACCGCTATGCATACGATCTAATCAACAAGACTGCTGTATGCCTGCTGTATTAGTGATGGCAGGAATCAAATGTGACATGAATTAGGAGACATGGATAGAAATGTCATCTCAATTTCATCTCTCCTGTTGATTGATAGCAAGCGTAA
This sequence comes from Argentina silus, assembly GCF_951799395.1. Lineage (NCBI taxonomy): Eukaryota > Metazoa > Chordata > Actinopteri > Argentiniformes > Argentinidae > Argentina > Argentina silus. Next base: position 9,735,406 of record NC_139662.1, read on the forward strand.
TCATCATCCCCTGTCCTAGATACAGAACGCGCTAATCAAGCTGAGGCTGTCAAATCTATTTGTTGTATACAGTACATGCATACGAATCGCTGAAAAATCAATGGATACTTATTTCCACTCCACGACAGGACTGAATATACTGTAGGTGCACTTTAGGGATATATGTATTGTCTTCATCATACCTATGGATGTGTATTATGTATGTATTATATATGTATTACTGTATATCATTGTATTTGTATTGTATTGTGTAATTGTTACAGTTACTAACACTGTCTCTCTGTCTCTGTCTGTCTGTCTGTCTGTGTCTATCTGTCTGTCTGTCTGTCTGTCTATCTGCCTGTCTGTCTGTCTATCTGTCTGTCTGTGTGTACCTGTCTGTCTTTATTGGTTCATAGGTCCGATGGAGACTCCAACAAAGACAGGTCTGTAAGGTTCCTTGTCTCCTTCCCTTTTAGAGCTTTCAAACACTGTTTAAGCCGCTTCCCCTTTAATTGTCCTGAAATGTGGAGTAGCTTTAAAATTACCCAAGATTATAGGTAGTCTGAGAGATCACTCAGATTACTATACCACCAACAGAACAGTTTGCATGTGAAGCAAATTACAGTATGTATATGTGTATATATATATATATATATACACACACACAGTACCAGTCAAAAGTTTGGACACCTTCTCATTCAATGGTTTTTCTTTATTTTTCTACATTGTAGATTAATATTGAAGACATCAAAACTATGAAGGAACACATATGGAATTATGTAGTAAACAAAAAAGTGTTAAACAAACCAGAATATGGTTTTAGATTCTTCAAAGTAGCCACTTTTTGCTTTGATGACAGCTGTGCACACTCTTGGCAAGTTTGTGTCCAAACTTTTGACTGGTACTATATATATATATATATATATATATATATATATATATATATATATATATATATTCTCAGTATTCTTGGTCCAAAAGCAGGCTTACAGTAGCTAGTGCTTGCATAGTGCTATTACATTGGGAATGATGTGAAGCTGCTATTATAGCCAAAGGTGACCCTCAGTAGAGCAGGCTCTACTCATTTAGCTATCCGCTAATGTAGCTGTGTCCATATCTGTGGCCAGTAGATGACGTTTGATTTCACTTGCACATTATATTGATGTATTTCTGAGGTATTCAATGGTTACTTTGGACTAATAGGTCCATAACGACGGTTGTGGATGTTTAGGTGACACGGCGTCCTTCTAATCAATTATGATAGAATGATGATAACATTCGTTCCTATTAAGTGAAGCAATTGGCAGCGGTTGAGCAATGAGTGGCGTATGAGGATCTATGTCAACCAACAAACCTACGCCACTGAATGTGAGTATTCCCCTTGGGAATGTGAGTATTCCCCTTGGGAATCTCTGAAGCTTCAAACTGATAACCCCCCTGTATGTTGAGGTTTTCTGAGCTAGCCACTGATGTTCGTTTTCTGTGGCGTCTTTATATTTGACAATAACATTAAAATGAGACGGGGGGGGGGTCACGAGGGATAAATGGTGTGTTGTCATGGTAACACCTCGGCTGAAGTAAATTGCAGAAAACCGCTTGTGTAACAGCTAATACTTCACAGCACCTGCCTCCCTAGCTGCCGCAAGAGTTCATAGTGGCAGGCGGCTTTGATAATGCAGCTTTTGCATCTTTCATGTCGTCGTGACGCCGTCGAACGTGTCTACTGATGATTTCTGATGCCGTCTGTGGCAATCCACGGGGTCATGTGTCAAGGAACGACAGGTCACCAGAGATTTCCCCCTCCTCCCATTCTCCTACCCAGACTCTACCAGCCATGACTTCACTGAACAGCAACGCTACAGTTCCAAACCAGTATTTTCATGAAAGCTACGATGTGATGGATACAGTCATAATCGAAAGCTATCTGTGTGTCATACGCAACGGAGTACGAGAAGCGACTTCAAACAGAATTGTATACTTTCCCAGACTGGCTGATTCAGCCCCACTGCACCCGTAGCCACTTTATTGATGCTCGATAAAGCTAGCTCGCTCAGAGATGTACTGTATTGCCATTGGCTAGCCTCGAGCGTGAGTTCAGCTCAGCGCACAAACACATGCAGCGTGTAGCCGTTAGGGAATAAGCTCAGGTGGGCCGTGACACTGTACAATTCACACCAGAACCACGTCAGAAGCAGACAGAGATCAGTCGTTTTCAATGTACACGGTGCCGTGCGTAAGTGATGGGACAGGGAAGCATTTTTTTTCTTCTTTCGGCTCTCCACACCAAACGTTTGGATTTTAAATCGAAAGAATTGCTATGAGGTTAAAGTTGAGATTCTCAGCTTTTATACGATGGTATTTGTAACGGGACGTATTTGTCAAATGTTCAAATGAAGCGGTCATGTTTAGTATGAAGTCTGTGACCCGTTGACCCCACCAGATGCCGGCTCTCTTCTCTGGCTCAGCCAGGCCTGGACTGCAGCCATCTTCAGTTGTCGTTTTTGAGGTCTTTTTGCCTAAAATCTTATCAGGAAATGAAATGCAGGTTCATTTGGTTTTAAATCTGATGATTGACTAGGCCAGTCAAGACCTTTCCACTTTTTGGCCCTGAAAAACTCCCTAGTTGCTATGGCAGTAAGTTTTGTCAGTGTGTTACTGTATGACGTAGCGCCATCCAATGAATTTGGAGGCATTTGCTTGCACTCGAGCAGACAAGATGTTTGTCTGCTCTGTGCACTTCAGAATACATTCTGCTGCTGCCGTCAGCAGTTCCAATCATCAATAAAGACAAGTTAGCAAGTTCTAATGGCAGCTACACATGCTCAAACCTAACACCCCCTGCACCGTGTTTCACAGATGAGGTGGCATGCTGTAAATCTTGGGCAGATTATTATTATGTATTATTTACTTTTCTCTTCCAGTCACTCTGGTCCATGATAATATTCATCAGCTGGGCGACGTGATTAGAATAGGAACCAGCTGTATTTTATGCTAATTTTCGCGGTGACCAATCGGGGGAGAGAATGCTAGCTGCTGGATTGCCTAACACCGAGATTACGCAAGCGATGTTTCAAACTAAAATCGCAACCGGTGTGAACGTACAGTCAAAGGTGGGACCTCACTTAACCATCCTGGGTGCGTGTTCGAGGGTATTGAACACAGGTCTCTCTTGTAAAAGAGAGGTTTTAATCTCAATAGGACCTGCCTGTATAAATAAAGGATGAATGAATACAAATGACTCTGATTATAAACTGTCGCAGTGATCTACTCCACTGAAGGTGAAGTATAAGAGTTTTTTTTTTTTTAGATGTGTTAAGCTTTTCTGCTCAAGACTGTCCGAGCAGGGACGAGGGACCTGTCTCCACTACCCTGGGTACACGTACTGTCCAGCAGGTGAGGCCGGCGGAGGTAGAAATCAGAGGCCGGTTGGAATGCACGAAATGGAACGAGGAACGGTATCATACCTTTCTTCATTCCATTCCTTGCATTACAATGAAACAAAATGTTGAAAAAAAAAAAACGAGCACTCGCTAGTTTGTCTGCAATCGAACGGGAAAATGTATTCACGATACCCAAAGGACCCCCGGCGCTTCGGCACGCCGCGTCTCCCGAACCAGGTACGAGTTGTAGTTGATAGCGTTTGTAGGGGAGGCATTAGACCGCTTCCGTAGTCACAGAGATGCTACGAGAGGAGGCATTGATGTGGAAATGTGTTCGCACCGCAGTCTTGAGGTTGTGAGAGTTGTTCGTGAACCTGTCCCGGTACGGGAATAAGCTGACCTACACTTGGCGTCATGTCTACTTTCATACAGTACCTACCTTTGCTGCAGGGCTAAAGTGGGATAGCAGTGATATGAATAGTGTTGTGATAAATTACCTCCCTGAGCAGACTAGGCCGCCAGAGAGAAACCCTTGGGCCTTCGGTAGAACTGGCGTGTGTGTGTGTGTGTGTGTGTGTGTGTGTGTGTGTGTGCATGCTAGTGTGTGTGCGTGCTAGTGTGTATGTGTGTGTGTGTGTGCTAGTGTGTGTGCGTGTGTGTGCTAGTGTGTGTGTGTGTGCATGCTAGTGTGTGTGCATGCTAGTGTGTATGTGTGTGTGTGTGCATGTGTGTGTGTGTGTGCTAGTGTGTGTGTGTGTGTGTGTGTGCACGCGCAAGTATATGTTACAGAGAGAATGAGAGGGTGTGTGGAAAAGCGGCAGATGTGAGCTGTTGCATGGCGAACACAGACAGATTAACATTCAATCAACTGTAAGAAACTGTATGGTAGGGCTATTTAAAAACACCACATGTGAACACCAATTGCCTCTGTTACTGTGGCAACAACTTTCTTCATTTGCTACCGTTGCCCCTAACAACAATAATGTCAGCATGTCCTTCTTGCTGTTAGAAAGCTGAAGAGACTCTTGCTGTCTCATTCCAGTGATTTCACTGGCTGGTGTCATTTTGAATAATTCCCCCCGAGGTTACATGGTCAATAAATATCCGTACCTGTAACTCCTAACTATTACTCGATATTTATTGACCGTGTAACTAGGAATCATTATGAAAGCCCACACTTATTTTTTTTTAAAGAAGTAAATCCACTTTTTAAAGGAGTATTCACCTCAGATTTACAGTAGGTTATGTAGGCTTTTTTTCCATTCAGTCTTTTAGATTGTTCTTGTGTTTCGTCACTGTCCAGTAACTGCAGTGTTGACTGAAATTACCCCCCCCCCCCCCCCACACACCACACACGCACGCACGCGCACACACACACACACACACACACACACGCACACACACACACACATGCACACACACCTACAGTACTTGCCAATCTACAGTGCTGTTATCAATGATGACTAAGCGCTTGTCTGTCCATTGAGGCCCATTAGTCATTAATGTGGCCTAGTCTGGTTGATTTCACACTCCCAAGAGCATGCTCACTGTTGACACAAACCCATATGACGTGGCGATTATCAGATTGGTCCGAGAGGCGTCACTTTTGTCCAAACATTTGCTCTCCAGCCAGCCAGACATAATGCAGAAAGCTACCAGTAATACGACACGACTGGGCAAACTCGATTCATCGGGAGGTAAATTAATTTCGGATGAAATGAATTTAACAGTCTACCAATGAGATGTTTTGACACTTTCCCTGCCTGGGCGACTCTCCTGATGCATCACGATGGCTCGTCTACAAAATAATATCGGTCGTTTAATGGGATCAGATTGACTGGGCTAAAAACTGTGCGTTGTGGAGCATGGGGGGGAGGGGCTTGGCATGGTTTTCCGCTCTTTTTTTTTTTTTTTTTTCTTGACACTGAATTAGCCTCCGCTCTAATGTTCTGCACTGTCAGTTTGTGTGTCCCCGGCCCTGTACCAATAAACACACTCATTAGCAGAAAGCTTAGAGCTGGAGCAGGACCTGGCTGCCAAATACCAGTCAGGTACAGATAAGCCAAATGGAAAGATGCGTCTGTGCTGAATTATCTTTCCATTTATACAAAAAGGGTATAAATACACATGCACATCTGGTGTGTTTGGACAGGTAGTGGAGTTCTTTAGTCTCATTAAGCAAAAAATAAATAGTCTCCCTTTTCTTTATAGTTGTATTTGTAATAATGGTTGACATTTTTACGCTCCTACCTCTTTTGTACTGATATTTGCTCTCTGTTGAACATGGTTAGTCGTCATGACCAGGCAAACCCAGTGTGTTTTGGCAGAAACAAACACTCTTCTCCTCCCTTGGCAAAACGGGCTGAAAGGCAACACACACCGAAATAGACATGCATACTCATACAAGCCCCTCTTGTGTGCTCCACAAGAAGAATGGTTGCTGTGGGAACGCGGTGAGTTATCACAAGTGCTTACATGAAGAACAGTGTGGGCGAGATGGAAAGAGAGAGAGATAGTGGGAGAGAGGGGGGGGGGGGGGGGGGCGAGAGAGGGAAAGAAAGAGAGATGGAAAGAGAGGGGGGGGGGCAGGGAGGGAGGTAGAGAGATAGAGAGAGGAAAGGAAGAAAGAGAGAGAGAGTGAGATAGAGAGAGAGATGGGGGTGGGAGAAATGCAGAAAGATAAGCATGGGAACGAGGGATCAGATGACTGTGATTATAATGGCTGATTAGTAGAAGAGATGTGAGGATGAAGGGAAGAAAGATAGAAAGACAAAGAGAGATGTTGTGACAGAGTGTGTAAGTGAGGTGTGAAATTCATTGAAAATGCAGCGCAGAGCTATATATAAAATATAGAAATCCCACTGGAAGCGGCAGATATGCGAAAGATATTGGACCTTTGGGTGACACTTAACCGAGAGCATACAGTTATACAGTAATGTGTTCGTAGCGTATTATATGACATGACGTAGTAATATAAGTCATATAATACGCTACGAACACATTACTGTATAACTGTATGCTCTCGGTTAAGTGTCACCCAAAGGTCCAATATCTTTCGCATATCTGTAATGTATTATATCATGTCATAATGATTCTGTCAGTTGAACAAGACATCGTACATGCCTATTCTGAGTTATAATGCCTTACGTGTGTGCGTCTTAGAGAGTGTTACCGAGATGGGTTTATCTTACAAAGTGACTGCACTAACCTGTCCCCACATACAGACCTGCTATAGCACTGCATTATAGTCTATGAAATGTATGTATGGCTTATATTAATAACATTGAGGTGTGAATATCGATACACAAACAAGCCATTCATTGGGATTCGTTTAAAAAAGTGATCCATTGTTGAATTAAACCGTTTCGTGGTTTGTTTCCCTCCAATCATCTGTCTTGTGTTTCAAAAAAATGCAGTTTGACCTTGACTTTGAATCACTGAGCATTGAGACTGTAAATAAAATAGTAAACAGACAAATGAACGAGTCGACACAGAGGAATCCTGCTGGCTCCCTCCTTCAAAGGTGTGAATTCCATTGTGAACATGGAACATTAATAGGCCTACATATTCGCAATCTGTGATTTGGCGGTGTCTCAGTGTTTCTACTGTTCAGTAGACTCTTCGAACCAAAAAGGGTTCATTCAAAAGGTACAGGGAAACGCAAAGAACCCTTTTGTTGTCTAAGTGTGTATATATTGATTTCTTACAATGTTTTTGTGCAATGTGATTTTGTTTCATGTAAAGATGCTCAGAAAAAAAACTGCTACATGGTTATTCTGTTGTGCAAAGTCATGTAACCTGAGAGGAGGGTTAATGTAATCTGGAGGGCTCTTTAATTGGTGTGTTTCCTCAGATCTAGCAGAATGCTGTGCGTTTGTGTGTGTGGGGGTGTGTGTGGGTGGGTGCGTGTGCGTGTGCGTGTGCGTGCGTGGAGGCATTTCCTCAGATCCAGCAGAATGCATAGTGTGTGTGTGTGTGTGTGTGTGTGTGTGTGTGTGTGTGTGTGCGTGTGCGTGTGCGTGTGCGTGTGCGTGTGCGTGTGCGTGTGTGTGTGTGTGTACTGTGTCCCTCCGGAGAAAAAAAGAGTCTTTGGGGAGTTTTAGTCAGCGGGCTGTTCTCTCTGAAGGTGATGCTCTCCTTTAGATGCACTAAAATGAGATTTGAAAGGAACAGGGGAACTGTTGTCTTATAGGTATCATTAAATATGCTTTTTATACTTTCATGTGCATTTTGTACGGTTAGCACCTGTCACAGTACCTTTAAATTGTTCATGTGGTTGATTGGTATACTCCTTGACTTTGAAATGTTTGTCGGTAATGAAGTCCACCATGCTGCAGAGGCGTCTGCTTCACGACGCATGGTGGGGTACAGTAGCTGTCTGGGTGACTGTGTGGTTGAAGGGTGGGTGGGACTGTACTGCAGTTACCGTGTCACTCGTATAGCTTTAGAACAGTCGGCGCCACTTGATGGAAACGGAAGAGTCTATTTTATTTCAGAAAACGGCATTGCCCAGCACACAATGCTTTTCAGGAATGTTCTTTTGGTGTTATACACGTCAAAACATATATACATATACACATACAGGACACAAAAACAACGTCACAAAGAGACAGTACACACAATACACACCGTCCAATAAGCCACTGTGTATGAATCATATGAAATGAATGATTCACTGTCTCTGGTCTATCACACAGCATGTACTGTACGGGAGTCCCTATGCAGCGTTGTGTACAGTGACAGTTGGGTAGTTACCGGTTCTCCCTGAAGGAGGCCGTAGTCTCTGCGGACACAATGTCTGGAACATGGAGTTCCATCACTACTGTGCTTGTTTGTCCTCCCTGTACTGCAGCTGTTCTGGTGATTCACAGTTACAGGAGGAGATGAGCTGCATCTCCAGCGCGTGTGTACTGTAGCCTACCGGACGTTTGTCCTAAGATGGCCTGCCTCGGTGGTGTGTATCGGTGAGGCCAATTCACAACAGACAGATCGATGAGACCTCCAAACAGGGCCTTGGAGAGAACTGTGAAGAGAGTAGATTGAACGGAAAAAAAATGTGAGATGTGTGATTAAAGAACAGAAGCCGACGGTAAACGATCGATTTTTTCTTTTTTTGCGGGTTTCGGCGAAACATGAAACGTCTCGACCCATCTTCAGACGATCTGTAATGACGGCTCTTATCGGTTCTTTTGTGGTTTTGCCTATGACGTACTGTAGGATATCCCTCCGAAGGTTTTTCTCAGAACCGTCCACTATAATCTCGAGGCTCACTCTTCTGGACTCTTACTGGGGCGTCCTTCAACTCTGGAGAGCCTGCCAATCAAATCCCTCAGATACGATGTGGAACTCATCAACCGATAAGAAAGAGGCAAGATGTCTCATGTGAACAGATCACTAGGAAGCAATCATATACAGCACTGCGCAAACCTACATACCACTTCCTTAAAACCAGAGCAGCCAACCAGTAACCAGCCAACCAGAGTCCAACCTTTCCGCTCCCCCACCCCACACCTGCACAATCTCTCTCCTCGACCGTTATCTATCCCCACCGTTCCTCCCATCCCTCCATCTCTCTCTTCCATCACTTTGTTTGTTCACTTGTTGTTTCATCCCATTCCCATGCTTTCTTTTCCTCTCAACCTTCCCTCTCTCTTCACGGGTCTCCCTTTTTTTACGTTTTTTTTTTTTTACAAAGCTCTCTCTCCACTCATCGCTCCCTCTTCCTCTCTCACTCTTTCCTCTGCCTCTCTCTCTCTCTCTCTCCCCCTCCCTTCCTATCTGCCTTACACAAAATGTGTGATCTTTGCGTATGTGTCCTTGCTCTGTGTCCTTTTGTTCTTGTCCAATGACCTGCTCTGTCGTTGTGTCGTGCATTCCTGTGGCTGGCGTGTTTTGTGCTAAGCTAATATGTGCTATCTAGCGAAAGACACAGTCAACAGTAAACAGGGAAAGAAGAAGAGAGGAGCACGGAGAGAGAGAGAGAGAGAGAGAGAGAGAGAGAGAGAGAGAGAGAGAGAGAGAGAGACAAGATAGCTAAACAGAGATAGAAATATCGTCGAGATAGAGATAGCGTGGAAATGATATGATGTCACTGGTATTACCGATCAACCGATAAAACCAGACTCTAATAATGAAAAAGGAAATGTGAAAAAATGGCTTATTGCCGTCGTGGAGACTCAACCCTAGTCAGAGTGAAAAGGAGAGCTACACATAGATAGATAAGAGGAGCAGACCTCTGAGGGCTCTGACATTTAGTCATGGGAGCGAGGTGGGTGCTTGCCTCAGGGCCTGTTACGCAATCCGGAGGTCAAGGAGTTGGAGCTGAGAGCATTCTCATGTACCACAGCGGTCGTTACTATATTTAACCCCCCCACCCCCCCCCCCCAAAAAAAACTACTGAATTAAGAAAGAGTCTTTTGCGGTCTATAGAAATTCGCCGCATTTCGAAGTGTTCTCCCTTAGCGGTGGCCGTCCTTTCCAAGTCTGTATCGTTGTAACACAAGGTTTTTACTCCTGCTTCTACTCTGCACATAAAGGAAACTGGTCCTAGTCCGGCCGAAGTTGAAGCTGGACTTAAATGAAAGTACCAGAGGAAAAAAAAAAAAAAGCGAAATTCTCCATTAAGGTTTCATTTGAAACCCGAGCGTTTGTGATCCCTAAACCGTGCCCGCCAGCTTTCCTTTTTCTTTTTCTTTTTTCATCCTTTTTTTTTTTTTTCTTCTTTCCCTTCACAGTCTATTTACATGGCTAATTTGCATCTCCCCCTCCTGCTTACTTACATAAGACCCTCTGACATTTCCAAATTGCACATGAGTGTGTGCGTTCACACCACCACCGCCACGACTGGAGAGAAAAAAAACAAAAACCCCGGTATGCTAGTATGAGGGGGATAATTATTCATGTTTAAACAGTTACATAAGACGTAGTGCAGGAGAAGCGTATCGCCCTGAACAGGGGTTCATGTCTTCTAGAACAGCAGGTATCTCTTAATGATCTTCAAAGGAGCCACGCAAAATAAACCCCTGTGTACCTAAGTGTCCCATTCACAAATAGATAGATTGACTGGACGATGTCCGGCATTAAATCATGCTGGTACGGTGCATAAATCCCCGCCGATTTATCACAACCATCTCCAACAACAGTTATTCAAGTGATTCCTCAGCCTGCTGCAGTGCTGGCTTCAGTATGTAAATGAACCAGAGAGTATTCGCTGCTGCTGCAGAACTGGAGTGACCTAGCAATTGGTATTCTGCCTTGTTGTGGCCATCACTCTTATTGGGGATAGATAGCGTTGAGGCGGCCGTACCTGAGGTGCAGAGCCGGAGCAGGGGTGTGGTTAGGAGCACCGCATCAGAGCCATCTATCTATTTTAAGACAGATACCGTATCTCTCTGCCTGTGTGTGTCGTCTCTGCCTCCCTCCTAACCCTGTGTGTGTTACTGCTTTAATGCTACTGCTAATACTACTACTACTACTACTACTACTACTACTACTACTACTACTACTACTACACTCTGTGCTACTGCTGCTAACGTGTTTGTTTATGTGTGCCTGTCTGTTGTCTGCTCTCCTGTTTCTTTCTTGACTTTATTTTTTCTCTCTCTCTCTCTCTCTTTCTCTCTCTCTCTCTCTCTCTCTCTTGCGCTCTCTTTCTCTTTTCTCTTTCTCTCTATCCCGACTGCTATCTCCCCCACTTCTTCTTCTCCCCCTCTCTCTCTCTCTTTCTGTCAGGTCACCTTATTCCACCTGTTCTACTACTACTTCTCGTACCAATCCTACTACTACTACTACCACCACCACCACCACCACCACCACATCTTCTACTACTTCTGCTCCTCCTGGTACTACTCCTACTACCTCCCTCCACAGCAGTCTGACAGCTAACAGCCACTCGACTCACCATCAGTACTGCTGCCCCGCACGGCTGCTCCTGCCCAAGCCGCCTTGCGCCCTGCCCCCCGCCAGGCATTCGGAGCAGGCAAGGTAAGGGCCTGAGACCCCCCCCCCCCCTCCACCCCCACCCCCACCCCCAACCCCACCCCCTCTAGACCTAGACCCCTCACAGTCCCACAGTACCTCAGTAACATCCACTCCTTCACCACTCTCCCTCTGTCCTGTCCCACCCCCCCAACCCCCCAACCCCCCCCCAGGGCTAGGGCTGCACGATATGGAGTAAATATCATATTGCGATCATTTTGCTAGATATTGCCAAAGCGATATTACTTCCGATATATATATATATATATATAAAAATATACTGCAATCCTTTTAACATATGACACCTCATAATCAATGGGGAATTATATTTAGGGAAAGGGGTGGGCAATACCCAACCTGGCCAACAGGGGACTCACATAGCACATCTCATGTAGAAAAGAGAGCTTATTCTTGACAAAAATGACATTTGAAACCTTCATTTGATAACGGTTGACCATTTAGGGTAAAGGTTAATATGGGAGAGAAGAATGGTCTCGTCCTGCAGATTTTATTCCGTTTCAATGTCTTCTTCCATCTCCAATCCTGACTCCTGTTCCACTGAAAATATAACTGTGTATCGTGCATATCCTGCACAGAACAAATCTTCTAGGCTTTAGTTCTCACGCCTGTTCCCGTGTCAAAATACCGCTAAATATCCCCCCCCGCATGTTTTCTATCTCATGCTGTCGCGTTTAATTGCTATCTTCCTCTTTATGTCCGCGGGTGCTTGTGGAATACGGAGTAGTGCTAAAGAAAGTCTCCAAGAGGGATGTCTGCTCTGTGGACGGACGAGACAGGGAGTGAGAAAGCGTTTCTTTTCATCATTGACGTGCAGAAGTCTCCTCTTCAGCACCGGTAGGCCGGCCGACTCGTCGTGAATGTGCCAAAATGCAGATGCGGGGCCTTTTCTCGCGTCCACAGGGACGCTTGCGATTGGTCAGCACAAACAGCACACGTATTGAGTGAGTGAACAAGGTGAAGCGAAGGGAGCTACTTTGACGACTATTAAAAAACCCGAAAAACTCATATCGAGGCCTCTTGCCATAATAATATTGCACATGTTCCAATCGCAATAACGATGGTTTAGCGATATATATCGTGCAGCCCTACCTTCCACTCTCCTCCACCCCGAGCAGGCAAGGTAAGGGCCTGAGACCCCCTTCTAGACCCCCACAGTACTCCTCCACTCCTCCTCCCCTCCGTCACCTCAACTCTATCCCCCACGTCCCACACCACACCACACCACACCACACCACACCACACCACACCACACCACTCTCCTCCACCCCAAGCAGGCAAGGTAAGGGCCTGAGACCCCCTTCTAGACCCGCAGTACCTCCACCCATCCACTCCCCCTTTCCCCATGTCCAGACCCACATCACCCTCTCTCTCGTCCCCATGACTTACTCACTGCCACCTATGGGTCAGGCTGGGTAAGGGCCCCGAGCCTCCTCATCCCACACCCCTACAACCCAGTCGAGAGTAGCGTCCTCTCTCCCCAACAGCCCCCTCCCTGTCTCCATCGCCCCCCTGACCTCTGAACTACGCCATGTCTGACGTTCAGTAGCAGAGGGAACGAAGGGCCACCAGTGCTTGAAGTGGAATAAAAAAACAACATGCTAGTTCTCCCTTTCATTTGGCTGTACCAAGGTCCATGTGTTAGAGCTGGTACGCTCCTAGAAACACAGGGTTCTACATGGAACCCAAAAAGGTTCTTCTAAGGTCAGCACCGGCCCACTTCAGCCACTAGGGAGGACCCTCCTTGTGAAGCTCCTCCATTGATCCAGGTTAGCCTCATTAAGATACAAATCTCTTTTACAAGAGAGACGGTCTACCATTCACCTTCAGTCTGACAACATCCAGATTCTACTTGGCCTCCTTAAGACAGCCTCCTCCTTCAGTGTCTCTCTCTCTCTCTCTCTCTCTCTCTGACACCTGTTGGTAAACATCCGGAGGAGCATGTAATTAGCCTTCATCTCAGCGTGTAATTAGTGGTTGGGATGCGGGATGTGGATCACAATGTTGACCTCATTACCGGGATAATTCCCCTTTATTGACATCTCTTATGACAGCAGCTCCTCTGACGAGAACACCTGACTCTCACATCAAACAAACAGGGGCGGTCTCCAGGACACAGATTGAGCCTATTTTTGGATTTAATCACACTTTCAAAAGGAAGTCTCCATTGAAGACACTAGTCTACGATTAAGAGGATCAATCGGTGTCCAGGAAAACGGAAGTTTGATTTGACATTCCAATAGCTGATGTCAGCTGTCTCATTGTATCCAGTATATTTAAGAATCAATTGGAAAGAGATCCTTTTGATAAAGGAATGGGCTATTTGTCCTCCTTCAAAATGTACTATTCTGTTTTTACTCGAAATCTACTTTAAGGACTAATTGAAGGGTTATGCCACATTAGCAAAGCACCGGATGTACAGTAAGGACCTGTAATATCACCTTTTATGTCGTATAACCTTGGGCCATCATTTGATATCCTACTACACAAAGCCTTTGAGTTCAGAGAGGAGACATAGAGTACTGTCGCTGCTTCTGTATCTCAACACCCAGATTCTTTCCGCCTCTCAAATCCCCAGAGCAATGTTCGTCAAAGAACATCTTAAAAACACCCCCTGAAATAACATGTGTCTGCCCATGACACATCTTCACACTCATTCTCCAGCTCTTCCCAATCCCCTCCCACACACGATGAGATCAGACGCAATCTCAGTGACTAAGACAACGTGAGAGTTAACCCCCCCCCCACACACACACACACATCCTTCACACACTTGAAGCTTTGGCACCACAAGCCCCCCAAACCCCCACAACCCCAGCCCCAAAAACTTCAAAACCACACAATTTCCCAATCCCCCAGCCCCCACACCCACATCTCTTTAACCCCACCTCCCCTGCATGATGCCTCTCATCCACTGTCTCCTGTCCGGATCTCTTTGTACTCATATAAATCCCATGCAAAGTCATAGTAAGACGTTTGGAAACCTCTGACATTCTGTGAAGGATGGCTTAAAAGATTAACTATATCTTAAGGCAATAACACTCTAATATTTAATCTAAAAAGTTAGTTACTAAATAATATATACATCAGATTTGAAGAAGTAGAGTGTGTTCATGCTCCAAGCCTGCCACCTGGTGGCCAGTTCTTGTAATGCTACTCTGGAGCTGGAGTCACTCTACTCTCCTGTATGTTCACGACCACCACCGTGCTTTCTTTTCTCTTCCCTTCCCTTGTCTCACTCTGCTTTTCTGTGTTCTTCATCCTCTTCTTCTGTTTCCAACAATCTCTCTCTCTCTCTCTCTCTCTCTCTCTGTGTGTCTCTCTCCCTTTCTTTCTTCCCCTCTCTCTCTCTCACTCTCTCTCTCTGTGTCTCTACCCATCCCTGTATCTCTCTCAGAGAGGAGGAAGACGATGACATCGCCCATCAGTTCTGTTGCCCCGCCTCTGAGTGCAGTAGCCCCTCCTCTAGGTAACCCTCCCCCCAAACTACCCCCTCGAACCATTTCCTCTCACTCCAAACAACCTCATGGAGAAGACTATGAGGGCAACCACTGAACAAGACTTGTCAGTCACTTTGGGGGGAAAAAATGAATACAGTCTTACAAAGTATAAAATACCTGACTGGACAAAGAGATCAGCCATGGTAGTCTAGGACGTCTGCCTGATCTAACTGGACTCGATCCTTGCTGTACCGATTCACCCCTTTGCACTAGCATGCCCCCCCACTGCAACTTCGTCCCCCTCTTTGAGCTGAATAACGGAAAGCAAACCGGTGCGGTTCGGTTCAGAGACTCTGATCTGCGTGAAGAGGACTAAAGGACAACGTTAGGACAACGTTGGGACAACGTTGGGACAACTGACCTCTCAGATAGGACGTGACGATTGGGAGGAGAGAAAAAAAGAAAGTGAAAAAATGAACCACCCGGCAGGCTCGAACTTTTTCCCCGAGCTCATATATCCACTTCCTTTATACTGTCCTTTGCTGTCCTGTATGCTCTGTGTGTACTGTAGCTGTAACCCTCTCTCTCTCTCTCTCTCTCTCTCTCTCTCTCCTTCTCTCCTTCCCCTCACCTCTCTGAGAATCCGCCTCTGCCTCTCCCATACAGCCAGAACAGACGGTGCGTTGTGTTCTCCCATGAGAATCCTACACCCGAATTTTAACCATTTAAAAAAAAAAAGAAAAAAGAAACAGTACCAGAAATCGTCCTGATGCAGTGCCAAGAAAAAGAAAAAAAAACTATTTGTTTGCAACACCTTTAACCTTCTAGGTATTGTAATGTTTTGTGAACAGAAGTGTTATGCTTTATGAGCAAATATCTTGAGAAATACAAAAAAATACATTCACTTGAAAACACATAAACACATTTAGCTAGAGTTCCCTTTTCTCATAAGACAATAGCTACCGACAGTAATTAGTAAGGTTCTGTTTAATCTGTTAGCATGGTTCTATTGTTAGTTTTGTATAGCGTAGCACATGAAAACATGATGTTGGTCCCGAAGCCAGTAAAGAGTCTCATTGTAAGTAAACTCATATTGAGTGTGAAGGGTCAGGTATGCCAAGGAAAAGAGAAGGGGTTGGGGTTTGGGCTTAGAGTCTTTTATAGAGCGGGGCGAATCAAATCAGATCAGGCCAAACCATGACGACGATGACCACGCTGGTGCTCATCAAAGCCATACTTGAATTTTCGACGATACGAAAAAGAAAAAACAACCAGCATCCTCTTTCGCTACCTCCCCTTCCTTACTCAGATCAATTCTCTCTTATTTCCTGTTTCCTGTTTCCTGTACCAGGATTCCAGGATACGCCCCCCCCCCCCCCCCCCCCACACACACACACACACACACACACACCTCCCCATAGTGTTTCTCTCTAACCTGTTGTTCTAGTTCTGTTCATCCACTACAGGGTTGATTGGCATATGACATCATTAGGCCCAACATGGCACAGGAGAATAGACCTTTACTTTGTTCTAGAATCACACGTCGTACGGAAACACGTGTCGTCCTATTCCTCTGACAAATACTCAAGGAGATGTACGTGACGTAATGTTGGTTTAGGAAGCCATTTTACATTGTACATTTACAGGAAACCCACTCATGTGATGTACAATACACAATGCACTATGGTCATACATTAGTTAATAATTCAACCTCTTTGTGAACATTTTAGAAACAACGTTAGTATCCGCACGGTTCCTTATTCAACGGAACAGGGACGCGCGGTCCGCAAGACCGCGTTTGCCTCCCGTCCGACCTTTGTTGTTTACTTGAGTGTGGTGTCGTTCGAAACTAGTCGTAGTCACTCTGAAGTGAAGCTGTCGTGTTTGCCCAAAACGTGATTTTGTCCCTCCTTTGTGGACTTGCAGGTGCTATGGAGTAGGTGTTCCCATGCAGCAAAAGTCACAGGCTGTCTTAGTGGGAGACGCAGCAGGAGTCATGCAAACCGTATGGCAAGTGGCGTCGGGTTGCTAAATGGCACATATATTGCTGTCTCTGTGACCATGGACATAGAAGGGGAGTGTGTATTTCAGGAATGAGGAATCGGAAACCAGGCCTACCGTACTGTATGCTTTTACCTACTGTTGGTTATTCATCACCCGTGCAGTGAGGCAGATATCGGTCTTGGCTGTATGGTGTGAAAAACTCCACGAACAACAGTCACACACACAGACACACACGCAGACACACACACACACACACACACACACACACATACTCGCATGCACGCATACACACACACACGCACACACACACACCGTTATCTAGACTACATTGCAACTGCTGGCCTATCAGTTGATCTAACAGGGACTCCATTAGATTTCTGATCATATTCACGACTGCTGCGTATGTACGGGAATGTCGGATAATTAGCAACGATTGACGTCTTCATCTATGGCGGAATGGAACGGAAGGTGCTGGAAGCTACCGACGATGATATGCCTGAGAGACTTTCACTGTCCTCGCGACGACAGCGGAGAGCAGTGGTGTGACCCCCCCCCCCCCATCATGAAATAATAATTCCATCACTGCAACCCGCATTTGTAGAAATTCCATAATTCCGTATACGAGGCTGCAGAGCCACACTGGTGTGGTTTACGGAGGCCTATACAGTACCTTCCCTCTTTAAAGTATTTATTTTACCTATGAGTAAGTATGTAAATGACCAGAAGACGGATCTCTCTCTCTCTCTCTCTCTCTCTCTCTCTCTCTCTCTCTCTCTCTCTCTCTCTGCTGCATGTTTCTGATCTAGACTTGTTTAAAGTAACCATGTTGAGATTCCCTTTTCCCCTTTTTTCCTGTCCGGACTATGATCATCCTGCCATCCTAGTCGTTTCTCAAACACTGTTTCTCTCCTCATATATTGGATGGCACAGCTGGAGTGACACAGGTCGACCAGGGGGAGGCTGATGGAGGTAGACATCGGAGGACGGGGCTCATTGTAAGGCGTGGTACGGAATGAGGAATGGCATGGTATCAAACACTGTGTTCTGATACCGTTCCCCGTTCCGTTCCATGCATCACACTGAGCCCTGTCCTCTGACTTCAGCTCAGTTCTGTCCTCTGACCTCTGTTCTGTTCAGTGCACAGGTTCGAATACCAGTGCACAGGTTCGAATACCAGTGCACAGGTTCAAATGTATTTCGGTGTGTACAGGTTACAGTCGACGACTGCTAATGAGTTTGGAGCGTTGACGTGGTCCGGCCCGCTGTAGAGTTTGTCACACGTGCCTACAGTACTGTGGCCAAGGCCAATGAGTGTACAGGTCTGCAGACACACACCTACTTCAGTTCAGTTGTCAGAACAGAACGGATGAGCTTATGTTTGAGGTTGAGAGAATCGAGCCTCAACAGTTCCCCTCTGTCCAGGACGTGTCTGTCTGCCTGCCTGCCTGTCTATCTGCCTGCCTGTCTGTCGGTCTGTCTGTCTGTCTGTCTGTCTGTCTGTCTGTGAGTCCCAGTGAGAATGAGAGAGGCCAAGACCTGTCTACCTGTCTCTCTGTGCCAGGACCTGTCTGTCTGTCTGTCTGTGAGTCCCAGTGAGAATGAAAGAGGCCAAGACCTGTCTATCTGTCTCTCTGTGCCAGGACCTATCTGTCTGTCTGTCTGTCTGTCTGTCTGTCTGTCTGTCTGTCTGTGAGTCCCAGTGAGAATGAGAGAGGCCAGGACTTGTCTATCTGTCTCTCTGTGCCAGGACCTGTCTGTCTGTCTGTCTATCTGTCTGTCTGTGAGTCCCAGTGAGGGAGCCATCTAGGCTGGCTGTTTAGTATGCTAGCTCCAGCTTGTCCTGTCAAGTGTCTGAGGCTAAAAGGGCCGGCTCTGATGGCGGTCCCTGGCCCGCAGAGCGGACGTCAGTCCCTCCGTACGTCCATCTGTCTGTCTCTCCGTCTCTCCCGTCTCTCTCTCTCTCCGTCTGTCCGCGTGACGAGCAGACGGCGGCTGACGGCCCTACGCCTCGCTGACTCAGGCGAGCGATCTGCGCTCCGCGCTGTAAGGCTCAGGACGAATCTGCTCCCAAATCCCTGTTTTTATCCTGGCGAGATCGGGAAGGTTGTCATCTGTTACGTCCTGGTGGGGGGAATGCTGTAAGCTCCCGACGGCCGCATCCAATATGTGAGATTCAGAAACAGGCTTCCATGGTGAACACAGGAGGAAAATGTGCTGTGGGTTGTTATGCAGGGGGGGGGGTGGGAGGGTGGGGGGGTTGAGGGGGGGGGGGGGGGTCAAATGTTTGTTCATACCTGTACATGCTGGAGGCTGTCATTGGGTCTGCATTCAGCATATCTTCACAGAGAGAGGTGAATGCAAAGTCATTGATAAGACAAGCCCTCACTCTTCTCTCTCTCTCTCTCTCTCTCTGACTCTGACTCTCTGTCTCTCTCTCTCTCTCTGACTCTCTCTCTCTCTCTCTCCCTCTCTCTCTCTCTCTCTCTCTCTGTCTCTCTCTCTCTTTCTCTCTGACTCTCTCTCTCTCTCTCTCTCTCTCTCTCTCTCTCTCTCTCTCATGCTGTAAATACTTTGTCATTCTCCAGTCTTCACCATCTGCTGACTTTATTCTTATGTAAGAAAAAAAAAAAGAAAAGAGATTGACACTGGATGATGCATATATTATAAAAAGTATGAAATACGATATAAGTACAGTCTATATAATCAACCCAAACATTGAGAATGTAACTGATGATGATGACGATGATGATGATTGATATTGCCGATGATGATGATGATGGTGGTGGTGATGATGATGGCGGTGGTGATGATGATAACGCTGATGATGACGACGATGATGACGACGATTAATGGTATTGGTGATGATGATGATGGTGGTGGTGATAATGATGATGATGATGATGATAATTAAGATTAAAACTCCTATGATTCTGATGAAACGCAATATCTTTGTCCTAAGTGCATGCACCAAACAGCCATTACTTTTACCAAACAGTTTACCATTACTACATTTCTTACTGTATAACAGTACACAAACATGTCGTGTTCTCTCTGTGCGTGCGTGCGCATGAATAATTTATTTGTTTGTTTCAAGTTGTGGCTATGTGTGTGTGTATGTTTGTGTGCGGGCGTGCCTGTGTGTGTGTAAGTGTGTGTGTGTGTGTTTGTGCGGCAAATCAAATCAAAGTGTATTCATCATTTGCACAGGGTACAGCAGTAAACAGTACAATGGAATGCTTTTAACGAGCTCCCTCTCAACAAGGATAGGAATACAATATATGAGTAATAGCAATACAATACACAATGTACAATCAATAGTACAGTGAGACAATGAGACACTAAGTGTAGCTGTGTCTCTGTATGTGTGTGTGTGTGTGTGTGTGTGTGCGTGCGTGCGTGCGTGTTTGCGTGCGTGCGTGCGTGCGTGTGTGTGTGTGTGTGTCAGGCATAAACATCCCTTGTTTGTTCTTGGTTATGTCTAAGTGACTGTGTGTGCGCATGTGGCACGTGCACTAATGTAAGCTGCTCCTCTCGGACAGCAAGGTCAAGGCAGGGGATAATTTGATTAAAGTCTTAGTGAAAGAGAGCGAGAGAAGATGGAGGGAGTGTCAGGGGAGGGGGGAGGGGGGAAGGGGGAAGGGACGGTGACAGGGAAAATATAGCCTGGCTCGCTTGGCCAGGAAGAAGGAGGAGGGAGGACGCTGACGGAGGAGGAAAGCAACCACAGCGAGCAGCTCTCTAGAAACATGGATTTACCCCCCCTCCACCCCCCCACCCCCCACTCCCTCAGACCTCTAACACTGGGGGTCCTTCAGGGTCTTCCCACTCAAACAGCGGAGGAGCCGGTTGAACTAAAGCAGCACCGACTAACCGGACTATCGCAGCTAAGTCTTCTCTGACTTATCTGTTCCGATCTGTGTCAGAATGTTTCGGCCGATACCGAGCGACTTTCTGCAGTGTGTCTCTGTGTAGGTCATTGTTTCTTCTTGTTTGGAAGAGACATGGGTTTCCTTTCTGCTAGCCTCTCTCGTCCGAGCGCATTTCATTTGTTGTCGTTCATGTTTGCGACCCTAAAATATGACGTGTACTGAATTCCCATCATTTCAGTCATGTTCAGTGATATATTGCTAGAAATCAATTTGGAAATGTGGCCAAAGCGATGAAATAATTTTTTTGGCACTATCTCGCAACAGACCAATTCAAGATTGACTGCAATACAATACAATATAATCAACCATTGACTCCAGTACAATATAATCAACGAATACAGTATATGCTCTTGTTATGAACAACATCTCAGATCAGATTGTTACCGGAACTACTTTTGGCTAGTTCTCAAGCTATTTGTCACTGGAAGCTCACAATAACAAAGTGATGGCTCTCTTCCAGCCCGTTTGCCAGGCATGGTGACATTGCACTCTTAAGCCTGCCACTCCTTGCCTTGGCTAGCACACGGATTGGAACAGTTTCCCATTGAGGCAGGGAGAGAGAGAGAGAGAGAGAGAGAGAGAGAGAGAGGGAGAAAGAGAGAGACAGAGAGAGAGAGGGAGGGAGAGAGAGTGAGAGAGAGAGAAAGAGAGAGTGAGAGTAAGGGCTTATCACGGACAGGCCCGATAAATAAGCCTTGGCCATTCATAGATACACTGGCTGATAAGGGAGACACGTGGGAGTCCGGGAGGTCTTGTGTTGTGAATAGAGGGAGCTGGTCTACAGTGTAAACCAGGTCCAGCAGCTGTGCTGTGGAGAATATGGAAGAGCTCCTCTCATTCTCTATCAGTTGTACTTGACTGGAGTGAGCTCAGCTGAGCTGGGCGTGAGGTGAGCTGAGCTGGGCGTGAGGTGAGCTGAGCTGGGCGTGAGGTGAGGTGAGGTGAGCTGAGCTGGGCGTGAGGTGAGGTGAGCTGAGCTGGGCGTGAGGTGAGGTGAGGTGAGCTGAGCTGGGCGTGAGGTGAGCTGAGCTGAGCTGGGCGTGAGGTGAGGTGAGCTGAGGCGAGGTGAGGCGTGGTGAGGTGAGGTATAGCTCCCCTGCGACACAAGGAGGAGGAGCTGGAATGTTCCTGCCGCGATGTGTGTGTCCCGACTTCTGGCGTCTGTTCTGCCTCCGTTCTGCCGGGCCCTGGTACCGCAGGTAGGCATGGCAACCATACTGTACATTAGCCCCAAGTACAACCCCCCCCCCCCCCCCCCCCGAAACCTGACCCCTCAACAACACCAACTCCCACCTAGACCCTCGGCTACACCGACTGTAGATGTAGCATTACCGTAGCTAGGATATCTCCCTCGCTTTCTGTTGGACAGTGGATCTGATGTGTGTGTGTGTGTGTGTGGGGGGGGAGTGACATATGTGACGCCCACTAGTGTTGACTTAACACTATCGCACCCACAGTCCCCAGGAAACCCTACCGTGCACCGCTGGTGTCACTGTGATGAACTAGTCATCGCAGCAGTAATGCGATGCTATGGAATATGCCCGGTCTTCTTCCGGGTACGGGGAGTGTTTAGAATTCACAGCAGGTCCATGCTGCGCATCCATGGTGTCGTTGATGATACATTCACCGCTCTGTAAGCTCAACACCATTACACGCTTGGCGGGGTTTTGTTTTCTGAATGGGTCGGTGCAGTGCGGTACCATCTGCCTGTTTGTTTCTAATGGATCGGGAGTGTGGCGTGGTTGTCGCCGAGGAGCATCAGGGTGTCTCCCCTCCGCTCTCTTTGAACGACCCACTCAGCCTCGTGCCGATCACGCCACACCACGGCTGGGCCCGCACGCCGTCAGAGCCACAGAGAAAGGCAGGGGGAGAAACCGCGGGAGGCTAGTGGAGGTAGAAATCGGAGGAGGACTCATGGGGTCATTGTAATTTCGCGGGAACGCAATGAGGAGCGGTATCCATTGTAAAGGCACGTTTGATACTATTCCTTTTCCCACGACATGCATTACAATGAGCCCGTCCTCTACGATTTCTACCTCCACCAGCTTTCACCACTGAGAGAGATAAGATACTTGGATGGAGAGAGGCTTTGATGGAGATATGTAGTCTGATGGCTCGCCTTTGCTGCTGTAGAAGGCCCACAGTCTAGGCAATGGACTAGGTCTTCATTCATACATATCAGCCAGGTGAAGAGCAAAAGGACTGACGTATGGCGCCTAGTGTCCTGGTCAAAGGAGGCTGGCGGAGGTAGAAATCGGAGGACGGGCTCATCGTAATTGCATTGACTATGAGCCCGTCCTCCGATGTCTGCCTCCGCCAGCCTCCCTGGTCCAGGTGTTGTCCCTTAAGAGGGTGGGGCCTCCTCAGACACTAGCCACGCCATTGGCCTTTTCCAGGCGCGTCGAAAAAAGACTAGACTTCAGCCGGTCTCGTAATGAGAGCGACCCCCGCCCCCCCCATAGCAATGTGGTATCTGGTTTCCCTCCTTCAGGGTACAGTGGTTACACACGTACCATAACCTTACACAATCTATCGAATGATAGATTTTGGCTCTACACCGGACTGTAGAAGAACGTACAGTTGCCAAGGGAT
>NC_139662.1:9763727-9780399 GCF_951799395.1 Argentina silus
CATAACTTCAGTAGAGCAGCAACTATTATGAAATGAAAAATTATGAACGGTGGAATATAAAAACATTATACTGTAACACCACCATTTGGGAATGTCTTGTCTTGTTCAATTAATGTTGCAAGCAATAGACAAATGTAATAACTGTGGACTGAATTTGGACTTTATTTAGAGAGGTTTTGAATTACAATACTGCAGGCATTACATCACAAATTGGATTAAAAACTCAGTTATACAGTATCAAATCATATTTTACTGTGTGTGTGTGTGTGTGTGTGTGTGTGTGTGTGTGTGTGTGTGTGTGGTCCAAACAAAGTGCTTTCTCGAATCTGGTGTCGAGGTAGAGCACTGGCCTTTACATCGCTATTTTACATTTGTTTGTTGTCCAAGGGTATGCACACAATTGCCACTATTACAAAACATAGCATATGTACATTTTCACATTTTCTGTCATCTTCACCTTTAATGGTCCGGTATGTAACATTCAAGCTTTCTAAACGCTTCCTAATGGTTGTAATGACTGTTTCACTGGTAGCAATCAGGGAATGAGATCCCTTGGAAGAAAATGTTCAATTACGAACACCGTTATGGTCCGGAAAAAACGCTGTCTAAAATGGAGTGCCTTTCTGTCTTTGGTGACTGCCTCTTCGAATCGTGTCCTGCATGAAGAAACACAACAGCTAATGTCCAACACTGCAGGTCCATTCCGGGGGGTGGTGGGGGGGGGTTATATATTATGAGTGAGGATGTTGTTGTTTGGAAATTCAAACTGAATTTTGCCGTGATTGGCCAGAGGTGGCAGATTTCCAACAAGCTTACATCCTGCTCCTTTAAATCAAATCAAATGAAAGCCAGAATTTCCTTTCCACCCTAAGGCTGATTCCCAAGGCAAGATAAACCCCTTGGCATCAAGATGTACAATGAACAGATTGTCAAGTTGACAAGGTGTAACATTGTACTCATTCACCCTGAGACATGTTTAAGGTTGGGCTTTGGTTGACACATCTAACCACACCTCCAAGAAACAAATCTTCATCTCAGTTGCGTTTTTAGAGGAAAAGGGTGAAATCAGCTGGTGCAGCTCCTCATTAATGCATCATTTGGCTGCAGATACTGTTATTATGGAAATGAGCCGTGGCATCTTTTATTTGGCTTATTCTCTTCAAATGACAACCCATAAATGAATATGAATTGGCATAACTTCAGTAGAGCAGCAACTATTATGAAATGAAAAATTATGAACGGTGGAATATAAAAACATTATACTGTAACACCACCATTTGGGAATGTCTTGTCTTGTTCAATTAATGTTGCAAGCAATAGACAAATGTAATAACTGTGGACTGAATTAGGACTTTATTTAGAGAGGTTTTGAATTACAATACTGCAGGCATGACATCACAAATTAGAGAACAATTTTAAAAACTCATATTTTACTGTGTGTGTGTGTGTGTGTGTGTGTGTGTGTGTGTGTGTGTGTGTGTGTGTGTGTGTGCGTGCGTGCGTGCGTGCGCGCGCGTGTGTCTGTGCGTATGTGTGTGCGTGTGTTTACGTTGTGTACAGTACAATACCCCTGTGCTGTACAGTAATGTGACTGTGTTACGTTCCATATTTGTGATCCAAGGCCCTCCCATCTTGCGCTAAATCCAGCAAGACAGTGTGAAACCTCGGTCGCCACGGCAACGCCACTCTTGACTCCAGTTACCAGCACCCCTCCCCTTGGTTTCACAGCAACCGTCTCTAAGCAACCTTCTCTCTCTCTCTCTCTCTCTCTCTCCCTCTCTCTCTCCCTCTTCTGTGTATCCGTCTCTTCCCCCAGCTAAACTTGATTACGAGAATGACACAGAGGGGAGAAAGGGAGAGGGGAGAGAAGAGGAAGGGGTGGGAGGAGAGAAATGGAGAGGGAGAAGAGGAAGAAAGGGAGGGAGGAGAGGAAGGAGAACTATATAAGGCCCTGAGAGGAAGGGCAGGAATGACAGAGAAGCAGGGCGGCAGAGGTAAAGAGACTGGAGAAGGTGGATCGGGTGCGAGGGACAGATATGGATGGAGAGAATAGAGAGAAGGAGGGAGAGAAAAAGGAGTTGAGGAATAAATAATGGATGTTTTGAAATGGTGGGATTAATAAGACGGAGGAGAAAAATAAGGTTGTCTCTATTATTCATAGCGTACCCTTCCTCCCTCCCCCCTAAGATGAGGCCCTTATCATCGTTTGTGGGCAAGAGCCAGAGCAAGGACGAGTCAGCTGTTCCCGGACGGGACGTCTTTTGGACATTACGTTGACCGTCCTAGCCTGTGTTTTGAAAGGATTTCACTGTAATAATAATAATCATTTATAAAGCGCTTTTCCCACATTGTACAATAATCGAATCTAAATCTAATAAGTGCATAAAATAAAACATACAATCAACAAATTGTAAAAAAAAAAAAAAAAAAAAAAAATATATATATATATATAATTAATATATAACCATATCATAAAAGCAGCAGTAAAAGTCTAGGAGGTAGGGTAGGCCAGCCGATAAAGATGCGTCTCAAAGCCAGTTTGAACAGCCCTCAGATTGTCAGGAAGAGAGTTCCAAAAGCGTTTAGATAATAATTGATGTGATTCTACATGGAAAAAGCATAAATATAATCGTACCATTGACATAGTTATTATGTTTTTCTACTGAACGCCCTCAATACAATCTTTCTCAGTTTGAATCTCTTAAAAAGATGTTGAAAGTGACCCATTTTGGTTGAATCATCTGGTTTATCACGGAATGATTTCCAAGGATAAACATTTGACTTGTCCTTTGTGTATTCTTGTTTGGGATAATTGGTTTTTCTTGTCTGTTTTATGTTTGTTTGAACTGGCATTTCTTATGTTTTTGTAAACACCTGCCCAAGGGACTACAGTATTGTTTATTGATGTGCATTGTCCCTGTAAAACTACATTTAATAAAGAAAGGTAAAGTGACTTGTTCATCAACTTAGTGTTAGTGCTTGCCATTTTCATTTTGCAAGTCCCAGACTTTATACCTTTAAGGCACTGTTTTGTAGTTGCCTTTTGAGAAATCAGGCATGACATTAGCCAAGATAATTTGAGCTCAGGAAGTAAATGGTTTTCATTCAGACTCTATTTCTCCCTGGAGACCCCTGAGAGTAAAGAGATCTGTGTCAGAGCAATCTGGTCTGTTCGGTTGTAGCAACTGGCAACCCATCCCTTCAGGCAACCTTGTGGATGGAAGAGGGAGCGGTTTAAACACTGACACATGACACTACGGGGCCATAGCACTTGGCATTGTTGTATCTGCAATCTTCGTCAGGGCGTGACCGAATACTTAATTGACTTTGGATACAATGCAATGTACTTTTCATAAAACGTGTTTTGTTCTATTTATGTGTAATATGATTCACCAGATTTTGACTTGAGGAGTGCATAAGAAGGAGATAAATCATGGGATTTCTCTCTGAATAAAGGTGGGCAGCAGAGAGAAGGTGGTTGGAGGATTTGAGGAAATCGTGGTTTAAAAATCCATTCAGAGGCTGAAAATAAGGGACAGATGACAGATAGTGGGAGGAGGGATGGAGACGGCTGCTTATATGAAGCTGTAATGAATTATAGAGAATTGTCTTGCAGGCACTTATTGAGGGGGGGCTGGTGTGTGTGTGTGTGTGTGTGTGTGTGTGTGTGTGTGTGTGTGTGTGTGTGTGTGTGTGTGTGTGTGTGTGTGTGTGTGTGTGTGTGTGTGTGTGTTTGTGTGTGCGTGCAAGCCTCGGTTCCCTCTGGTTTTGTCACAGAGAGAGAGAGAGAGAGAGAGAGAGAGAGAGAGAGAGAGAGAGAGAGAGAGAGAGAGAGACATGGGGGATGAAATGCTCTACTGGCCATTGTCACATAGCAGAGACAGATATGAAATAGGTCCCTGTGCTGTTGTCAGAGTAACAAGAAAGAGGCTATAGTTCAGTTTCATGCTTCAAAGCACTTGGAAAGTGTCTTGATGGATTGGTAACTGCTCTGTCAATTACATGAGAGTGCGGGGCGCCAAGGAAAAAGAAGAATATTGATTTTTAAAAAAGGATATTAAAGTCATTGTGAATGAATTCAACATATCATGGATTAGGATTCATTTGACAGCAGTGTGGATTGTTTTGACAAGCGCTTAAATTGAATAGACATTCGAAGAATTTCGAGGGGGGAATCACAAAAACCATAGGCTACTTTAAATGAAGTTGCCTGGAGTGTTTTGCCAGACTACGAAACGGTTAAACAAATCAGTCTTGCAGTTGTGTTGTTGCCGTGACTGCTGTGTCACGCTGCTGGCTCTCCTCTCTCGCAGCCTGGAGAGAGAGAAACTGCCGCGTTGGAGATTCAAAGGACTGAGAGGGAGGGAGAATTAGACGTGGGGGGGGGGGGGGGGGGGGGGAGAAAAAAAAGATGAAGGGGGATTGAGCCTGCGCTCGACGTTTCTCATCTCATCTGAGTTCACGATGATCTACCTGAAATAACAAATCATGCGCATTAAAACGAATCCCTGGCGCGCGTCTCTCCCGGAGAGTCTGTCACGGCTCCAGCCAAATTAATGACAAAAAGGAACAGCGGTGGTTACGCACCAGTACGTGGTTTAGCAACAATGTGGTGCATCAATTGCGCTTCGGACAAGACTCCAGCGATTCTCCACAACAAGCTTGTATACTGGTAAGGAAGGAAATAGTTGTACGTGTTATTCACTCAAGACATTATGCGGCAAATATGCTTGTTGGTGACCAGTGTTTTTCCAATACGTTCCATTGAGCATATTCATTGCTTTTCCCAAATGTTTGTTTGTTTGTTAATGGGTAGGATAACTACCATTTCCATGGATAACGTATGATTGAATTTGTCAGCTGAGTCGGTCAATGTTGAATATGTGTGCTGTTGTGCACTGGCAGTGGCAGCGATGTAACATGGATTTGTTATTGAACTCCCGTTTGATGTGGTTCGAACGACGACCTCAGTGGTCCAGCGGGCTACGGTGTATCATCTGAGATGCGCCCTCTGTTCAGGCACCCATTTAGCAGGTGTAGTGGGCCATCCTCTCACTCGAATGATAAACGGATGAAATGTCTCTAGAGTCATTATGGAGCTTAGCAGTTACACATAATGATATTGATCATTTGAAAAATGAATTGCGTTTACTTAAACACATTATGTGTTGAATTAAAGTGGGGTCATTTGTATTTCAAAAGTATATTGATTTACACTAGGCCTAGATTTCGATTCTAGTGCAGCCACTTTAAGGATAATTAATCTACAGTATGACTTGAGTACTTGTGTGTATCCGCCAGGCTATCAACAGACCGGATAGAACGTTCATACTCTTTAAAAGCAACGATTCCTCTTAGACCAGTGCAGTTGTCTCATCCACCTGAACACTGAGCCAAATTGAAGGGTGAAATCAGGAAGCCATGCCAGATCTATTTTACAAGCAGTGTTGAATAATAGCCATGTGCTCACTCACCTTAACTGCGCCAGTCCTCCCAAGACTCTGCTTAACTTATTCCTCTCGAGGTCATTTTCTGAGCTATAGCATTCAGAGAGAGATTTCTTATTTTATGACCTTACTTTATATGATCAACTGTCGTGGCTGTTATCTTTTGCATTGTTAAACTGTCATGGCTATCATCTTTGCATGAACTTCAATGGGTTTCCCCACTGTGAGGATTCTAATGTAGCCTACTTAACACAGATGACAGTGATTGACAGGTCTAAGATGTGGTTGGTACTGTGTCATTCAGCTGTGTGTATCTGTCCTGTCCCATTCTTCATAGATGGTGCTGTGTGGTCATGCATTTATCATGTTGTTAATTGTTGTCTACCTGTCAGTTTTAAGCCCAGCTATAATAATAATAATAATAATAATAATAATAATAATAATAATAATAATAATTGCCCCTTTGGATTAAATAAAGTGTGTCGATATTGAATTGAATGAATTGAAATGCCTCTTTCTGGTTGATTAGCTCATTTGAACCACAACAAACACTGTTATTGTCTTGGGAGTACGGCGTATGGGACAGATCTTGTTGTCATGCTGAGTGAGTGAAGTAAACAATGAAGGTCTTATGAACCTTCATGAGAAGATGAAATGGGCTTTATAACACCCCTGTGAACATGGTGGCCTACAGAGAGATACAGTATGCTGCTGTGGGAATATTAAAGACCATGGGAATCTGTTAACACCCTTTTCAACAGCTGCCTGTGTGTGAAATGTCAAGTATAGAGAGAGAGGTAGTCTCTCAGCATGAAGAGAAAGTAGAACAATTATGCACATCCGATTCTTCAGGAGCAACTCAGAAGAACATATCAAAGGAAAAAGGAAAGTCCGCAACTGTGCTAAGCTCCCACGGTGATTTTATTCAGAGGCACAAAAAAAAAAGAGCGAGACTGTCTGTTGTCTGTTTTGGTGCGTCTGAATCAAATCACCAAGGGAGCATACAGTACTGTGCCGGATAATCACTTTTTTTTTTCGTCCAGGCTTACAACACTTTCATGAAGTTGCTCTGATGCTGCTGTATACCTGTGTAATAACACTGTAATAACACTGTAATAACGTGGCCGACGACGTTGAATGAGCATCTCACTCAGTGTCAAAGTGTTTCCCAAAGACATATGAATCGATCCGATATCAGAAGTATTTATCCTCACAGTCACTGTTCGAACTGAAGCCTAGATAAGGTTTGTTTGGTTGGTAAATGTTTTGGACTTAATTGCTGTACATACTACTCTACGGTATAAGATCAGTTTGACTGGGCACCGGTGGCAATGGAGGTTTTAGTGTGTAGGGGCTTGACTGTAGAGCTTACTGTTGGTTCTGAGATCCCAAAGCTACTGCCATGTCATAGACTCACACTCTGCTCTGGTGTTGGCAGCAAGGCTTTGAATACAGTCAGAGCCTCAGCCTGCTTCCATGGACACACGCACGCACGCAGGCACGCAGGCACACACACACACACACACACACATGCATGCACACAGGCACACACGCGCACACACACACACACGCACACACACGCACATACACAGGCACACACACGCATGCACGCACACACACACACACGCGCACACACACACACACACAAAGTAGGTTTGAAAGAAATGCCAGAGCCTGTATTGTCAGTTCTTATCTGCCAGGCCTGCTCGGATCACAATGAGCCAATTCAAGACCGGGTGACAAAGCATACGGACAATGTCTCACTCTCACATCCCCTCACCCACTCCACACCCCACCCACAGTCAAATATGTCTATTCCAGTCATCGTGCTGGAAGATTTTGCTGTTGGCAATGTATTTCAGTGGAACCAAATTCTGCTGCATGAAAAAGGTGGAACACGCGCACGCACGCACGCACACACACACACACACACACACACACACACACACACACACACACACACACACACACACACACTTCATAGCCACCAATAGGCCTGTTGTACCAATATGAAAAGTGAAATAGACACTAGTCAAAAAGGACCATCACTGCACACTGCTTCCATTTCAGATTACTGTCCTTGGCAGGCACCGACCTGCTCTCTCTCCTCTTCTCCCTTTCCCTCCCCATCTTTCTTTCCCTCCCTCACTCTCTATCTCCCCTCTCCACTCTCGCTCCTCCCTCTCTCCCTCCCTTCTCTCTCTCCCTCTCTTCTCTCCACCTCTCTGTCTCCTCTCCTACTGCATTAGCATAGCTTCTAACATCCTCTCTCCCTTCTCTCTCTCTCTCTCTCCTCTCCTCTCTCTCTCTCTCATGTCTCCTTCTCTCACTCCTCTCTCTCTCCCTCCCTCTCTCTCTCTCTCTCTCTCTCTCTCCTCTCCTCTCGCTCTCTCTCCCTCCCTCTCTCTCTCTCTCTCTCTCTCTCTCTCTCTCCTCTCCTCTCGCTCTCTCTCCCTCTCACCTGCCCTTCTGTAGGTTAGCTTCAAACATCCTCCCTCCCTCCTGCCCCGCACGCTGCCTCATCTCATCCAGGCCTGGCCACCTGTCTGGCCCTCATGGCCCCTCCCTCCCCTCTCTCTGCTGGCCAATGACAGAGCTCCATCCTGCCTCCTCTGTGATGGAATGAGCCGGCCAATCCTGGACCATTGCAAAAATAAATCTCACACATCCCACAACCTCATTGACCTCTGTAGCCTGCAGTAAACTCACCACCTCCACCACCATCACCACCGGTGCCCATAGATAATTGGTCTATAACCAATTAATCAGTTCCTCTGCAGTGATTAATTAAGTATCATCGTATTTGATCTCATCTCATGTCTCATCTATTAAATATTGCACACAATATGTTTCATTGAGACCCCATGAACAGACCAACAAAGTCAAATCAAATAAAAGGGCTGAGACTGCAGGTGATGTTCATGACCACGGACTAGAGATACATTCTAGTCGGGTTTCTAACACTATTTCTATGCCTGACACTTTTTTTTAAAAAGCACCATCACACTCTAAGAAACTTTTTGTTGGCATCACACGTTCCAAAATACCCCTCCGTGACTCATTCACATACAGTCTGACACCTTAGCCTGCGCACGCCATCTCTCTCCGCAGAGGTTCGGTCCACAGTATCACATGACACTGAGCCAAGAGGCACCGGCGACTTAAAATAGCAGACCGACAATGTTCCTCCCATCTTCTCCCCAAGCCGAAGAAAGAAAAAAATCCATCCCTGAATGGAAGAGCCATAGCTCAACTTGAGCACTTGGCAAGTAAGGGGCAAAACATAAATGCATTTGCACTCTCAATTAGTCCTTGATTCAGTGTCTGCTGTTAGAGTCCCAGGCACAGGGGGCAGAGGCCAACCTCACCGGACACGGTCCACTAATTCAATTGACTTTATTGTTTTTATGACATTTTTTTTCTTTTCCAATGGACTTTAACGGGGCCCAGATCCCACAAATCTTCTTTTATTATTCCTGGCTGCTTTTTATTTCAACAGCGGCCACAGTGTTCAGTCTTCAGTGTGTTTGATTGCATTCATGAACAACAAGACAATAGATCCTGATTCGTTGGCGTCTTATATCGTAACAACGCGATTGTCTCCTGTCTTCTTCTTCGTTTTGAAGAGGCGCTGAGTGGGTTTGTTGATCGCTGTTTTATTCAGCGTTAATGAGGAATGAAGTACACAGCTCTGATTGCTCCTCCAGGGAGGGGCCCCGGCCACCCTCTTGGAAGAGGTTTAGCCGCAGCCCTTTTTTCAGCTGAGAGACGAGAGGAGGGGAGTGTGAGTGCTCTTCATGCAAGATGTGCGTGAGCAATGTTCACCGGGGCTTGAGGAGTGAAGCGGCTGCCTCTCCAAAGTCTCCCGTCGTCCAGTGTGAGTGGTTGTCTTGTTGTCGTTGTCTCTCAGGCTCTACCTGTCTGCTCGCGTTTGGGAAATGGCTCGGAACTGAGGTGGTTCGCCGTTCCACCACGATTGTTGGAGAAGTAACCGGGCCTGACCTGGTAAAATTGGGTTAGTTCCCCGAGCGAAACGCCTTAGACTTTACCGTCTACAGCTAAGCGAAGTCTTTGAGGTATGCAAACAACCTGGGTTTGAACCCAGTCAGTCACTGTACTGTGCAGTGTTCTCCCCCAGGATTTATTTTTTTTGGAACAGCGTGACGCCGGGATCAAAACCCGACTTGCGTTTGTTCAAGTCAAAACACTCCAAAAAAAGGTAACAGCTTAAAACGCCACAGGGATTCACAGGAAAGGAACATCACAACGCTTTCACTTTCGTTTGCGACGACGACATTGTTGGTCGATCAAAGACAGCGACTCTTATTCTGACTCGATATACACTCACTGAACACTTTATTAGGAACACTATACTAATACTGGGTAGGGCCTCCCTTTGCTCTTTATTAGGAACACTATACTAATACTGGGTAGGGCCTCCCTTTGCTCTTTATTAGGAACACTATACTAATACTGGGTAGGGCCTCCCTTTGCTCTTTATTGGAAACACTATACTAATACTGGGTAGGGCCTCCCTTTGCTCTTTATTGGAAACACTATACTAATACCACCCGACTGAAGAACTCCTTCTTTCCCACTGCCATCAGACTCCTAAACAACCCATAGGAGATTAATATAACCGTACTACCTCAATAACTGAACTTTCCAGTTTGCATAATTGCACTGCTACATTTGCACTGTTTTATTATTATTATTGCTGCTATTTTATTTTATGCCTTAAATTTTGCTGTCTTGTACATTTGTTTAGTATATATTGTATATTCTTTAGTATTGTATATTTTACATTGGTTGGCATTCTGCGGACAGCAAAGCAAGAATTTCGTTGTACAGTGAAACATGTTTTCTGCTGTGCATATGATAATAAACACTTTGAATCTCTTTGAATCTTGAATCTTTGAATACTGGGTAGGGCCTCCCTTTGCTCTCAAAACAGCCTCAATTCTTCATGGCATTGAGTCCACAAGATGTTGGAAACATTCCTTTGAGATTCTGGTCCATGATGACGTGATTGCATCACGCAATTCCTGCAGATTTCTCAGGTGCACTTTCAAGCTGTGAATCTCCCGTTCTACCACATCCCAAAGGTGTTCTATCGGATTCAGATCCGGTGACTGGGAAGGCCACTGAAGAACACTGAACCCATTGTCATGTTCATGAAACCAGTTTGAGACGACTTTTGCTTTGCGACATGGTGCATTCTCATGCTGGAAGTAGCCATTAGAAGATGGGTAAATTGTGGCCATGAAGGGATGCACATGGTCAGCAACAATACGGTGTACAGGTGTTCCTAATAAAGTGTTTGGTGAGCGTATATATAAGTATAGTTTCATTCGCCCTGAAATGTTTACATCGTGTTTGCATCTTCCATTCTTTAGGGGGGGAGAATCCTTCTGTGCTGCACTCCGCTGCGTTCCCTACCCACCTTCCTCTCTCGACGGTGCCACCGTATCCCCGGTGTACACCACGACACCACTCCTGACTCCATCTGCCTCCCTTCCCTCTTTGATCAAACCAGAGAGAGAGAGAGAGAGAGAGAGAGAGAGAGAGAGAGAGTCGGCCCAGGTTCCCAAAGCACATCACTAGTCTGGCACTCATCGTCCACACACACACACACACACACCAGAACGGCGATACCGCATCTGATTCGACCGACCACAGCCCTGCCCGAACGGATTATCCTCCGTGGTTTTCTCATTGGCCACGCCAACTAATGATGGCGTGGAGAATGACACAATGATGAAATCTAACCACGCAGAGGGGAAGGGACCATGTGGGGCCCGCTGGTGACAGTTTTGCTCGACCGTCAAAAACCCATCGCTGTCTGGGCAGAGAGAGGGAGAGGGGGAAAGAGAGAGAGTAAGAAAGAGAGAGAGAGAGAGAGAGAGAGAGAGAGAGATCTGACAGGCTTACAACCACATAGTGTAGAGTTTATACATGTATGACAGACCAGGGAGGCGCTGCCAACCCACAGCCTGAGGGGCCTCTATTGGGTGCTTGGGCTCTGAGCCGTCTCCTCACCCCCCGCTTACTCAGAAGTAGGTCTGGAACGCCTTCTTCTCTCCACTATTCAACATCTTAACACAGTCCTCAGTACTCAAGTGTCCCAGTACTGAGGTGGTCCCACAGTATATAAACGGTTTTGGGGGGAGGGATAACCCAACCGAAGGTCCTGGGTTGTACCTCGTGATACAGTCACCGCAAACCGGGGCTTTCTTTCCTAGAAGGCCTGGGATGCAAAGCCTGGGGAGGCTCACCTGTGTAACAAGGGACTTATCTCCGGCAGTCTTCATTCACACCGGTCTCTGAGGTGTGGCGCTTTGACATCCCGTCGTAAGCCTGAGCTCCGGTATGCTTATGAGGGATTTGAGACTGTTTTGTCCTGCTGGGTTGAGTTGTTGTGGAGGTAGCCTGCATGAGTGGCTGTGTGTTAGTCATTGGTGTGAGCCACCCTAGTCTGCCTACAGGGAGGACAGACGCACGAGAGAAGAGACAAGCAGGCAGCGATGGTCAGGCTCAGCCTAGTGCGTGCGTGCGTGCGTGCGTGCGTGCGTGCGTGTGTGCGTGTGCGTGCGTGTGTGAGAGAGAGAGTGTGTGTGTGTGCGTGTGTGTGTGTGCGTGTGTGTGAGGGAGCATATGTAAGCAGAACATTGAGCTGTTCGGATGGGCACGTTCGCAGCCAGAGGCACTCTACGGAGAGCGGGACAGAGGGTTCCCCTTCGTCCAATCACAAACACTCCCGTCTGAAGACTTGGCTGGGCGCTCTGTTGGAGAAAGGCCCCTGTCTCTCACCCAGCGGGCTGGTTTTACCTCCTCTTGACGCCCCTCAGATACAGGACCACGCTCCACTGAGGCTTCAGCAGGGTGTTCAGTACCCAACAAGTACTGCACCTGTCTAGGCTCGAAGCGCTGCACGGCAGCCATGAAAAAACATCACTGTTTTTTCACCCTCATGAGGTAGAAGAAAAGCTTTGGTTGAGACAGTTTAGACTGTATTGACGAAGCCCATAAACATGGGTGTGTGTCAGTGAGGGTCAAGAGAGTGATTCGTTTTTTTTTTACCAATGCACTGGGCCCTTAATAGTACACTGTATGCTTAGTGGCCTCTGTGATGTAACATGGCCCTAGAGATGATTTGATTGTGTGCGCGCGCGTGTGTGTGTGTGTGTGTGTGTGTGTGTGTTTATGTGTGTGTGTGTGTGTGTGTGTGTGTGTATATGTGTGTGTGTGTGTGTGTGTGTGTGTGTGTGTGTGTGTGTTTGTGTGTGCGTGTTTGTGTGTGCATGTGTGTGTGTGTGTGTGTGTGTGTGTGTGTGTGTGTGTGTGTGTATTGTGGTGTTGTAGTGTGGGATGTCTCTCTTGCACAGCAATTGGTTTATAGATTTACAATGACCTGTGACCAGAGTGGTGAATCCAATAACTACCGTGGAATCAATGACTTGCCCCTCCTCTCTCCCTCTCTCTCTCCCTCTCTCCCTCTTCCCCTCTCGCTCTCCCTCTCTCCCTCTCCCCATCTCTCGCTCTCCCTCTCCCTCTCCCTCTCTCCCTCTCCCCATCTCTCGCTCTCCCTCTCCCTCTTCCCCTCTCGCTCTCCCTCTCCCTCTCTCCCTCTCCCTCTCCCTCTCTCTCTCCCTCTTCCACTTTCCATTTCTCCCTCCATCTTTCTCTCCCGGTTCGCTCTCTCGTTCACAGAATCTCTCGTTGTGTGTTTGTGTTTTTGCTGTCTACTTGTTATGTTGATATTATTCCAGTCCACTGTACTGTAAACACAAACACACATCATAAAAGCACCATTTCTGATTGGCCACCAGTAGATCTAGATTATGTATCATTATACTTACCAGGACATACCAGATCCAAACCCACTGTTTTCCAATGCTTCCCAGGGCAAGTCTACTGTATATCTTTGTTTTATTTTTTTAATATCTTTTTTTTTACTCCCTGCATTTTGAACTACCGAGAAATGAATCTGAGCCCAAGGCATATTTCGTTGCTGATCCGTTGCTGTGCCTTTTCCCGAAATCGAATAAAGTAAAGTCAAACAAATCGATGTTATTGTTTTGTTTGACGATCTGCCCTTGACTCCGCCTGTCCATGTACTGCTGTGTTGTTGTCCAGCGGTGTTTGATGATGGCTTACACCATGAGTATCCTGAGGGAACACCAGTTCATTAGCTGCTTGTACTGTGTCTGTCTAGCCTATGTCCCTAGCAGGGGAGGCT
Organism: Argentina silus; assembly: GCF_951799395.1. NCBI lineage: Eukaryota > Metazoa > Chordata > Actinopteri > Argentiniformes > Argentinidae > Argentina > Argentina silus. The sequence goes on from NC_139662.1 coordinate 9,777,414, forward strand.
GGTGGAGGGAGAACTCAGAGGACAGGGCTCATTGTAATGCATGGAACGGAATCAGGAACGGTATCAAACACAAGCGTTTGATAATATAATACATGCCATTTCGCTGACATCCAGAGTGACTTACATTGCAGTGAGTGTATTTCATTATTCATTCACGATACATTTCAGTATATGTGGTCCCAGCAGGAATCAAACCCACAACCTAAGCGTTGTTAGCGCCACGCTCTACCAACTGAGCCACCGAGGATACCATTCCTCGTTCAGTTCCATGCATAACAGTGAGCCCCGTCCTCCGATTTCTCCCTCCGCCGGCCTCCACTGGTCCCTACCTGTCGCGCAGTGTCCTGATCCTCAGAGGTCGCGCGGGTCAAGTCGATATAACGTTTGCTCTATTCCGACGGTCAGCCCTTCATTCTGAATGAGCGTTTTTATTCCTTTTCCTGCGCGTCGTTGTTCCAGAGGTGTTTGAGCGCCCTGTGGGATGAGCCGTTCATTCGCCGCTATTCCTGACTGAGCCAGCAGTCAAATGAAGGGCAGAGAGTCATTTGTGGTCATCATCCCCGTCCCCGTCCCCGTCCCCCCCGTCCTCCCCCATCCCCCCCGTCCCCCGGCCCCCCCATAACAGGCTGTCTCAGAAATACCCAAAGGACTTGTCAGGCATGCACTGATTATTCTGCCGTGTGAGAGAAACCAGAGCAGGTGAGAGAAACAGGTGGAAAAGAGGCTACAATGATATATAAGGTCTCCTCAGTCACATGTTGTTTATGTGGTAAATATTAAGTATTAAGTATAAATATTTTGCTTGGGTACAGGAGTGTTCCTCCTCTCTGCCAGTGTAGACGGTTTCAGCCACGCCACACACACACGCACGCACACACACACACACACACACACACACACACACACACACACACACATACACACACAGACACACACAGACACAGACACACACAGACACAGACACACACACACACACAGGCTGTCAGACTGACTGCTGGCCCTAAGCAAACATCTGGCCAGCTGTTATCGTTACTCGTTAGTCCAAATGACAAAGTAATGAACCTCGACGTTTTGACGAACGTGCATTGCATGTTGTTGCCATTCTGTCCTGCTGCTGCTTGCACGCCCGCCCGCACACACGCACGCACACACACACGCGCGCGCATTCAGTGGTCTCACCAGGTCTCTCGGGCAAAACGTATTTCATCTCAATAAGAGTGACCTGTTTGAAACAAGTGAGCAGTATTAAGCAGAATCAAGTTGAGGTAGAGATGATCAGGAACGTGGCTGAAAGGGTTAACCTGTGCTCCGACCGCACGGGGTAAACAACCTGTGCAGCTGTTTGCAGATCACGTGGTATTTACAGAGGGAGAGACCTGCTGTCTGTATGGGCCCAAAGCCTGAGAGTCTGAGCTGTACTTTTAATTAACCGCCCGTTCAATTAATCACTCTGAATTATTAATCAGAGAGTGACCTTGTGTCCTTGCAGGCAGACAGCTTCACGGTCTAGCTGGCTGGTTGTCTGGCTGGCTGGCTGGCTGCCTGGCTGACTGACTGGCTGGTGTGTGTGTGTGTGTGTGCGCGTGCGTGCGTGCGTGTGTGTGTGTGGGCCGACAGCTGACTTCTGACCCCTTATCCAAACATAATAGAGAGAAGCCCCGCCATTCGCTGGATTAGTTCGGGACCATTAACTGTGCTGCGTGTTCATACTGCTGTGGGATTGGTTAGAGTGGATCCATGCTGATCTTAAGTGATTGGTGTTTTGCTGTGATTGGTTAGAGTGGACTCCCGCTGGGTTTACGTTATTGGTGTTTAGCCTACCACGCTTGTATGAATAGCACGGTGCAAATAGCACAATTAAAAGAGGAGAAAATAGCCCAAACGGTGTTTCCAGTGACTTGTCGTGAAGTGATGTTGACTGTTGAGGGTCAGCTCCTGCACCGTGCAGCGTCAAGCGGGTCAAGCGGGTCTCGTGTTGTTCCACGATTTCAGGTCGGAGGTTTTCGATCCGTTGCGCTTCGTGGTCTTTCTGTTCTGTCCCCTCCTCTCGCTGCTGTGAGCCAGTCTGCCCTGGGGCGCCCTTTCCTTCCCCCTTGTAGTGCTGAAGGGAGAGCCAAAAAAAGAACAGAAGGAAATTAAAACATGATATATGACATAAAGAGCGGCGATATCATTCGGCGTCGTTCGTCTGACGTACCCGCAGAGCGTTTCCTTTTTCCTTTTCTTTCTTTTTCCGCCGATGTTTCCCCCCCTTTTTTTTGGCGTCTCCATGAGTCATCCTCCATGGAGTCATCGGATAGACGGTCGCTGGTTTGTTTTGTGGAATGCTGGCGTGATGTTTATCGTTTCTTTTTTCGTGATAAGAGCGTGAGTGTGTGTGTGTGTGTGTGTGTGTGTGTGTGTGTGTGTGTGTGTGTGTGTGTGTGTCTCCACACAGAACAACGGCCCGGACGGCCCGCATCCAACGACACGACTGTGTCTGAATTTGAAATATGGCCCCGACCTCTGGGGGCAACGATGCAGAAAGAAAATGTCACGCTCAAAGACAGTTGAATAATGCTACCATCTGGTAGAATAGGAATACAAGGTTTTTGGAGGGCATTTTGGTGTGTGGAGGGCGTTAAAAAAATAAATAATAATCCCCTCCCTCCCCCCCCAAAAAAATCCTCTCTACGTCGTAAGAAACCCTATGAGCAAGAATAGAACAACATTCAATATCGTCACGTTATTTCTCTCTTCCTGTGTTGTCTCCCGTGACATCATCACACACAGCGGGGTGCTATTGGCTGGTTCCCACTTCCAGCAGCTTTCACAGTGCTGCGTGTGGATTTGCTCTCGCTCCCCCGGTGGGTGTGTCTGTGTCATAGCAACCAGTGGAGGAGTCCGATGTGACTGCTTTGGATTTGTTGACTGGCTGACTAGACTGTGGAGGACAAACAATGTTGGATTATGACACTGTTCTGATGTGTTGCTGTCAACTGGCTGG
>NC_139662.1:9780599-9808099 GCF_951799395.1 Argentina silus
GTGCCGCATTTTGGGACTGAGTAGAAGGCAAGTCATTCCCGGGGTTTGATTTGGTGTTTGTCCAGAGCAATGACAACTCTGAGTAGAGGGATTGGGAGCCGATCCTCCGCTTTCCCCCATCTGCCACGTCTCTCTCTCTCTGTCTCTATCTCTCTCTCTCTCTCTCTCTCTCTCTCTCTCTCTCTCTCTCTCTCCACATCTCTTTCAATCTGTCATCCCATCTCTCTCTCTCCCCCCCCCCCCTCCTGCCCTCCTCTCCCTCTCTCTGTTTAACCATTCATAGCACTTAACTGTCGTCTCTGAGTGTCTCTCTCTCTCTCTCTCTCTCTCTCTCTCTCTTGCCACATCTCTTTCTCCCGGTCATCCCATCTCTCTCTCTTCCTCCCTCCCGACCCCCCCCACTCTCTGTTTAACCATTCACAGCACTTAACTGTCCTCCCTCTCTCCTCTCTCCTCTCTCTCTCTCCTCTCCTCCGTCTCCCAGTGTGGAGGGGGAGCCCCAATGCGGCGACACGGCCAGTTTCTCGGACAGCGTGTGCAGCCAGGGTCCTGGTTACCTGGGCAACGCTGACCACCACCCCCACCACCACCGCTACAGCACCAGCAGCGCCGGCCTCAGCCTCAGCCTCGGTCCCGGTCCAGGTCCAGGTCCGAGCCTCGGCTCCCAGGGCCCCCCCCCCCTGTGGCCCCCCCCTAGCCCAGCCTCTCTGGCCTGGGCCCAGCGGACACGCCCACCAGCCCGCAAGCCTGGCGCTGCGCAAGCAGGAGGAGGAGGACAACAAGCGCTGCAAAGCCCTGTCCGACAGCTATGAGCTCTCCACCGACCTCCAGGATAAGAAGGTAACGTAGGGGCCGCCGCAGGGGTTAGGGGCTAGCCCGGACCCTAACCCTAACCCTAACCCTAACCCGACCACTGCTGTGACTGCTCCTCATCACTAACCCTAACCCTAATCACTAACCCTAACCCTAATCACTAACCCTAACCTAACCCAACTCTAACCCTAACCCCTAACTCTAACCCTAACCCTAACAACAACAAACAAACAAACTGACTATTCACTGTCAAACAAAGTAGCAACCTTCTATCTATACATTCCACAAATGTGCAATATGACAAACTAGCATATGTTCTATATAGAGGGGAGGCTGGTGGAGGTAGACGTGGGTGTTTGGTAACATTCCTCATGCTGTTCCTTGCGTTACAGTGAGCCCGTCCTCCGATTTCTACCTCCGCCAGCCTCCCCTCTACTGTATAGAACATATGGTTGTTGCACATTTGTGGGATATATAGATAGACTGTGGCTACTTTGTTTGACAGCGAATTGTCAGTTTGTTTGTTGTTGTTGTGTGATTAGGAGCAGTCATGAAAACAAACGCCAATGGGAGGTTGCCACGACAATGATCACGTTTCTCCTCATCTCCCTCTCTCTCTCTCTCTCTCTCTCTCTCTCTCTCTCTCTCTCCCTCTCTCTCTCTCCCTCTCTCTCTCTCTCTCTCTCTCTCTCTCTCTCTCTCCCTCTCTCTCTCTCTCTCTCCCTCTCTCTCTCTCTCTCTCTCTCTCTCTCTCCCTCTCTCTCTCTCTCCCTCTCTCTCTCTCTCTCTCCCTCTCTCTCTCTCTCTCTTTCTCTCTCTCTCTCTCTCACCGGCTTGTTCTCGCCTCGCAGGTGGAGATGCTGGAGAGGAAGTATGGCGGCTACTTCCTGAGTCGGCGGGCGGCGCGCACCATCCAGACGGCGTTCCGTCAGTACCGCATGAACAAGAACTTTGAGCGCCTGCGAAGCTCCGCCTCCGAGAGCAGGATGACCCGCCGCATCATCCTGTCCAACATGCGCATGCAGTACTCGTTTGACGACCGGCAGCCGCAAGCCCAGACCCCGGGCCAGCCGCAGAGGTACCCCCCCCACCCTGCAGCCATGGGCCTGGGGGGGCAGGGAGACCTGGAGCCCGGGTCCCCCACACACTGCCAGGGGGACAGGGAGGAGTACACACACCTGGATGATTCCTTCTCCAAAGAGGTGAGAGTAGCATGGGGGGTTTCTGGACTTTCTCAATCATTGATGAGAAATCATTGATTCACTAAACCGTTGGTACACCATGGTGTGGATCGAACCAGTTTTTTTTTTTCAAAAGGATGGTGTCATACGTAAGATTCAAGCATCCCAAAGGTTCTGATGACTGTGTTTCATCGGCAGCGATCAGGGAATGAGATCCTTTCAAGGAAATATTTGATTTACGAACGCTGTTTTGGTCACGAAAAAGCGTTTTCTAAAATGGAGTGTCTTGGGGTGACACAGGTTTGTTTACAGTTGTCAAGGGGTGTTCTTGGGGAGTGGACTCATTTCCTGCTTTCTGTCTCTGGTAGCCACCTTTTCCAATCATGCAGAAACATCACAGCTGATGTCAGACACTGCAACACAGCTGACACTGCAAGTCTATTTCGGGTGGTTATATTATTATTAAGGACAATGTTGAGAACAGCTCCTCTCAACGGAAATACGAGCAAAAAGATCAATACAAAGGTTAAGAGAGGGAAGTACACTCACTGAACACTTTATTAGGAACACTATACTAATACTGTGTAGGGCCTCCCTCCCGCTCAAAACAGCCTTGATTCTGGAAACATTCCTTTAAGATTCTGGTCCATGTTGACATGATTGCATCACGCAATTCCTGCAGATTTTTCAGGTGCACTTTCAAGCTGTGAATCTCCCGTTCTACCACATCCCAAAGGTGCTCTATTGGATTCTGATCCGGTGACTGGGAAGGCCACTGAAGAACACTGAACTCATTGTCATGTTCTCATGTTCATGAAACCAGTTTGAGACGACTTTTGCTTTGTGACATGGTGCCTTATCATGCTGGAAGTAAATTGTGGCCATGAAGGGATGCACACGGTCAGCAACAATACTCAAATAGGCTGTGGCATTCAAGCGATGATTGATTGGTATTAACGGGCCCAAAGTGTGCCAAGAAAACATTCCCCACACCATTCCACCACCTCCACCATGAGAAGGTGTACAGGTGTTCCTAATAAAGTGTTCAGTGAGTGTATATATCGAAAAAGAAAACACAAATGAAGATAAGATAGAACATATTAAGTTCTGTGTTTTGGTGTATCTCTCTTGGGCAGGCTTTATCCTGGAAAACAGGTCTCTCGACGTCAATGGGACCCCCAGGTAAAATAAAGGTTAAGTGGTAATACATTAAAATGGAGAAGTATGTCTGTTTTATAGAGGAGGATTCGCGCGCTCTCTTTGTACCTTCTTATCGGTCACGGAAAGACCGACTGTTATTTTCCGATATTACGGCCGGTTTGTTCGGGTTTCTCGATTCTCGCTGTATTAAATGGGCCATATATTGAGGTAATTGCATGGTGGCCAGCGTGTTAGCTAATGGAATCACGCTACTGCCTAACACACTCCTTCCAGCTTTTAAATCACCTCTTCAGTTTAATCACAACTCGCATGGAGGTCCTTCAGTTATACAGAGTCTTCCGTCGGCTCTCTTCACGTTTGATACTGTATCTTCACCGACATCACGTGTAATGACATTTTAACAGTTAACCTTTTCTACTGCCATTGAACACCAGTGTGTGTACCTTCAACGACTGCTTTAACCATATGTGTGTATGTGTGTGTGTGTGTGTGTGTGTGTGTGTGTGTGTGTCTTTCTATGTGTGTTCAGGTGAAGTCTCTGGCGGACTCCATGGACGACTCCCTCACCTGCCAGTCGGGACGAGAGGACTCCCAGGAGGGCAGCGGGGAGGGGGGAGGGATAGGAGTGGTGGAGGCCGACGACTTCGGGGAGTGTGTGTGGAGCAACAACCCCTCGTCCCGCCGCGGCGGCGGCGGCCTGGGGGGAGACAGGGAGAGGGGCGGGGGAGGGGGGCTGAGCATGCACGAGGACAGCACGGCCACCTCCTACAGCGACGTCACCCTCTACATGGACGACGGCCTCCCCTCCTCCCCCCTCTCCATAGACCGAGCCCCCAGCAGCACCGACACAGAGTACTGGGGCATGAGCAGCGGGGTGGGGGGCCGCGAGGACAGCAGGGACACCGAGGGAGGGGGCAGCGGCACCAGCCGACGCAGCACCCCCTGCACGGAGTGTCGGGACTTCCGTCTGAGGGGCGCCCACCTGCCCCTGCTCACCATCGAGCCCCCCAGCGACAGCTCCGTGGACATGAGCGACCGCTCGGACCGGGGGTCCCTCAGCAGACAGCTGGTCTACGAGCAGGACCCCGCGGCGGGGGGCGGAGGAGGAGTAGGGGGAGCGGGGGGGTCACCTCAGGGCACCATCAAACACAACCCCAACGGACGCTCCGTCCCCACGGCCCAGGGCCAGACCCGCACCCCGACCGCGGCCGGCCGCCCCCCCCACCCCTCCGCCATCCCCGCCCACCTCCCCCACCACACAGTCATGCACCACCACCCCCACCAAGCCCACCCCAACCCCCACCCACACCCACACCAGGCACACCAAGCCCACCCGCACCCCCACCCCCACCCCCACCACCACCCCATGCACCACCACCACCAGTACCAGGACTCGTCCTCGTCCCAGTCCCCCCAGCAGCCTCCCCTCACCCCCCTGTCGTCCTCGTCCTCCGCCACGGCGCTGCCCTCTGGTGGCCTGGAACAGTCGGACGGGGACAACGACTCCCTCAACTCCACCACCAACTCCAACGAGACCATCAACTGCAGCTCGGGGTCGTCGTCCCGGGACAGCCTGCGGGAGCCCCTCCCCCCCCTGGGCAAGCAGACCTATCAGAGGGAGAGCCGCCACAGCTGGGACTCCCCCGCCTTCAACAACGACGTGGTCCAGAGGAGACAGTACCGCATCGGACTCAACCTCTTCAACAAGTAAGGAGGGACTCCTGAGTGGAGATGGATAGACAGATAGATGGAGGGATGGATATATAAATGGATGGATGGGTGGATGGATGGATAGATGGATAGATAGATATAAATAGATGGAGGGTTGGATGGATGGATGGATATAAATAGATGGAGGGATGGATGGATGAATAGATATATAAATAGATGGAGGGATGGATGGATAGATATAAATAGATGGAGGGGTAGATGAATGTATTGATAGATACAGTATATAGATGGATGATGGAGGGAGGGGAAGAGAGGGATGGACAGACAGACAGACAGACAGACAGACAGACAGTAGGGTAATATGGTGATAGGGAGGGTGGTGATATGGTAGTATGTGGGTGACAGCAGAGTAAACAGCAGTGGGTGGGAGAGCTAAAGGTAAACCTCCAGTCAGTAGGCTGAGCTGGGATTTAGATAAGTGAGTGAACGGTTGTTGATATCCTCTTTCTCTCTCCCTCCGGGAGGTGAAACTGAGTCTCCTTCAAATCTGTTGGATTTGATCTCACTTCATTGTGTGTGTGTGTGTGTGTGTGTGTGTGTGTGTGTGTCTGTGTGTGTCTGTGTGTGTGTGTGTGTGTGTGTGTGTGTGTGTGTGTGTGTGTGTGTTTGTGCATCGGTGCGTTCGGTGTGTGTGTGTGTGCATGTGTGTGTGTGTGTGTGTGTCTGTTCGTGTGTGTGTGTGTGTGTTTGTGTGTGTGTGTGTGTGTGTCGGTGCATTCGGCGTGTGCGTGTGCATGCGTACGTTTGTGTGTGTGTGTGCGTGTTTGTCTGTTTGTGTGTGTCGTCTTCCCTGCGCAGGAAGCCAGAGAAGGGTATCCAGTACCTGATCGAGCGGGGCTTTGTGTCGGACACGCCTGTGGGCATCGCCAGGTTCATCCTGGAGAGGAAGGGCCTGAGCAGGCAGATGGTGGGAGAGTTCCTGGGCTGCAGGCAGAAGCAGTTTAACAAGGACGTGCTCGAGTGAGTGGCACCACTTACCAGGGACGCTCCATATCAGACTAGTGTGGTATTTTCACACGTACAGTTATTTTTTCCCTATGACAGCTTCATATACAGTACAACATTGATGATGGTGGTGCTCACTATGATGGGGCTGCAATGCGCTTGCACATATGCGCAGATACACTCACCAAACACTTTATTAGGAACACTATACTAATACTGGGTAGGGCCTCCCTTTGCTCTTTATTAGGAACACTATACTAATACTGGGTAGGGCCTCCCTTTGCTCTCAAAACAGCCTCAGTTCTTCGTGGTATTGCTTCCACAAGATGTTGGAAACATTCCTTTGAGATTCTGACATGATGACATGATTGCATGTAGCATGCAGATTTTTCAGGTGCACTTTCAAGCTGTGAATCTCCAGTTCTACCACATCCCAAAGGTGTTCTATTGGATTCATATCCGGTGACTGGGAAGGCCGCTGAAGAACACTGAACCCATTGTCTTGTTCATGAAACCAGTTTGAGATGGCATTTGCTTTGTGACATGCTGGAAGTAGCCATTAGAAGATGGGTAAATTGTGGCCATGAAGGGATGCACATGGTCAGCAACAATACTCAAATAGGCTGTGGCATTCAAGCGATGATTGATTGGTATTAACAGGTCCAAAGTGTGCCAAGAAAACATTCCCCACACCATTACACCACCTCCACCATGAGAAGGTGTACAGGTGTTCCTAATAAAGTGTTAAGTGAGTGTACATGCACATCATGAGGAAGAGATGCTGGCTCTACACAGAGACGACAAAATGTGCCTCTAGACATACATCTTTTATACTGTATATCCGTCTTATTCTCTGTACTGTGTGTCTCTCCCACTCCCTTTCCCTCCCCTTCTCCCTCTCCCCCTCTCTCTCCCTCTCTCTCTCCCTCTCTCTCTTTCTCCCTCTCTCTCTCCCTCCCCCTCTCTCCCTCTCTCCCTCTCCCTCCCTCTCCCTCCCTCTCCCTCCCCCTCTCCCCCTCTCTCCCTCTCCCTCTCCCTCTCCCTGTCCCTGGTCCTCAGTTGTGTGGTAGATGAGATGGATTTCTCAGGGATGGATCTGGACGACGCTCTGAGGAAGTTCCAGGCTCAGATCAAGGTCCAGGGAGAGGCTCAGAAGGTGGAGAGACTGGTGGAGGCTTTCAGGTGCAAGCTTGCGGGGCTCGCGGTTGGCAGTGTGGAGTGGAGAATTGACGTATTTAAAATACCTTTGAAACGACCTTCGCGCGTTGCAGTTCAAAGTGACATGAAATGATACCGCTGGTACCGTTGAAATCGGATTGAAATGGATTGAATTTGTGGAGTTTACTCCGACCAGTTTGTATTTGACTCAAGAGTCGTTTGTATTTGACTCCATTAAGACTGCTCTCTCCAATATCTCTCTCTCTTTCTCCTTCTCTCTCCCCCCCCTTTCTCTCTCTCTCTTTCTCTCTCTCTCTCAGTCAGAGGTATTGTGTGTGTAACCCGGTGCTGATCCGCCAGTTCCAGAACCCTGACACCATCTTCATCCTGGCCTTCGCCATCATCCTCCTCAACACAGACATGTACAGCCCCAACGTCAAGCCTGAGAGGAAGATGAAGCTGGAGGACTTCATCAAAAACCTCCGAGGTAGGAGGACGAGGAGTACAGTCCACCTCAATGCATCTCGGTCTCACATTCTCCATCCTCACTGTCATCTCCTACAGCCTAGGTCATCGTCTCACATCCTATCTCACTCACCCTGTCTTCTGTCTTTTCTTCCGTCTCTCTCTCTCTCTCTGTCTCTGTCTCTCTCATTCTCTCTCTCTCCCTTCCTCTCTCTCTCTCTCACTCTCTCTCTCTTCTTTCTTATTTGCCTCTATCAATCTCTCTCTCTCTGTCTGTCCGTCTCTCTCTGTCTCTCGCTGTCTCTCTCTCTCTCTTCTTTCTTATTTACCTCTGTCAATCTCTCTCTCTGTCTGTCCGTCTCTCTCCCTCTGTCTCTCTGTCTCTCATCTTCCTCATCTCTCTGATTCTCTCCTCTCTGTTATCTCTTCCACCTCTATCTGTACGCTGTATCAGCAGTCTACTAAATGGTTATGTCTGTCACTTCTTTTTTTTTCTCTTTTCCCTCTCTCTCTCTCTCTCTCTCTCTCCCCCTCTCTCCCCTGTTCTTTTCACCCCCCAGGAGTGGACAATGGTCAGGACATCCCTAGAGACCTACTGGTAGGGATCTACCAGCGCATCCAGAAGTGGGAGCTTCGTACCAACGATGACCACGTGTCCCAGGTCCAGGCGGTGGAGAGGGTCGTGGTCGGCAAGAAGCCTGTGAGTCTCACCAACTGTGTTTAAGTCACTGTTGTCAGTCAGTGGAACCCCCCCCCCTCCCTTTTTGGAAAATGTTCTGGTGAGAAAAAATAAAGCCTGTATACAAATGCATAGACGATTTTTCCAGTGTTTGTTTAAGTTTTTTGAACATTTCTAAAAAGAAGGTGCAGTTGTTTTTGTTTGACTTTCGGTCTTGTTGGCTGTTCGGTGATGAGATGGTGCGGTGTGAATACCGATCAGGCGAAGATTTGAGCTGTATGTGATGCGTGTGACCGTTAACCTCTATGTGGTGTGTGTGTGTGTGTGCGTGTGCGTACGTGTGCTTGCGTGTCTGGTGTGTGCGCGTGCTTGCGTGTGTGTGTGTGTGTGTGTGCAGGTGCTCTCCTTGCCCCATCGCAGGTTGGTGTGTTGCTGCCAGCTGTACGAGGTGCCGGACCCTAACCGACCCCAGAGGAGTGGGGTCCACCAGAGAGAGGTGTTCCTCTTCAACGACCTGCTCGTGGTACGAAGCCCCTCAGATTTCTCTCTTTAGTCTGTACCATAATGTAGTAGGACATCGTTATCTAGTACACTATGTGCTAACCTAACATCAGGGGTGCAATTCTGAACAAATACAATCGAAAAAATCACTATTTAAATGAACTTGGCTTCAGAAAAATGGAAACAAAACCATTTTCACTTGTGATAATGATGCTCCAGTCCACCCATAGAGTGGGTCCATCCCGTCTTCTCTCCTTCTGGCTAACTCCTCAACTCCCCTCTGCCACAGCAGCTTAGTGTAGACACTAGCCTTTCAGCAACATATGTCTGCCTCCCTCCCTCCTCAGGTGACAAAGATCTTCCAGAAGAAGAAGACCTCTGTGACATACAGTTTCAGACAGTCCTTTCCTCTGGTGGAGATGCAAGTTCACATGTTCCAGAACTCCTGTAAGTATTTGTCTCTCCATCTGTCCCTCCATCTGTCCCTCCATCTATTTATACCCCCACAGTATGCATTTGCACACGACAGCAGAAACACAGGCCATTTTAGCTTTCTTTTTAACCACCCCCCCGCCCCCACCCCACACCACCCCCCGCCCCCGCTCCCCGCCTATAATTTCCTAATCGTAAACCGTAAATGATGTTTATCTCAATAATGGGTTATATGGTACAAGACGCTGTAGAAATGTATGTCGAAATGATGTTTTTTCATTTTGGATTTATTTATTCTTTTTACCCCCTTGGCTCTCACCCCCCCCCCCCCCCCCCATCCCCCCATCCCCCCACTCCCACCCAATGACTGTAACAGATTGCTGTTTGTAGATCACAATCATCATATTCATTAGATTATTGGATTGTAGCCCAGAGCCATAGCATACAAGGCAGAGATATACAGTAGCCTCGCTGTACAAGGGTGTGTGAGGCTGTACGGTCATGTTTGTACAGTAAGTCTATCTGGCTTGTTGTGTGTGGCCCAGGGCCATAATGATGTACTGTAGCCTATACTACATACAGTATTACACATACTAAATTCCTGTATAGTGATGTAGCCAAGGGTAAAATAACGGTAAAATAACAGCATTTACGTGATTAATAATTCCATTATTATTATTATTATTGTTATTATTATTATTGGGTGAGTAGCGTTTACCCAACTTTTACCAAAATGAGCACATTTCCGGTGCATTTTAACCTCGTTTTGAGCTTTTACCTCGTTTTCTCCAGTGTCCAACGATATGGGCCTTTTTTCTAAAAAAAAAATTCTCCTCCTACATCCCTGCCTGTATATATACAGTACACACACACTACTCTATGTTAGAAACGGTACATCTCTGTTTTTATACGGTAAATACCTGTACATCACCCATCCTGTACTCTACCACCATGTCAAAGAGATAGCCTACTACTGTACTATAAGGATGCTTAGTCCTGTATGTGTGTGTGTGTGTGTGTGTGTGTGCGTGCGCACCATGTCTTCGCGTAACAGACTACCCCCACGGTATCCGTCTGACGTCGGCCATCCCGGGAGGGGAGAGGAAGGTCCTGATCGTGTTCACGGCTCCCAGCCAGCAGGACCGGACCCGCTTCACCAGCGACCTGCGGGAGAGCATCACCGAGGTTCAGGAGATGGAGAAGTATCGGGTGGAATGTGAGTGTTCAGGACGTTACTACCCGTCGTCACGGTACAACACCCCCGTGAGGAAACTACGGAGGGAATTTGGGGGTTCCTCTCTTGAGTTTATGGTTCCATAAATGAAAGATTTCATATGTTTTTCCCTTGCTTCTGTTCCTTCCCACTCCTACTCTACTCGTTTTACCCCTAACCCACTCCTTTTACTCCCCCTCCCTCTCCATTTCCGTTTCTTTCTCTCTCTCTCTCTCTCTCTCTCTCTCCTCCACCCCCCTGTTCTCTGTACAGCGGAGTTGGAGAAGCAGAAGGGGGTGATGCGGCCCAGTGGTGTGGGGGCCGGCGCTTCCGGTGCTGGCGGCGGCGGCGGCGGCATGAAGGGCGAGGCGGTGAACGGCACTCTGGGAAGGCCCAGTCTGGATGACACCTACGCCAACGTAGATGGACTCAAACGCACGGCACTCAGCTCGTCCCTGAGGGACCTCTCTGATACAGGTACGACACACACACACACTTTGCTTTTCAATACCTCAGATGCGGTTTCATTTTCGTGGTACAATGGAACCAATGGAATGGCCCCCAAAGTGCACAATCCCTAACAACACTCATGCACACCTCAAATACTATAGTACTATAAGTATTTGCCAGATACTTCAAACCCATACAGTATGTCATGTATGTATATATAGATAGATAGATAGATGGATGGATGGATGGATGGATGGATGGATGGATGGATGGATGGATAGATAGATAGACAGATAGATAATGGGAAATACATATAGACCCAGGTCTGATACAATAACAAGCATACTCCGACACAAACACAATGTCCCAGACGTCAGCTCTACCCAGGGTTATAATAAATCTGTTTCCAGTGGTCATTTGTCTAAATATCCACTTAACCTTTTCAATCAGCCATCTCCTTTGTTCTAAAGGTCTAGACACCACTTCCATCTTCTCTAAGTGACTGTCATTATGATGTCGATGCAGGAGATGGAGAAAGCAGAGAGTCATTTCAAATGATTGTCATTAGGATGCTTCGGTCTTAGACAGAGTTGCAAAGAACACAGACAGACAAACAGACAGGTAGACAGACGAGTAGACAAACAGACAGGGAGACAGATGAGTAGACAAACAGACAGGGAGACAGACGGGTAGACAAACAGACAGGTAGACAGACAGGTAGACAGATAGACAGACTGAAGGTCAGAAGTGTTTTTAATTATATAATTGATCCTGAGGAGAGAGCAGGCTGCCTTGGAGCTACTGTATATGGTGTTCTGTCCCCATCTGCTGGCCAGTGGGAGAACTGTCGGATGACAGGTCTGTTAAGAGTGTCAGTGCGAACTCATTACATTTACATTTGTACATTTCACTCATTTAGCAGAGCTTGCATCCAAAGCGACTTACAGTAAGTACATTTGTCCAGAGTAAGTGAATCAACCATACATCTGTCATTGTAATTAAAACGAAGTCAAGTAAAACCTTAGAGACTCAGGACAATCGTCTTTCCTCTACGTTCTCCTTGCTTCTTTCTCTCAAAAAGGGAGAAGGGGAGAAACCTTAGATTTTCTCCTCCCAATGGGTTTTGTAGAAGGAAACGAGGAAGGCAGATGTCAGGAATAGAGGACAGATTATTGGGACGCACCTTTAGATACAGGAGTCTACCTCGCTTAGCCTCCCCCTCCCACTCATGGAACCTTCCGGTACTGTAGAAGATAAATGAAATCTATAGGAATAGGGAATTATGAATATTGGAATATCGCTATTTTAAAATGGCTAATGGTTGGAATTAAAGAAGGAAATTGCTTCTACAAGCGTGGTAGCAGCAGACAGTTTTGCGATAGCAGGAGATGATCGATGGTTCTGTCTGCATCACTTGATGCCCCGACATCTGACGTAT
This sequence comes from Argentina silus, assembly GCF_951799395.1. Lineage (NCBI taxonomy): Eukaryota > Metazoa > Chordata > Actinopteri > Argentiniformes > Argentinidae > Argentina > Argentina silus. The sequence continues at coordinate 9,792,767 of NC_139662.1, forward strand.
TTCATTTCACGACTGGGATACTTGCCAGGACGAGAGTTCTGACACGTTCATCATCATCACCTCTTGAAAACCAATAATGAATCCTGAATGAGCTGCTCCTGACGTGGGCCCTGTCTGGATAAGGCTCTGCCGTCGGTTCGATTTCTCAATGGAATCGGGTGACTTCAGACGTCATACAAAGTCGGAAAAAGGACATTGGCACTCGATTTTAGGTCTTTTTTTCGGACCATTTGTGTCATTTTCACTTGTTTCCAACAGTCCCAATGAGATCACTGGAAGCAGACAGAGAGAGAGAGAGAGAGAGAGAGAGAGAGAGAGAGAGAGAGAGAGAGAGAGAGAGAGAGAGAGAAGAAAAAAAACAAATGTTTTGCCCTTGAGTTATTTTGTTATGTCTGGGTTGAGTGCACAGTGCAGTCAGTGGAAAAAGCTACAAGCGACAAGTCGCCATGGCCAAATGAGCTGTGAACTTCTGGATGTGAAGTAAGGGGGGGGAATACACTGTGTTCACTTCCAGCCTCGCTGTTCTCCCTAGAATCACTCATCTAGGATCAGCTGTCCCCCCCCCGCCCCCCTCCCTCTCCCCCACCCCCCCCTGCCATAGCCTGCCATGGTCATCAACTGAACAATAACACCGGCGCTTTTCTGAAATTTCAATTTCCTATGGGTGCCTGACAAGGGTCACCAACGTCCTCCCTGAGGTTGATGGAGTCCTATCGTATCTATGTGTGCATGCACAGTAGTTGTTTTTTTTTAGAGAGATTTTGGTTTGGAGGGAAACTAGCGGTAACCTCCTAACCTTTGACCTGGCTGCTCTTTGCTTCCTGGGTTTTGGGGGTTTGCAGGGAAGCGTGGTCGCAGAAACAGTGTCGGCTCCCTGGACAGTACGATGGAAGTAAGTCTGTTTGTGGGGGCGTGGGGGGGGGGGGGGGGGGGGGTGTGGGTGGTATGGGGAGAAAATCATGCTTTTTCATGTCGGCCCCCCCCCCCAAAAAAAAAAAAAAACACAACAACCACCACCGTTTTGTGTCATTCTGCTGTAATGGATGTTCACTAATCCCCTTCATCAATGTTCCATCGTCACTAACTGTTCTAAATGACACTCAACGTCTGTCACCGTACAAGGACACGTGTGCATGTCTGTTCTGTTCATCTCACCGGCGTGTTCTGCATAGGACTGGAATGGATGACGTGATGTTCTGTTTTGATGTCCCTGAACGTCTGCGCATGGAAATGGAGATATATGTGTGATATATATATGTGTGTGTTTCTGTACTTAAACTTTATTGTATGTGTATCTCTGCTATGAAAACTGCACGTGAAGCACTTGCATGGCAACGGCTAGTATGTGTTGACTGTGGTTTTATGGACCAGCTGTCCAGCAGCATGTGACTCCGGCTTGTCGGCCCTTTTTCGTTGTCAATCCTCCACGTTTCGCCGAATGGCCGCCCGTCTTTCTCAAACTCAGTATATCTGATGTGTGGATTTTCTTGTATTCGCTCACTCTTCTTCTCTGTCTCTCTGTCTCTGCTCTCCCTCTGCCGCAGGGCTCCATCATTAGCAGCCCCAGGCCTCACCAGCGCCTCACCATGGCCGGAGGAGGTATTCCGCCCGGCGCCTGCTACGGACTAGAAGACTACCGGCCCCAACGCCCCATCCTGAGCCCCGGAGTGGGGATGGGGGGTGGGCCGGGGCAACAACACAACGCTGCTGGGACGGGTGGGGGTGGAGGAGCACCCCCCAGCAGCGTAGACCGAGGAGGGATGGGTGGGATGGGGATGGGCGGGATGGGCGGGATGGGAGGGATGGGAGGGATAGGTGGGATGGGGGGCGGCCTGGCAGGGGCGGGCCCCAGCGCAGGGGGCTCCTTCCTGGGCAACCTGTTCGGCAGCAGGCGTGGCAAACATCCTGGACCTCTCATCCCTCCAGGGCCACACTACCCTGCACCTGTGCCCCCGCCTACCACCGGAGGCCCGCCCCCACCCTCCCCATCCGCCCTCAGCCAATCCGACAGCGGAGGGCCCTCCAAGATCCAGGCGCTGCACGCCCAGTACTGCCACAACAACAGCAGTGCTGGGCAGCCGCCGCCTCCCTACCACCATCACCACCGCTACCACGTCCAGACCGTGCCTATTCCCAGCCCGCCCTCTACCCAGGCGCCCACCCCCCACACCATCCACAGAGGCTCGCTGCCCAAGCGGGGGGTTATGGGGGTTATGGGGAGCCTGGGCCCCGCTGCCGCTCCCTCCCACACCCAGCTCCAACAGCTGTCCCAGCTGGCCCAACATGGACGCTACGCCAACCTGTCTATGGGCTCGGGCTGCCCTCCAGGGCCTCCCCTTTCTCCTCACACCCCTCACTCCCCGGTGCCCCCCCCGCTGGCCCTCTACCACACGCACTCTACGCACACCATACACTCGGTCCCCCGGGGGGCGGGAGGGGGGGTAGGCGGCGGTGGCAAGCTCCCCCTGACGCTGTCCCACTCGCAGCCCCACCCTCACGCACACTCCCACGCTCATACGCATACCCACAACCACAGCCCCCACCCGGGCCAGATCCACAGCCCCCACCCGGGCCTCGTTCACAGCCCCCACCCGGGCCTGGTCCATGGCCCCCACAGCCCCAACCTCGTTTCCTACTCCAAGCACCAGCCTCACTTCATCTTCGCGGCGCCCCCCCAGGTCCCGTCGGCACGCCACATCCCCCAGGCCCCGCAGTACATGCCCCAGTACCCGCCGCTCTCTTCCATTCCCCCTCCCCCACCCCACTCCCCTTTACCCCCCCCTTTGTCCCCCCATATCCCGCTTACCCCTCTCTCCCCTCACCCCCTCCAGCACCAGCAGCAGCAGGGGGGGGGTCCTCCACTGGGGGGAGGGCAGCAGCAGCAGCAGCAGGGGGGAGGCAGCAACAGCAGCACGGGCACGGGGGGCAGCTCCAAGTCCAAGCCTATCAACCGCATCAGTACGGTGGTGTGAGACGTGGGGGGCGAGGCTGGGACCCCGGGACGAGCAGCCAGGGGGCGCTGTTGAGAGCAGAGAGGAGGAGGATGAGGAGGATGAGGAGGGGCCACGGCCAGGCGAACCCACACGGCCGCTCGGGATCAGGCAAGAGGAAGAGGAGGAGGAGACGCAGCCTGCTCAGGCTCTGCTACTTTCACATTCGCTTCCCTCAGAGCCGGCAGTTTGGCAGGACGGGGCACTCGCACAGAAACACAGACTGACTCTGTACTGTACCGTATGCATGAACGAACACGCGCTTGTTCAGTTACTCCTCTACAGTCTCTCTCTCTCTCTCTCTCTCTCTCTCTCTCTCTCTCTCTCTCTCTCTCTGGCTGGCTCCTATTGGAGGTAGGATATTCGTGTCCCGCCCCCACACTTGACACGGCAGCCAATGAAAGCCAGCCTGTGGTCCATCGTAAACGGAGAGGGTTTGGTTGTGGAGACAGAGGCAGGACGTAGGTCGTAGTTCACCGTAGGTCACCGTAGAGGAATGTCCTTTAGTGATGTGCAGGTGAAATGGTGGTGTTTGTGTCTTAGCGGGGCATGTGTGTATGACCTCATCATACGTCGCCAGGTGAGAAGACGACGGTAAGGAAGGGGCGCCAAATCTGGCTCGTTGTGGGATGTGGAGTCAAGCGTCCAGTCTGTGTCTGTCTTGGACTCAGTACAGGCCGTGACTCTTACTTGTCGATGTGCAATGAAGAAGGCATTGTGGCTCTCACTGGTTTGAGATCAGCTGAATGCAGGTGTTGACGTCTACAGATGTACTGTATTAGCAGTGTGAAAAACATTTAGCAATGTGCACAAATAGGTTTCAAGCTGAAAAGGCATACACAAGAGTGAATTAATAACAGAGACATACTAGCATGTGAAACACTAACAGATATAGAATCATATATATGTACAAATGTAAAGCCACTACATTTTAAAGACAGATGTTACTATTACCAGGGCGCTGTGTGTTCAACACGTGGGCATTGCATTGGTCACTTCCACAGTTTCATCCGTTCCGATAGGTCAAACAGACTTATCAGGGCTTCTTTATGGACACTCCTCAGTGACTTGGGACAACAGCCTAATTCCTTGGAGGACTTGAATGCAAAAAGCTGGAATGTCTGCTACTATCAAACAGTATTTTCTTTGAAAAAAGGTTTTTTTTGTACAGTGTCATAAGCCTCTCATGCCAGTGCATTGATATCTCTTTAGGCTTTTTTTAACACTACAGAGTCTTGATCATGTTATTGGATGTTTGTGAATGCATACTTCAATGATTATTGGGGAAAAACAATATATTAAATGTCAATTATTATATTCTTATATTAATTGATTGTAGACTAACATACGTATTGTACCTTAACATGTGCAGTGCAATTTGAATCACGTGCTAGAATGCCTATACCCCCCTATCTAACTGTCTTGGCATTTACTCAAAAGCGATGAAGTCAAAGTACAGTTTATTTCACAAGAGACATATTGGTTTCCTATTATACTCAAAGAATTGACATCATTGCAGTCAATTCACAAATTCTATAATTGTAACAATTGTTGGCTATTGGGCATTTTTTATTCTGTATTTAATTGATCTACTTTACTGCAACTGAAAAGAAAGAAGAATGATTTTAACTTTTAATCTGAGGAAATCGAGGCAGAGAAAATGCTCTGGACATTTTCTGTTCACCATATGGAAATGCATCCATATTTTCGGAGCAAAAGTCATAACAAACGGTGCAAGCTCTCAGACATTCTCTCAGACATCGGCTCTAAATGAGAGAAATGTGTGTGTTTTGGGGTTTTTTTGTGCTTGAGGTCGGTCAGAATAGTTTGAGTTGTACCTACAGTGCAGTATGATGGCAATTACTACTGATATTATTATTGATATTGTTGGTGTAACAGCTACTACTAATATTACTAACTAACTATTGTTTTGTACTGTTTTTGGTTTCTTTTTCATATTGTGCTGGAAGATGGAGACGGTGTGGTTTTATTAGTTGGGTGGTTAAGCACTGGCAATACAGATACTGTATGTAATTCGATGTCTGTGTGTTTCAAAAAGAAACATTCCACTGAAACAAACTGTTAAATAGCCTATAGTGAGTCACTTGTTACACTTGTTACGATATGTCTTTATATCGACTCAATATTGATTACTTAACTCAAGCAGGCCGACTGGGTCTGTGACAGTCTGCACATGTGCTTGCATACACACACGCACGCGTGCGCACGCGCACACACACACACACACACAAACACCAGATTACTATTATTTTCTCCGGCATCTCCATAGTGTGGAGGTGTTGCTTTGTCAATTAAGTTTTGTGGTTTTGCACACAGCGACGGCAGAGACCGCTCCGCCAGTGCCTCGTCCAATCCCACTGCAGCCTCCTACATCCCACCAGTCACACGCCACATCCTACGGCCCCTCCCCCACACCGCCACCCACGGTTTACAGCTCTCTGATTGGCCTAGGCTGACACACAGCTGGTGTTATACTTCCTGTAACCTCCAGAAGGGGTTCTATTCAGAAGGCAGATGTTTCCAGCACCACATTAGCATCCCACTTAGAATGCATGGCCAGTACCATTAATGGCCAATAACCTTCTGTGTGATGTGCTAGTGTGTGTAGATTGGAACGTACAGAGGCAGCCACAGAGGCAGATTTGTTGAATTAGAGTGTCGGTTTACAGCCTCAGCCAGTCCACATTGAACCACACACGACAGGACATCCCTCACTCTCTCTCTCTCTCTCTCTCCTCGACTCTCCCCTCCTCTCCTCCCCATTGTATTTTTAACCCCCTCGCTCACATGAGCAGTAACGTCTTGGGCTATGGTAAATGTAAGAACTTAAGAGAGGGATGACAGTGAGGGATGGGGGACATAGAGAACCCACTTAGGCCCAGTTAGGAGAACGCACTTCAGTCCAGCTGCTTCAAGGTCTATATGTTGGCTGTTATTGTCTCTGATCAGAAATGCCAGTGTCTTTCTTGACCGTCGTGATCGCTGTTGCATGTGTTCTTACTGCACCTAGTGAATGAAGCTGTATAAACTACCTGAATGTACATACTATCTACTGTACTATGAGTAATACACCTGTACTCTGGAATGGACTGTACTATGTCTCTGTAACTAAAAGGGAATGGACAAATAGAATGCATTTGTTTATTTTTAGGGAGGGAAGACCGAATAGTCATTGTAAAATTGTATCCGTACGGTATACGTGTGTTCCAGAGCAGGCATTCTTTTAAAATATAACAAATATGTATGGACATTTTAGCTGTATATACAGTATGTATCTGGTTTCAAATTAAAAATGCAGAGACTATTGAAAGGTGAATATTTATTGCTCTTCTAATATAAAACATGTTCTTGCTGTTGGAAAGAGTGTGCGTGGTTTTTATTAACCGCTGAAAAAAGGCATCAGTACGGGAACGTCAACGAGGTGTGCGTTTATTGGAAAAACAATCCAGGCCGTGGAGGTGTGAAACGTTGGCGCGCCTCGGGCCGTTTTACACCTCCGCAGTGCTGATTGTTTTCTTATTACCACACACCTCGTCGTTCGCTAGCTCTTACATAATGTATATTATGCAGTGTTTCGATTTGCTGGGAGAAAGCTAATGCATGAAGCTGATTTCACTGGCACTGGTCTTGGTACTGGTACGGCTAAAATCTGTGTAAAATATGGACTATAGCTCGATAAAATATGAGGTGACTAACAATTCCACGTAGAACACTGACTGGCATTCTCCAACAATAGAACCTATGTTCTGGCTTGACACATCGGGAACAGAGTAATGGGAAGCATATAAAACATTTTTTTTTATTCTAAAACATGTCAGGAACACAGAAGATTTTCCTCAACAACACCTTGTACACCTTTAGTATGCTAACGAAACCCATGTAGTCACATTTACAGAAGCAACACCGATGAAGAAAGAGACGTAATAGGAAATTAATAAGGAAAAACAACACAAATTCTACGAATGACTAAAAGTTCTTCCAGACACACACAGAATTCACAAAGACATTCAGTTATAATAATATTTAGAATAGAGTATTTTCAGTGTCACGTTCGTCTGTACAGCTCCATTTGTCAAACCATGCAAGTACTTTATTACAATCAAACTGCTCCTCGCCCATTAGGGGTTTGACAAATTGAGACCAGTCTACTTTAATAGCTGGTGGATGCAGCAGATACTCCACATACTGAGATTGGCACTGTACAAGAGGAAATAGGGGTTCTACAAATGGAAGATCTATTTTTCGCATGGATGATTGAACTGAGTTGTCAACACTAACTCTGAGAATTAATGGTCTCCTATACTCTCTCTCTCTGTGCTGTTATTCCATGTGGGTAAGGGGTTGCTCTCTCTCTCTATCTGTGTCTATCTCTCTCTCCCCTATTAACTTAGAATACTCATTCTTTCATGTATGTCAGGCTATCTCCTCTGTGCTTTAAAGGCTTGTGCTACAATGGAGAAATGAGTATCTTCCCATCGTCCTCTCTCTGGCTCCCAAGCCCCTATATCCCTCAGCTTGTTACTCATTCGACTGAGCAGTTGTCTCTCCTGTCTACAATGTCTACTCTAATCTCTATTCATTCACTTCACAGAGGCAGAGGTTTGGGCAGTTGTTCTTCTTTGTCTCCACTACTTACTGTGTGAATGACATGATGTTCTGGTACAGCTTGTCCATGTTATCTTGCTTTCTTCTCTCTTCTTCTCCACAATTGTCTGTTTTCGTTCCAAGTAAAAATGGGCTTAAGAAATTCTTAATATTAAAATGCTTCGTTCCCTACTAACTCTATTTTCGGTGCATTTCCTTCGCCCATAGTCCTATAACAGCATTCTTCAGTAACTTACAAATCAATGACTTCATACTTTTTGACACTTTTTTTCCCCCACATGATTTACAGAAATCAGCTCTTATCTCGGTCTTGATCCTCTGTGGCAAATGCTTGAATTTATCAGTGTGTCCTTCTCTCTTTAAATTCAGTCAGAGTTCTGTCATGTCGCAGATGGCTTTCCTGCCACTGACTCCCCCTCAGACCTTCCTACTGTACATGGAGTAGATTCTATACACGTCACACGTATACTCCTCTCCTCTCCTCTCCTCTCCTCTCCTCTCCTCTCCTCTCCTCTCCTCTCCTCTCCTCTCCTCTCCTCTCCTCCCCTCCTCTCCTCTCCTCTTATCAACTGTCCTCCTCTCCTCTACTCTCCTCGCCTCTCTTCTCCGTCCCTCTCCCCTCAGACCTTCCTAATGTACATGGAGCACATTCGATACAGATCATTGTCTTGACCTCTCCTCTCCTCTCCTCTCCTCTCCTCTCCTCTCCTCTCCTCTCCTCTCCTCTCCTCTCTCTATCATGATGACACCAGTAATGATGATAAAGTCTTCTCTTCCCCCTCTCAGACCGTCTTCATAGAGGGGATGTATGGAGTTCTATTATTGTCCCTCCTCTGTATCCCCCTCTCTCTCTCTCTCTCTCTCTCTCTCTACACCGTGGTGACAGACAACAGAGGGTTGTACACCTTCTTCCCGTCCGGAGAGCGTGAGCCGTGAGACAGCAGCTCCTGGATGGTGATCCAGTTGTCCAGGATCCTCCTGTTCCTCTTCTTCATGACCTTCCTCTGGCTCAGGGCCAGGATGCTGTTGTGCTCCTGCGGCGCCCCCTGGCGCCCCCCCGCCTTCCCCTCCGCGGTGTCAGAGCCCTCCCCCTGGGTCTCCCCCCCCCCCCTCAGGTAGTCCAGGCGACTCTGCATCATGAACTCCCTGCGGCGCCGCTGTTCCCTGGCCCTCAACAGCTGCTGCTTCCTCTCCTCCTTGCTCCAGTAGCGTCCCATCTTCATCTCGCTCACGGCGTCGTCGTCCGTGGTCATGCCGCTGCGCTCCTCGCGGATCTTGATGGCGCGCGCCTTGAGGAGGCGGTCCCTGACGGGCCGCTTGGCCACGTAGCGCGTGCCGTCGCTGCGGATTTTGACCTTCCACTCCATGCGGGGCGAGGCGGGGCCCAGGTTGAGGGACAGGGGCGGGAGGCGGGAGGGGCTCGGGTGGTGGTGGTGGTGGTGTTGGTGGTGGTGGTGGTCCTCCGAGCCTGCGGGGGCGCTGTTGACGCTCCTGGGGCTGGCGGGGCCGCTGCTGCCCGCCGCCGCCCCTCTCTCCTCCTCCAGGATCCTCTCTCTGTCCCTGTCGTCCAGGCAGTCGATCATGACCTCTGACTGCAGCTGCATGCAGCTCTGGTAGCGCTCCAAGGGCCTGTGACGACGGGTGAAATACGGGCTGGATTCGGCGCTGCGTCCCCCTCCCGCCCTGTCGTGGGCGCCGTTGGTTTTGGGGGAGCGCCTGGTCATCGTCCCGCCCTCCGCCACCCCCCTCCGCGACACGCCGTCCCGGGTCAGAGATCTGAACTTGGGCGGGGGGGCGGGGCTCGTGCTGGCGTTGGCCGTTTGGAATTTCTTATAGCTGTTTGGAGAGAAGGAGGCGTGTCCCCTCTCCCCCCCCCCCCGCCCGGCCCGGTCTCTGGTCCTGCTGGGGGTGTGGGGGCGCAGGGTGGCCGAGGCGCTGGAGTCCCCCTCCTCCTGGATGGACAGAGGGGGGAACTGCTCCGTGCTGACCAGAGGTGTGCTCCTGCAGCTCTCTCCCCCGGTGTTGTACGCGCTGGTGCTGTCCTTGTCTGACCTCTCCCTCTCCGGTACCTCGTTGATGTCAGACAACTCGTGGTGGGGGGGTTCGTCCGCGTCCGGGGGTCCGGAGGGGGCGAGAGGGGGGCCGCGGCTGGCCGCCGCCTCCTCCTCCAGGAGCCAGGCTTTCAGGCAGCGCTCTCTGAGCTGCTGCATCTTCTGGGCCCTCAGGATGTTCCGACACTTGAACTCCAGGTGGCGCAGTTCCTCCTCCAGCAGGGCCATCTCGTGCTGGGTCAGGCTCTCGTTGCAGTTGGTGTCCAGAGGAGCCTTGCCCTCCCCCTCCCCTTCCCCCTCCTCCTCCGCCTCGCCCTCCTCCTCACCTCCCCCACCTCCTCCTCCTCCTCCTCCCGCGTTCCCGTTCCTCTCGTACTGACACCTGATCTCCAGCAGCTCCCGGTACCTCTCGCACTCTTCCTCGGTCAGGCCCGGCATCATCATCATCATCAGGGGGGACGCCCCCCCTCCTCCTCCCCCTCCGCCACCGTCCAGGCCGGGGAGGGAGTCGGTGCTGAGGTGGATCTCCCGGAGGTGGAGGAGGGGCGGGGTGTCCCCTCGGGGCGGGGCTCCGGGGCTGCGTCCGGGGCGGAACTTGCGCATGCTGCCGGGGGTGTTGGTGGTGTTGGTGTTGGGGGCGCTGGTCTGCTCGTCCCCCAGGAGGTCGTGTTCCGAGGACTCCTCGTTGCGGGTGCTCTCGTCCGTGCGGCCCACCCCGCTGTCCAGCTCCTGGCTGTTACTGAGGGGGGCCATGCTGAGGATGGGGGGGTCTCGGTCTTTGTTAGGGGACCAGGGCTCCCGTCTCTCCCCCCCTGCCTCCTCACCCCCTCCTCCTTCTCCCCCTCCTGGAGCTCCAGGTCCGGGTAGCCCCCTCTTCCTCAGCCTGTAAGAAGGAATGAGTAATATTGATAACAAACTTTAAATTTCCAGTGTCATTCAAGAAAGTGCAATTCAAATGGGCTCTTCAACAATACAGATAAATGCTGTCAACCAGAGATTTGAAAATAGAATGATGTATGTCCGACAAACAAGCAAACGAACAAAGACAACAGATAGTGATACGGTGTTGTTAAACGGAGGACTGATAGAGCTGTAGCCCACCTGCAGAGGCTGGGCAGGTGGGAGGTGTGGAAACCCTCCACACTCATCTCGATCGGCAGCTCCACGTCCAGCTCCTCCGGGTCCCCCTGGTTCTCAGTCTGGGAGGGGGTGGGGGGGTGACGGGTGGGGGTGGGGGGGTAGGTCATGGTGGGTCATGGTGGATCAAGGGCATCGAATATTTCAATATCGTTATTGATGGCCATGACAGATTGGCAAGTTAATCATGTAGGAGAGAAAGAGAGAAGGGGAAATAGGGAGAGAGGGAGAGAGAGAGAGAGAGAGAGAAAATATGAGAAATATTTCATATACATTCTTGGGCTGCACAAAAATGTTTAGAGATATTGAGATATTGAGATACTGTTCAGGCTTGTGTGAGTGTGAGTCAACAAACACTACAGTAGATTCACAAACAAGACACTAGGTGGGGACACACTCTTGACAGTCAAAATCAATGTTAGACTAATTCTACAAGCATTTAATTGTTTCCATTGAACATTGAGTAATGTAAACATAATATGTGGAGTATGTGTGTTTGAATCAGCGGCCTTCTAAAACAGCAATATGTTACATCAAAGCGATCTGATGCCATGGAGTGGAGTACAATATTACAGTAAGATTTTGTACTCCACTAGCTCTTACAGTCATTCCATGTGAAACTGATATTCTGGAATGGATTTCATTCCGCTCTGTTAATATTCTAGTGCCGTCGATGGATATCAGGAGTGCCTCTTGAGAAAAAAAAAGAATAGTAATTTTTCCTTCTTCTAGCATTGTGACTGCCAATGGCCCCTGGTCCGAGCATTGATTACTTTATCTTATGATGACTGATGGATAGATGATTCACCTACTTGAACAAATGTATTTGTTGTAAGTTGCTTTGGATAAAGGCGCCTGCTAAATGCCATAAATGTAAATTTAGCGAGTTAGCTCGAGAGGCTAATTGAACTGTTTCTCAGAGACAGTGAAACAGAGAAGAACATTGATTCTAGCCTGTCATTGTAAGGATGTTAACCTCTCTCTTCATCCCCCCCCCCCCTCTCTTCATTCCGTCATTCCCCCCCCCCCTCCCCTGATAATTGAGTAAGCTCTAAATCCCGTCATTGTCCCTTCACCCCCCCCCCCCCTCTCTCTCATTGTTCTCCACTGCCCTCCTTGTTAGGTGTGTCCCTTACCTCTCTGCTCCTCTGTCCCTGCTGTCAATCTATCCTGTGTTTAGAGGAAGGGACACATTGTGTAATGGGGAGACTGTCTGACACAACGTTATATACGTAGAGAAACATCTCTTACATGGCCGCTCAAACGTAAAGTAGGACAAGGTTGGGTTGTGTTTAGTATGTGAATGTATTGCATGTGTCTCTGTGTTTAGTATTCATATAATGTAAGGCTATGTTTCTGGCTATAATGGCAAGGCTTGTGCGTGGGCGTGGGCGTGGGCGTGGGCGTGCGTGTGTGTGTGTGTGTGTGTGTGTGTGTGTGTTTATGTGTGTGTGTTTTTATGGGTTTGTGTGCATGCGTGTGTGTGTGTGTGTGTGTGTGTGTGTGTGGATACAAAGCAGTGACCTTGAAGTAACAAAATGGGACATTGAGGATAAACCTCCCCTCCTCTATTCCCCATAAAGTCCCCTCCCTCCCTTGCTCCCTATATCATCCCCTTCACCTTTCTCCTTTTACTCTTTTAAAGATGTCATGCTCTCTCTTTACCCACCCACCGCCCCCCCCCCCCCTCTCTCTCTCTCTCTCTCTCTCTCTCTCACTCTCTTTCTTTCTTTTTTTTTCTATTACTTGGTGGTACAATAAAATGTCTATTTTTCCCTTTTTGTTATGGAAATCTACCAGTGGTTTCCTCAATGCTGTCTCAGTGAGTGATCACATATTTGTAGCCTTGACGTGTAAAAATATGCAGACCGTCTTCCCCTGCAGTCAGCAGATCTGGGCAATCGCTTTGGGATATGTTGTCACGGTGAAAGATTTATCAACAGTGTGTGAGTGTGTGGGGTGAGGGGGTGGGGTGGGGGTGGGGGTGGTGGTGGTGGGGGGGGGGGGGGGGCATAGAAAATGGGAGTGTGGGTGTAAGATAGAGTGACTGACTGTCTATGGGTTTTGGTGTGTGTGAATAGATATAGATATATTTTGAATAGAGTTAATACCAATCTATCATCGCTTGAATGCCACAGCCAGTATTAGTATAGTGTTCCGAATAAAGTGTTTGGTGAGTGTATATATCTTATATAACATTGTATGGATTTATGTATATACCTCAGTATCAGTAATGTAGACCTACACTAGAAAAATAGTTTGGAGTAGAAGAATGTGGTAATACCTCCTTCAAGGCATGCACATTATAACTTGTGAAAGGCATGTATGATGCTGTATAATGTCCTCATAATATGTTATGTCTGTCGATAAGACTTTGTTTTATTCAACTGACGGAAAATGACTGAAAAGAGTTCAGGATCATTATGGGTTGATGTAAGACATTACAATGCAGTCCTACATCCTTATGACAAGTCTCCTAATGTGCTATGAATGCATTGCAACTGTATGTGCTCTATCGGTTCTCATGTAAAACTAGAGTAGTACATTGATGGTGTTGTGGAAGAGTGTGCAGGGTTATAGAAGGGTGTGTCTGGTCACCTCTATCTCAGGGCGAGCCAGCAGCAGTGAGAAGTTGATGCTGTCCTCTCTGGTCAGAATGGCCACCGCCTCCTCCCTGTTCTGGATGTCCACTCCATTGATCTGACAGAGAGACAGGGAGAGGGACAAGTGAGACAGGGAGAGAGAGACAGGAAGAGGGAGACAGGGAGAGGGAGACAGAGACAGGGAGACAAGGAGAGGGAGACAGAGAAGGAGACAGGGAGAGGGAGACAGAGACAGTGAGACAGAGAGGGAGACAGACAAGGAGAGGGATATACAGTATCATGATGATTGATTCATGTAGCCAACCTGGGTTGGTCGAATACAGAGACGGTTGAACATTGTATATACAAAGCTGAACAGTCAGCAAGCATGGGCTTGTCAGCTTTCAAGGACGCTAACATGCTAATTTAGCTATTGTTACAAGCCTGTCGGAAATCACTCGATTAGGGAAGAATGATGGACAGCTACATGAAGGCACAGCCTGGTTGAAACATTATGCAATGGAGATGATGTGATACCTTCTGCGAAGTAACAAGCAATTTTTTTCCAAAAAAAAAAAAAAAAAAAATGTTTATGCAACATCTCCTCGCTCTCGCATTCTGTTCTGTTGTCATAAGAACAGGCCTCAACGTCGATCGATGGCCTTGTTACCATGGTAATATGAGACTTCCGGGGGGGGGTTTATTATGTCCCTGTCTGACTGCGGTCTCTAGACTTCTGTGTGCTGAATAAAACTTGCGTCATTTCTCCTCTATTTTTAGGCCAGCTGTCACTGGGGCAGTCTCACCACCCAGCTCGCTAGCTACAATGTGTGGCTAGCCCCATGCTAGCTACCAGGCCTGCCCTACTTGGTGGAAACAGGGGGTGTGGAGACCAGTGGAGGCTGGTGGAGGTAGAAATCGGAGGACGGGGCTCACTGTAATGCATGGCATGAAATGAGGAATGGTATCTAAATATAATGTTTGATACCATTCCTCTATTCCATTCCTTGCATTACAATGAGCCCGTCCTCCGATGTCTGCCTCCTACCAGCCTCCCCCGGTGGAGATGTGTGTCAGACTGTATTGTATGTGACGTGTTGTCAGACGTTATGTACCTGCAGTATTCGGTCCCCCTCACGAATACGGCCGTTCTTCGCTGCTATGCTGTTGGGATTGACCTGGTAGAGAAGAGAAACATTTACATTCGGATCAAACCGCAAACTCTGTGGTGAGGCCATCATTTGGAGTCGGTTTTGGGGGTTAGGATTATTAGAGTAAAACATCGTCCAACGTTATTCAAACGAGGTATTGCAGAGTGAGGTACTCAGGCCGTACAACAAGGCCAGCGGTTTGAATCTTATCGAGGTGTATCTGGCGGGGGTTTGAACCAAGGGAGCTTCTCGTATGGACGCCACAGACGTAAACCACTATACCAAGAGGACCTCCTCGTCGCAGGCTACACCTCATCACGGGAGAGTGATTCCTAACCACCTCCGAGACAGAGGCTACTCTCATTCCTCACCTCCCCCACGTAGATTCCCAGGTCCTCCTCATCATCGGTACGGTAACACACTGTCAGGCCCAGCTTGTCCTGCTGACGGGACTTATACAACTCCACCTCCTGAACAGAGGGAGAGAGAGAGAGAGGAGGGGTGGGGGGAGAAAGGGGATAATGAACGAGAGAAAGAGAGAGAGAGAGAAAGAGAGAGAGAGAGAAAGAGAGAGCTTCAAATAATAGAAACTACACAAATGTCTTGAAGTGACACATATATCCCCCTAGAGTCCAAAGGAAACCCAACGTTGCTGAAATACAGAAAGGCAAATGAAGCCTTCTTCAGAATACGGCCCGGTGTAATAGCTGCTTTGTGCAACCACTCCCCCTGTGTGTAACACAACAGTGTCATTTCCCATTCAATGGATGACAGCTCATTAAGGGCAAGTCCTTTA
>NC_139662.1:9810599-9818099 GCF_951799395.1 Argentina silus
TGGGTGTGTGTGTGTACTATTTTTAATCCAAGTAATTTAATCCAATCTTTATATTCTAAATGTACAGCAGGTTGTCCTCTGATTGTCTCTTATCAACTTGATGCCAGTCGACAACCATTATAGAATCTCTTTCGGGGCTCTGAGACCAACCTTAACCTTGAGATTTGGCCCCGCACAATAATTGCATTCTAAATGAAAGCTTCCCTTTGAGCAGCCAACCACAACAAAATCTCCCTCTCTATCTCTCTTTCTCATGCGTGCTCTCTCTCTCTCTCTCTCTCTCTCTCTCTCTCTCCCTTCCTCTCTTTCTCTCTCTCCATCTGCCTCGTTCTCCTCTCTCTCTTTCTCTCTCTCCATCTGCCTCGTTCTCCTCTCTCTCTCTCTCTCTCTCTCTCTCATTCTCTCTCTCTCTCTCTCTCTCTCTCTCTCTCTCTCTCTCCCTTCCTCTCTCTCCCTTCCTCTCTCTCTCTCTCTCTCTCTCCATCTGCCTCGTTCTCCTCCCCTCTCCCCCGCTATGCCTTTGTTTTCGACAGCCTCATTGAAATGTATTACATTGCTTCACACATTGGGTATCAGTAAGTACAGTCTCTATCAGTGATGTATCGTTGGGCAATAAACACAAACCCTTTAGCAGGTTCTGATTATGGCCTGGTCAGCCAGGTGTGATCACAGCACCTCCTGTATTGTAGGGGGGTCACACTGAGAGCTGTATCTACAGCAACATAATGAGAAATGGGAGTTTATGTGTAATATAATAATAATACATGCCATTTAGCTGACGCTTTTATCTAAAGCGACTTACATTGCAGTGAGTGCATACATTTCAGTATATATGGTCCCAGCAGGAATCAAACCCACAACCTAAGTGTTGTTAGTGCCATGCTCTACCAGCTGAGCCACAGAGTATCGACACATGGAATGATTTCTATGTCTATATGTCTAAAGTCACCTATTTCACCTCAGCTCCCTCCCATAGAAGACACAGCGTATAGGATAAGTCTGTGTGACACCGGTATAGAAGTATTGTATTGTACGGTGTGGAGGGTTTTTGTATTCTATGTCCATAGCCTGTTGTCATCAGAGCGTTGACTCATGTGTGACTCACACTCTATCAGTGGATCACTTCAAAAAGAATGAATATTTACCATCTTTGCTATTAGAAAAAAAATGAACATCTATTCGCATTTCCATTGAAATTGTAATGGATGGTTGGTTTTATATTAATGATGATAACAGTGTGGATGGATGATTCTGCGGGCTACTGCAGGGGTTCAGTCAATGTGTATTGGAAAGTGAAGTGTGAAATTAAAAATTCAAACCAGATACTGTGCGATTCTAGTGGCCATGGCTCCGTCTTAACTGATATTTATATCCTCGTGACAATGTTCCAGTTTTCTGCGATTCAAACAATAACAAAGCATTCTCCCCGCCACTTTTTTGGTAAACAGCTGAGAAACGGGGCGGGAGAAGTGGAACCACTCTTAAATTCATCGACGGTGCTATGGATGCAAGGATCGACCGTCCATGAGATCAAAATGATAGCCATGATGATACATTTTAACCATGTTTTGAAGCTTCACAGTGTCTTTTTACAATTACATTGTTTTTTATCAACAATGGAGTAAAACAAGCTTATTTTGGGGGTTCTGACGGGGTAAGACAGTTGAACTAAGCTCCTGAGGCATTTATAAGTTATATTATTCAAGAATCAATGGCTATATATAATTCATTTAAAAGTCCAACAATGGATGTACAAATCTCAGATTGCCCCTTTTGAGGCAAACCTCAAACCCAAACCTTCCTTCTGAACACTCCAATCCATGGTCAGATTACTAACCACATTCCACATACTGATATTACTACCACAACATTATCATACTAGTCATTCCTCTGAAATATTCACTCGATGGTTTTGTTCTGTCTAAAAAGGATGTGAACAGTACAGCTGTTCAAAATCTATTATGTAGTGTATTCTGCCTCAGATCCACCTGTCTCCTCTCCTCTCCTCTCATCTCCTCTTTCCCCCCTCTCCTCTCCCCTCCCTCCCCTCCCCTCCCCTCTCTTCCTCCCCTCCTCCTCTCCCCCTCCCCTCCCCCCTCCCCTCCCCTCCCGTCCTCTCCCCTCCCCTCCTCTCATAAAGAAGGGATCAAGATGGTAAAGAAGGGGATCAAGTGTTTGTGCCTGGCCAGGTGTGTCCCGAAGGACAGGGCAAAGACACTGCAGGGCTGGTTGGGGGTAAAAGGATAGAATGCTCCCTGTTGCACTGTAGCCTTTATGGCTTTAAACGAGAAAGACTGGCTCTAGCCGGAGCTTTATGCCTTCCAAGAAAAAAATCTGAAACCCCCCTCCTACTGCCTGAGGTGTTGCGTTGACGTGCGTTTGACTAGGGCTGATCTGAACACACATTAACGTTAATGTTGATGTCTCAGCACATAACATAACAGAAATGTACAGTATGCAAATGTTTTGTGTCCTGAAAGTGTAATGATGCATGGCATTGTAGGGCAGTTTGTGTGTGTGTCAGGGTGTGTGTGTGTGTGTGTGTGTGTGTGTGTGTGTGTGTGTGTGTGTGTGTGTGTGTGTGTGTGCGCGTGCGTGCGTGTACGCGTGCGTGCGTGTGTGTGCGTGTGTGTGTGTCTGTGTGTCTGTGTGTGTGTGTTTTGACTGCTGTGTATTCATTATTGTGTCTCCCTCTTTCTCCCTCTCTCTTTCTCTCTCTCTCTCTCTCTCTCTCTCTCTCTCTCTCTTTCTCCCTCTCTCTTTCTCTCTCTCTCTGCTGGTGTGAGAAAGCATATACGTCTTGCTTAATGACCCCAGTTGCCTTGGCAACGGCGTCCCATTGAGACAAATCTGACAGATACAGAGAGAGGAGAAGGAGAGGAGAGAGGTAGAGAGAGAGAGAGGAGAGAGACTGCCAGACACACGGGGTGTGGAGCGAAACGGATTACGAGTCAATGTAATGCTACATTCAAACAGTCTTTTTGAAAACACCTCAGCATTTTGATATCATCCCTGGAGATTCCTCACGTCTGATTCCCCATCAAAGATGTGTTTGTAGTGCCTACTAAAACATTTTTCTCATTAAAAAGAAGATCAAATACATCGTATGCATGGGGCTGTATCTCTACTTTGCAGTGCTGTTGTTCCTCAATGATTGGAGGTATCCCCTATGGTCTCTTGATATAGTTCATCTGTCTCTACAACAGTTATTTTGATCTTTACATCAAACGTGTCTTGTCGCTGACTGTAGTATTTCAGTAACTTCCTTGTTATTGAAACTGCAGCCAAAATGGGATGAAAAGCAGAACGGACATGGGCTAAACTGACAGATACACACACAACGATGGAACGCATCCTGGGAGTCCAGGGGAGGCTGGTGGAGGTAGATATCAGAGGTAGTGTACGGAATGGAATGCATTACAATGAGCCCGTCCTCCGAGGTCTACCTCCACCGACCTCCACCGACCTCCGCTGCGTGAGACACAGGCCGTGGTTGTAAAACCACGATCGAGTCATCCTCCATTTTGTATCCAGGCTACAATTGTTGTTGTTTTCTGTACGCCTAACCTCTCTTATTTGATCCATCCCACACTCCAGGTCATAGAACTAGCCGGCATGTTATGAAACCCATAAATCATAGATAGCAATTGTGACATACTTTCATTGCCAAGGTGGTGAGATGACACTTCCATATGCTCAGAGATGAGGGCTCCATGTAGTAGAGGCTCGAACAGACAACTCTAGTATTACATATGGGAAAACTGTGGCAATGACACCACTGTTGTTGGGGGGAGAACCATCACACCATATGTGTGTGTGTGTGTGTGTGTGTGTGTGTGTGTGTGTGTGTGTGTGTGTGTGTGTGTGTGTGTGTGTGTGTGCGTCGCCGTAGGCTATGATAGAGAGGTTGAGAACGAAACAAGATCCCCCCTCCCCCTGCCGTTCAGAGAAGCCCGGATCAATGAGAACACACAGCTCTTGTAATGAATGAGGCTTTAGGGTTTGTGAGAGGTGGAGAGACTCTCCTGAGAGGGGAGCCCACATGGCGCAGGTGGTAATGACACATAAGTACCAGGGAGAGGAACGCAGCACGGTGAGGTGAGACCCCTCCTCAGATGAAGAGGACGTGAGCAGGTTGTATAAATCACCGTTCAGAGCCCCTCCCTCTGGCAGCGATGTCAACGGAACGGAATGGATCGTGCGTCGTCGCCGTGGACTCATGGATTCATGAATTCTCGGCTGCTTATCATTATTATCGACGGCGCTCATCTTTCGATTCTGACCGTCTTGACCGCCGTGACCTTTTTGAGATCGTCAGGGAGACGGAATCCAATGTCGTTATTTGCAATTGAAATCAAATGCTTTCGCCTGTGTCTGTATTCGGGAGGGAGAACCAGAGGCAGACATTGTGTGGTTTCACCTGTGTGACCCGATGACCTAAATAATGGAATCCGCCTCGTTATACATTCCACATTATGCATGTAGAGCGGAGGGAGAGATCAGGGTCAGGCTGACTCTACCAGCATCTGTGCTGCTCATGAATAGGACTAGTTACCATATCGCCCCTCTGGTTCTTGACACATATGCAAAATGGTGTTCCCTAAAATTGAAACTCGAATTGGATGCCATTCACAGAAGCATTGATGCGACGTATTCCATTGTAGATGCCTATACCCTGTGTGGTTTCCCAAGGGATGAACAAGAAAGGCAGTAGTGACAGACAAAGGCAGGTAGTGACAGACAAGACAGACAGACACACACACTTGGAGTGACAGAAGCAGAGTACTGTAGGGTATACATCAGAGAATGTACGGTATACTGGATCTATGGAAAGAGTAGGGGGAGCAGGCCGTAGAGCATGGGAGAAGGAGGGAAGGAAAGCAGGAAGGGGAGAGGGAGGGAAGGAGGGAGAGAAAGGTGAGCGGAAGGGCAGTAGGGCAGTAGGACAGGTAGATGGTAGGGTGGAGAGAGGGACTGACCTGGAACATAACCCGGTACTGCTCCTCAGGTCGGTTCACCACACACATGTTGCACCCCATGGTAGCTGTGGCAGTCTGCTCCTCCTCTCTCCTCTGTCCTCGGGGGTATCAAGATGTCCTCTTTCAGGAGTCCCAAGATGTGTGCTCTGCAGTCTGATTCTGGGAGTCTGCTTCTGTTCCAGTTATGGGGGTTTCTCTCAGAGAGGAGAAGTTTCTCTCAGAGAGAGGCAACGTTTTTCTCTCCTCTGTGGATGTGCCTGTGCTACTGTTAACGCAATCCGTTCCACTTTGACAAAATGATTATGGGATGCGGTTGGCTCCCACCCAGGACCCTGTGGCTGTGGTCAATGTTCTCTGTCACAGTCTCTGGGCTTTGAACTGTGGTCTAGGGTCCACTTAGGGTCCACTTAGCAGGATTTCTCTCAGGGATAATAGACAGGATGAGTTTTTTTTTTTTTTTTAACAATTCCTGTGCTTGTCAATGTACTATACAGTATCTCAGTTCCACTGAGCTGAGAAAATGACTAATGAAGCCCAACAATGAGTTTGGAGATGTTGTATTTGCATTTGCCACCCAAAACCCTTGGACTCTGGTTGGTATGCTTCTAAGGGGTCAGAAACTATGTGCTCCTCCTGGCTTGAATGTGGTTATGTTCCAGTAAGCAGCATTTCTCTCAGGTAATTGTCTCCCATGTATAGATTCTGTCCTTTATCCATTCATTGGTCGGTTCTACAGAATACCCCACTAAAAAAAGGCACTCAAAGCAAAGTATCACGAACGAAATGTAAATAAAAAAGGATTGTGCTTTTCATTCAGCGCCCGTATAGGTTTGTGATTTCTCATTCAGTGCTTTCAAGGTTGAACAAATAATTGTATGTAATGTATTTGTGCTTCAGAATAGCCATGAGATTTGAGACTTTTTAAAAATAGGGTCATTGATATGAAGCTCTAGAATAAATAGAATGATGTCATGGAATGATGTTTTTGTTGGAAATCAAATATTGTTGTACAGTATCAACATTCAAACAAACAACTTTTATCTCATCGATCTCCTCAGGCCTTTTCATTTCAAACAGTTCCCTTTTCCATACACCAAGGCCTTTGGGTTGTATTCTAGTTCCTTCTTCAAACAAAAAAAAAACACGCCCCCCAGATGAAACAGTAATGCATATGTATGAAACAATTAAGTAGATACATTACATATACTTCCTAGAGATAATTCCTGGTGAATTCCCTCAATGATGGGCTTTAATAAAAGCAGTAGTCCAATCTCTGGGGAGGATCTACACTCGATGATGTTGTTTACCCAGTGTTTCCACTGTATTTCCCCTGGGATCTTCATTAGTCCCCTCCTTCCCTCCCTCCCTCCTACTCACTGCTCACAGTTCAGAACAGGCTGTTCACAACACGGCATTGTTGTGTAATTAAGGAGAGGAAGGCAGCAGTCAATCACAAGCACATCAATGATAGATTTTGTCGCTTTTCGCTTATACGCTTCTGAGAAGACTACAATTTCATAAGCAAACATTCAAAAAGACTTAGCTTACTCTTATCTTAGCTTACCTTAGTCGTATGTTTATCTTTGACTATGGTTATGATATTGGGGTTGGACCTGTGGGTTATAAACATTTCAGATAGATCATCGATCGATCAATTTCGTCTCCTGACATTTAGTTCAGCCAACTGAATCTCTGATGTCTCATCAAAGTGTCAAACACTGGTGTATTACCTGTTGAACTGTTGACTGCAAAATGATGCCTTTGTTTCTCAAGTACTGCCTTTGAGTACTTGTATTTTCCGTTTCTTTATGATGACTCTTTTACGACTGTACTGATTGCGTGTTATTGCAGGTTTTACCTGATGGATTGTAGTTGATATACTATTTCATCTTATGAGTGTTCTTTCACGTTGAACACACAACTTGTCCATCAATAGGGCATGGTCATTGTGCGTCGTTCTGTCCATCTCAGTATTCTAGAGAAGCCAAATGTTCACAATCCTTATATGACTTTTGAAACGAGGTTGAAGTGATATAGTATCGTTCCTCCCTCCCTTGTGTAACAGGTTCAGTTTGTGCCGAAAGCCTGCAATTCTTTCTCCCTTTCTCCACTGAATGTGCCTTGCTCACATCACAACAACATGTAAGCAATATGCGTAGATCACTTACTTTAGCCTTAACGGAATCACTCGTTTCAGTTGGATACAGCCATGGAAAAATGAGCTATACAACCCTCAAACAGATGTTGAGGTAAAAGGGGTATGGTCACAATAGGACGGACAGGTACTGAACATGTGAAGGCGTTGCAAAACCAAAGACCGCCCTGAAAACAGATGCATTCGTTTGAGCAATCAGTCTCTTCTGTCCATCCAAAAACGTCTCTCAAACGCTGACACCAAAAATCCTCCCCCCCCAAAAAAAGGGGTCTGTGGTTATTACAATAGGGAGAAGCAGGAACAGCAACACTGGCTCCCCATCACTTCCATGTTAGTATCCTCAAGTCTTTAAAGGTTAATCCAGCT
>NC_139662.1:9823099-9870663 GCF_951799395.1 Argentina silus
GGTCAGACAGTACTACTAACGTTGAACGTGGCAAGAAAATGTCGACATAATGAAATGTTCGTATTGTATTAGATGGGGGAGGAAATGGAGAATCTCTCTCTCTCTCTCTCTCTCTCTCCTCTCTCTCTTATCTCCCTCTGCAGTTCAACTAAAGTGTGGACCCAGAGTGAGATGGCGAATTCGATGTTGGACTAAATCTTCTTAATAGTGGTCTTACAGAGACAAGCATGCTTATGGGATTTCAGCATAGAGGGAGATGAGGTCAGCGAGGGGGAAAGAGAGAGAGAGAAAGAGGGAGAGAGAGAGAGAGAGGGGGGGGGGGGGGACAAAATAGAAAAGGAGAGAGAGATGCAGAGAATGAAAGACACTATCACATTATTACAGCTTAGAAAAGTAATTTTATTTGACACAATACCCTCACATCCAGTCCAGAGTTTCCCTCTCTTCCTTTGACTGTATGGTGCAGTACCCAGATACAGAATGTCAGTGTCCAACCATCTGTGTTAGTTAGTGGTCACATAATGTTACATGTGCTGTGGTATTAATGTCTCCTCACCAGTGTTGATGAAAAGAGGTCTATAGGGGTGGATGGAGCATGTCCCCCGGGGCGTGTCTGATCAATATCATTAGCAAGACAATCTCTCCATCTCTGTTCCCACTACCACAGTACACTCATTGAAGAAAAAAAATGCCACCTCGAACCATAAAAGGGTTCTCCGCCTGTCCCTGTGGAAGAACCCTTTCAAGAACCCTTTTGGGGGTTCCATTTAGAACCGTTTAGGGTTTCCATGTCGAACCTTTTCCACAGAAGGTTTTAAATGGAACCCGAAAGGATTCTACGTGCATGGAGTCAATAAAGGTTCTTCAAAGGGTTCTCCCACAGTGACAGGCAAAAAAACAGTTTGAAACCCTTTTTTCTAAGAGTATGATATATTACATCACATTGCGCCTGTCCACCTCATCTCCTGTATCTCTGTAATGCTATGCTATACCATTACAACAGACACCCAGAACACTGGCAGTAGATGCCTAGATCTGTCTGGGGTACTTGGGGAAGGGGGGGAGGGGGGAGGGCAGAGGGAATACAAGGGAGAGAGAGAGAGAGAGAGAGGGGACCTTTATACCGTACAATTCCTTAATTCTATTCATGCTTTTTATACCATACAACCAGCACACAGGCATGCTGATGTCTCTAGATCCGAAGAGTCCATAGGGGGAGGGGGAGATGGACGCGGAGGGAATGAAACGGAATGAAAGAGAGAGAGAGAGAGAGGAGTAAGAAGAATGGGGGATGAGAGAGAGAGGGAAAGAGAACGAGCTGGGGGAGGGAGAGAGAAGAGAGAGAGTGGAGGTGAATTGAATGGGTAATCGTGGTGTGGATCCATTCTTCACATCCACGGTGACTTCAAGCGCCACTGACTGATTGGGTGGTAAAATGTCCTCTTCCCTGTGGACCTGTGCAGCGTGGCTCATTACTGTACCCTGCAGAGAGCGTGTGTGTATGTGTGTGTTTATGTGGATGTGGATTGAAGACACGTGTTTGTTTCTAGAATAAAAATGCTCTCAGAGAATGTTTTAATTCAAGACACATCCCACTTATGAATATTTCATTTCCACACTATATTTTAAAGGTGCAATCTGTAATTCAAACAACAACAAAGAGAGTTCCCGCCACTTTTTTGGTAAACAGCTGAGGAATGGGGCTGGAGAAATGTAACCACTCTCAATTTCATAGACAGAGCTATGGATGCAAGGTCTGACCATCCATGAGATCAAAATGATAGTTTTAACCATGTTTTGAAGCTATTCAGTGTTTGTTTGCAAACTATGGAGTAAAACAAGCTTATATTTGGATTCTGATAGGGTAAGACAGTTGAACTAAGCTCATGAAGCATTTATATATTCTTCAATAATCAATGGCTATATATCATTAATTTAAAAGTAAAAAAATAAATGTATGTACCAATTACAGATTGCCCTTTTAAAGACATACATGAACATCGGAGGTCTGCATGTGTTCTTGATACAGTTGTGGACTTGTTTCTCTATGTTGTGTTGCTATTGAATACATTCTTTAATGATATGGTGTGTTTCAATCCCCCAATATAAAGGGTATGATGGTGACTGGATAGCTGGTGGAGATTCAAAGGTTATGGTGCTGAAAGATTCAGGCGCCATCTACTGTGTCAATGTGGTCACTGCACTCAGTAAAACCTACTGTATATTTCCCTCTGCTGTGATGGCAAAAAAAATGCTTGAAATTCGGATTTATCAGGAGATTACAATGATAATTGTGAGGCTATGAAGTTCTGTAGAGGTAACCTCAGTATTCTCGGTGCATGGTGTTAAATGCATAATTATGCACAATTATTTGAGTGAAAGAGAAAACCAAACGTTTCCTGTCATAAAGTCGATTACGCACAAGAACAAGCGTTTAGACTGAGGAGAGAGCATATACTTAACATACAGAACGATACCTGCTTGTTTCACATTCAGTTTACTGAAAGAAAGAAAAACAAAAACAAAGAAAGAATACAAGAAAGAATACAAGAAAGAAAAAAAAGCTGGACTCTTTTTTTCTCTCATTGTGACCAAAACAGAAGAAGAACTAACATGGTGTACAGTTGGTTACTGTGGAAACAGACAAAATTACAATACAGGAACATTACAATGTATTTTTTCTTTTTTTTTTATCTCCCTCCCCCCGCTCACCTTGACCCCCCTAAAGCCGATAGTACAAACACAGCTGTACCAACAGCAAGTTCTGTACATGAACACAAGTAATCACACCTCCATTTGCTCAGTACTCTGTGCTGAAAGTCACACTGTCAACAACCACCACTCAGATTCAGAGGTCCACCGCTAGTGGAAGTCAAGCTTTTGGTGGGGCCTTTCAACAAATATCTGCTTTTCCTTGTCATTCAATAGTATTTCAAGCCATAACAATTTGAGTGTGTGTGTGTCTGTGTGTGTGTGTGTGTGTATGTGTTTGTCTTATGTATGAGGGAAAAGTGTGTGTGTGTGTGTGTGTGTGTGTGTTTGTAAAGAGTTGTTTTTAAAAAAAAAATTAAAAAGTGTCTGGCTTTGTAATAAAGGGATCTGTACATAGTCCGTTTCAAGCAGGACTGTGTTCTGCTCATTGAAAACAAGAAAAAGCAGAGTCAAACAGAGGGTGATAGAAGGTACTGTAGTTGCCTACCAGTTTGTACAGGGAGAGTCCATATCTCTCCATTCTCTACTCTGAGGAATGTCTCAGTTCACAAACAGCGGCTTTTTGCCTATTTCAGGTTTTGTTGACATATTTTTTCAAGTTTTTTATATTTTTATTAGAAATCTTAGAAAAATGTCTGAGGACTTAGCTTTGCCACTACTTCCTAAGTCCGACTGTTCTGGTTCCTCTTACAAATGGCCTCATCTCCTGTTGAAACATTTTGGTTTAGGTCAAACATGTTATGACACATTTCCAGTACTTATCACAGTACAGTATATAAACACCCATGTTGACATTTTATGTTTATATAACTGCAATAAAAGAAGAAAATAAACATATTGAAAACCCTGTGTGAAAAACAAGGTGAAAATGTGATTGGCTCTGGGAAACAAGACAATTCAATGAATCTGGACTTTTAATTGGCTGGTCAGAGGGTGCGGGTGGGCGCACCAACCGTGATGATATTCTTTAAGTACGGTGGTGAACCCTAGGTTCTTCAAGGTTCTAGAACCTCTCACGGCTGAAACTGTTCTAGAACCCTTTGAGACACAAACCCTTCTCTGCCTCAGTTCAGGCTACGTTGACATCTTTAGAAATTCAGTTTACAATCAGAATAGCGTATGTACAAGCATACTTTTACAATATCACCAACAACACACCACACACAATATAAAAAATATAGAATATTTATAAACTGTATTTTCATTTTATGTACAAAGAGAATTGTGCGTGAAGTGAGTGTAAATATTTCTAGAGAACATGAGTCCATAAGGGCCAGTCACATTCATCATGAAAGGTCAGCCTGCCCTGGTGTGGGTGTTCTAGATGGTTCTAATGATGGTGATTAATGGGGGTATGAGATGTAGGACTGCTGGGTGGCCTGGTGTACACAGAGGACGATCAAGGTGCTTTGGGAGTGTATGAGATGTACTACACACAGGGTCACGCTGCCCCCTAGCTGCTCACCCAGCCTGGTGGTACATAGGGTTGGTACTGTATACAGTGGCCTTATGAGCAGTCATAACTACAATATGTAAGCGTATGTGTGATTATGACCCATTGTGTGTACTGTATGCTTATGAACAGCTGTTACTGTGTGTATGCTTATCAACAGTTACTAGAGGTGTGCTTGTGAACCGTTTTAGTTTATGCTTGTATGAACAGACCCCATTGAATGTCTGTCCCAGGCTGTGGAGAGACTGTTGGAATGTTCAGCCTGAAGAGAGTGACTGGTGTTTATGAGCTGCCTTCTTAGGTGTTGATTATCACAATGAAAGCATCCTCTAAGGTTATGGTTGCGATCGGGAGTGTAGGTTAGTACTGGGGACGCGGGTTAGACTACAGGTGGTTTTCTCTCCTGAGTGGGACAGCCACGTCTAAAACCGTTTGGCTGTTACAACCGTCACACACCTCCAAATACATCGCTTTGCCCAATTCACATTTTCACCTTTGATTCCATAAAAAAAAAAAAAAAAAAAAAAAATGTTTTTGTCTCTGGTGAAGGAAATGTTGAGAAGTAGATTGTGGTGATGTCGTCTCGTCTAGTGTTCAGCTGTTGACTCCAGTGTAGACTCACTAAGACACTGATCCCCCGGCAGCACTAGCTCTTCTGGACAACAAGCGAAAGAGAAACAAATGTCACACCGGTGTCAATTAGAATTCACAGATCTTTCGGGATCCACGACGATCCACTAAAGATGGGCAGACAGTCACACCTGTATGGTGTGATCCTTCTGAAGTCTCGTGATCGGTACAGGATCACGGTTTACGAGTGGTTCACCTCAGACTCAGGGTTGCGGTGTGACCCTTGAACTGACCTCTGCACTCTGCCTCTGGATCTTGTGAGAGGAGTAAGGGCCGTTGTCTTCTCCACCGCGTTCCGACTCGCGACATCTCTTTCCTGTAATGCTCCCTACGGCGTGGATTAGACGCCCTGCGACACAAGATGAGACGTACTGTTAGAACATCAGACAAGACACACCCCTTCTACTCTGCTAAGATGGCTGCCGTATCTCTCTACGGGTGAAGTGGTTTCAGACAGTGCAACCAGAGGTCTTTGATCAAATGTTACAATGGTCCCTTATAACTTTATGAAACGTTCACATGATCTAGAGCTTGTCAAATGGACGAGCAAGCAGCGACATTGACAAACAAGTCTCTCCTATATCAGTATATCAACTCCAGAATGACCAGAGGTAAAAAGGTGTAGTTTACTGTAGTACCTGGCTGTCGTGGAACAGCAAACTTGTGGAAGAGACTACTGGTGGGGATGGCTTTGCTGGGCTCAGGCACGGCATTGTAACATCCTGGGAGAGACACAGAACACACAGGAGGTGGATTGGGTCAGTAAGGGCAGTTATTGAGTGTTTTAGAGTGGTGTATGTTGTTGTGTGCAGACCACATTTCCCTATGGGATAATGAAGATTGTCTTGACTTGTTATGGTTGCACTTCTACACACATACACTGTGCAGAAATGACCAGGTACTAACTTTTGTAATCACATAACAATAATAACTATCGATTATTTGAGGTTGTTACCATACATTTTTACCACATAATTTTCTAGTAAATACTAGGTAATACCAGTGGAAATAGGAAGTACATTTATTATACATGGCATCACTACTAAAGGGCCTACCATACTGCTGCTGCTGCTGCTGCTGTTGTTGTTGTTGTTGTTGTTGCTGTTGTTGTTGTTGCTGCTGCTGATGCTGAGGCTGTTGCTGTAGCTGTTGTTGCTGTTGTTGTTGCTGCTGCTGATGCTGAGGCTGTTGCTGTAGCTGTTGTTGTTGTTGTTGAACACCTCTTGGACTCAGCTGCTCCTCACTGTCAAAATTCAGCGGAATGCTCCCGCTGCCGTTTCCATTGGCAACCATGCTCCCGGACACACTCGGCACTGTAGACAGGAACAGGGAGGACACGTGATTGGATGATAAGGTAGGCTACAGCAGACAGAGAGGGCTTCTGATTGGTAGTAATGACATTAAATAATCCTCATAAACAACTGATATGAAAACAAATGATTAAAACAACTCATTATTTCAATCATTCATTCTTTTGTATGGATTGGACAAGGGTATGTTGTTGTGAACTACTCACTGTGTGTAGCGTTGGTCCCAGTCTGCTGCTGTTGCTCTCCAGGAGAATAGGCCATCATGCTTCCATTCCCGTTCCCATTGGTGGACGGCACTGAAGCCAGAAGGCCTGCCAGACAGAGACACAAACCACTGTCAAATATCACATCATTGACACTAAATCACAATAGAACATCTCTAGGATCTCTTTAGTCTAGGATTTAGCTTAATCTACGTCCAGGGAAATCATCCTTCAACGTTTCCATTCCGATAAAATAGTAGAAAATTGATGACTTGATTGATCATTATACTGTAATATGCAGAGAGGAGCCTGTGCCAGCCTATGCCAGCCTATGCCAGCCCGCTGTGCCCTTATACCCAGTCCTATGCCTTTATTAAGATTTGTAAATTTTAAGGCCATAATACTTTTAATCTTTGCCATACTGTACGTGCCTTATTTTAACAGTTTTGACCTTTGCCTGAAGCAAATTGCATTGCGTTTATGTACGAGGTGTGCTATCAATAAAGTTTGATTCGATTTGAGTGTTGTGCTAGGCCCTTACCCAGTCCCCTGTAGCGGGAGAGCTGCTGGTAGATCTGCTTCATCCTCTCGATGTTGAGGCGGCTGGCCTCGGCGTGGTTCACCATAGGCTTGGGGTAGTGGACACCGATAATGCACTTGGCCGCGGCCTGCACCGACTCGGGTGCGTTCCAGGGGTCGTAGATGTATTTGGCGGGGAAACCTCGTAGGACAGGTAAATAGCGCCTGGAAGCACATTGAGAGATTAAAGCGTAGAATCTCATCATTAATACAGGGAATGATACCGGGATGCGAAATGGTGGGATTAGTAGTGGGAGACATTCATGCTCTGAAAGTTCTAGTCAATGTGTTTTGCATGTCTGACCTCCTGAAAGTGTGAGAGGACAATAAAGGCTTATGGGGAAGATTTTTTTGCCCCCCCAATTTCTAGATTTTCTCTTATTCTTTAGATCCAATAAGGTCATCTTGCTCAAAGACTGTGTACATGTTTGAGCTCATATTCTCAGTTTCTTTCTTACTAAATATGCTCCATGAGCTTTTGTAGAGCAATCAAACAACTGTTTAGAGACACAGGAAGTCATATGGATTTCCCCCCCAAAAAAGTGAAATAGCAATACTGTATATTGCAACAAATGACTATAAAACATACAGTTAAGAAATACAATATAGACACATTGGGAAAGCTATTAGGGTGGTCAACCCCTTACATACAGTGATATCACAGTATTGGGGTTAGCTCGGCACAGCAGTGTCATTACAGTACAGAGAAGGTGATATCTACAGTGCCACATTTCACTCCATATCATAATACAGTAGTTCAGAGCGCAGTGTCAGAACAAGAAGAGCCGGCCACAAGAGACAGTAGTCCAGTAGGCCAGGATACAGCCTCTGTGTTGACCAACAAACAGCAGAGTAGAGCAGAGGAGCTCTGAGGAGAGCTGGTGGTGATGGTGGTGCATGGTGACTGAGGGAGCCCTGAGAGGTAGATACATAAGAGGGCCCTCAGTTTTGGGCCGAGAGTGAGAGAGTAATGGTCAGTTGAGGTCAGGTCACACAGTACCCCTGGTTTAGGAGCTGAAGGTTGAAGGCTTTTTTTTTTCTTTTTTTCTTAGTTGTTGTTTTGTTGGATTTCCTTAAAAAAGGAGAGGCCACCTACCTACATGGTCCGTCTTACCAGTTACCAGAGCCCAGGCCCAGGACAGGACAGGACAGGACAGGACAGGGAGGGTGTGGAGGACGCAGAGGCCTGCAGACCAGATGGATGGACGGACGCCGTTTAAAGCCACAGGTCCCCTGCCTGTGCCCAGACGCTACGGAGATTCCTACTATAACACGCGTTAGAAAGCAGAGGCAGTGACCCACCCCCCCACCCCCACCCCCCATCCCCAAATCCCTCAAATAATTTCTCAAACCAAAGCATACGGTGGGCTGAGTAAGAGGTTCAGGTTCGTCACCCTGCCCCTCCTCCTCAACCGACTGCCATCGGTCGCTTTTGAGACGACAGTGACTCCGAGTCAAGGCAGAGAGAAACCCGTTAACTGACAAACAAACAAGCAATAAGGTACAATACTGTAGCCTGGTCTCTCCCGCTAGGTGGCACCCTCATTTTGCCAAAAGGGACCACAACCCCTTTCTCCAGGAACATGAGCATCCTGTCAGTACAAGTGGGTCAAAGTCAGGAAGAGAGGATGGAGATGAACTGGGAAGATACTGAACTACTATAACAAAGAACTTCCCATATGAAGTATTTTATAAACTGTAGTTCAGTTATTAATAACTGTAGAAGTTATTGTTGTTGTGGGTAACTTGAACAGGCAGGGCTGTATTTAACATGCAGAGCACCACAGAACATTTCACAAAGGATCTGACAAGGGGAGCCATCCAGCGCCTGGACAAGAGTAATAGTAGAGGTAGTAGTAGTAGTAGAGACGTATACAGCTCTGGACTTCACCTCCCATCATACCCTCCAGGAAATGTTTTGTTGTCCTCTACCTTTTGAATACAGGCAAGGCTTAGCATTTCCTTATCAAGCGGTCAAAATCCCTTCTGATGAAATGAGAAGCTACCTAGTCGCAAGAACAGAGCACTGCACATTGCGTCGCGGGAAAGCGTTGGGGTCGAGTTTTTCAACCTGAGTTCACAGTTAACAGGATTCCAAATGCTTTGGCTGAGAATGGCTTTCATCTTAAAAGCAATCAACTGCAATGACCAAAGGGGAGAGGAGGGATAGCTGAACTTTTTACCCATCACCGAAACACACAGAGGACAACAACCGTAATATACAGATATATACTGTACAAAGACAACGACGAAAACCAAAAAAAGCCTGAATTACTCTTGACAGTAACAGTGACAAAGTGGAGCACACTGAAGAAGAAGAGAATCGTTTGAAGTCATGTGGCAGACAAGAGACGCACACACATAACAACGTACTCAGAAAGAAGACAAGAGATGTGCAAAAAGACGTTTCAAGTCTCAGTACAAGGAGACTTTAACAAGACCTGAAACAAGTGAATTGCCAGTACAACTGAAGCTTCAGTGAGAAGGATGGAGATACTAGAGGTAAAAAGAACAGGATGAAGGAGAGCGAGAGAGAGGAGAAGGCTGGCTATAGTATGTGACTCCTGGTACCCTCCCTAGAGCTGGGCTAGAGTGGTTGGTAGGGAGCTGCACTTACCCAGAGGACAGGAGGTTTCCCTCCCTCTCTCTCTCTCCCTCTCTTCGCTTGCCCCTGGGGGTCTGCTGATTTTCTATGATGGTAAAAGAAAGGTGTGCCCATCCCTTTACCCCCTGCTATGATAATATATCCCTATTCTGCTTAACCACTTTCATATGGCCTTTCCAAGCTGTTCATCCAAAGAAAGTAATGGAGTTGTTGGGAAATGTCCTCATTCTGGCTCTCTCATCTTGAAACACCTATATTTTCGTTCGTTCGTTTGTTCGTTCATTCATTCCTTCCTTCCTTCCTTCCTTCCTTCCTTCCTTCCAACAGTCAACTTACTTATGATAGTTATATTAACAGTTCTAATATTGTAACTAATATTCTACTGGCAATCCTTGGATTTAGCAGTTTGACTGAAAGTTCATTAAACATGAATTTATTTAACCTTTATTTATTCAGTTTAGTCTCATTGAGATAAAATACGTTTTTCAAGAGAGACCTGGTTTGATTACCTTTATAAAAATGGATTAAGTATTTCATACAACAACTTTACAAGTTGGTATTCATATCATTCCCCACTCATATCAATCCTCACCAACAACATGGTCAGCATCAGAGCTGTGAGCCCCTCTGTGACGAATCATACCCTTCAGAAATTCATACGCCTGTCAGA
Organism: Argentina silus; assembly: GCF_951799395.1. Lineage (NCBI taxonomy): Eukaryota > Metazoa > Chordata > Actinopteri > Argentiniformes > Argentinidae > Argentina > Argentina silus. The sequence goes on from NC_139662.1 coordinate 9,833,262, forward strand.
CTGGATCAAACGCTAGCTTAAGGCTAACCTCACGTCTGGAGCAAGGTGTCCCTACTGGCTGCCTTCCTGTCATATATCACCACTTCTCAGTCCCTCAGTGTGTCTGTACGTGAGTGTGTGTCTCTATGTGTGTGTGTGTGTGTGTGTGTGTGTGTGTGTGTGTGTGTGTGTGTGTGTGTGTGTGTGTTGGTGCTCCAATGGTGCTCCAAAGGCGGATAGGCCGGCAGATGTGCATACAGAGAGGAAGGGGGTGTTGGGGTGGGGGTGGGGGGCGGTGGTGGTCTAGAACTATACCCACCTAATGAAGTCTCCATTGGGGTCTGTGCGGCGGCCGAAGCCCACAGGACAATAGCAGTGGAAGAACTGCTGGAAGAAGGAGCTGCAGGAGAGCCACATCCAGCTGCCGGCGTTCACGCTCCAGTCTGCATCCAGCAGCAGCTCCTCAAACACCTGACACAGCAAAGCACAATACAATAAATTATGCTAGACTACATTTGGTAACACTTTGCATCGAGTTGCACTCTTACAGGGTATAATAACACCAGCATTACTGTGTTTGTGTAGTAAGGTATAAGAGCAAATCAATGTGTGGTTTTACCGGTTTATGTGGTGTCTGGGGTGCGTGAGAAGAGCCGAAGATGAAGATGGGTGGTAACTAATAAACAAATAGACAAATAACATTCCGATTTCCTGGGTTTCCTATTCCTTCATACCTTCATGCCTTCTTCCCAGCTGATCCACAGGTCTCCCCGCGTGAGGAAACAGGCGACGGCGTGCCGGGCCAGGTGGTGGATCCAGCCCTCCTGCCTCAGCTGGGTCATGATGGCGTCGATCCAGGGGAAGCCCGTCTTGGCTTCAGCCCACTTGGCCAGCGCCTCGGGGTTGCGGTCCCAGGGGATACGGACACAGATGGGGTTGCCCTCCATCTTGTCGAAGCGCGGGTTGGTGGTGGCGGCCGTGTAGAAGAACTCACGCCAGAGCAGCTGGCCATAGAGGGAGAGGGAAGGGGAGCTGTTCTTCTTCACCTGAGAGGAGAGGGAGAAGACACACGAGAGAATGAGAGAAGTCATGGGGTGTGTTCACTGAGATGAAATGCTCAAAACATTGCGGGGGGGGGGGCTTGTGTGTGGGTGGGCTTGTGTGTGGGTGGGCTCACCTTCTTGTAGAGGTCAGTGAGTTTGAAGTAGAACAGTCGGCAGGAGAGGCAGCCGAAGCGCAGGTAGGGACTGAGGCCTGTAGGGCTGGCCAGCAGGGAGTTGGCATTCATCCTCGGACGCTCAAAGTTGGCCACCCATGCCTACGCACAGGGGGAGACAAGCGGGTGAGAGTGCTGCAAAATGTATTGTCATGAAACAATGCGTGTGGCTGTGTGTGTGTGTGAAAGAGAGAGAGAGAGAGAGAGAGAGAGAGAGAGAGAGAGAGAGAGAGAGAGAGAGAGAGAGAGAGGAGAGAGAGAGATGAGTATGTGTGGGTGTGTACTGCTTAAGAAAGACTATGCTCACTTTTCTCTCAAGGTGGCGCTCTATCCTTGTCAGTGCCTCTGTCTCCCCTCCTGGCCACATTGCTGATGGCAGCCCCTCTGTGTCAAAGCCTGAGGGAAAACACAGCCAGATAAGATTAGCGGGAGATCAACTACTGCTAATAACATGTATGTATTTCATAAAACACATGTGTACTGTATGATATTTAAAAAATCCAAACATGGACAGTGAATTCAGATATTGAATACACTGTTCAGAGTGTTTCTCTGGATGAACAAAGGCTCACATAAACACAAAAACAAATTATAATTTGCTATTTTGTAAGCACTGCCCCTTCTCTAAATCATATGAGTTACTGTTCCCTGTTTTCCATCCTCCGCTTGTGACCTAAATGTTCCTACAGTAGCAATCGGAGGCAATGACATCGCCAGCTGTAGAGAAGCAGATAGGCTGTGACAGACGCTGCCTGCTGAACCCAGAGCAGACCTGGTCGGGACAACAAGCTGCATGACAGCAGGCCCCGAGGCCTCATAGCCAGGTCAGACCTGCAGTAGCCTAGCTAGCTAGTTAGCTGCCCAGATGGTCTATGGACACCTCTGACCCTGCAATCATAGATATGGAAAGAGCAGGCACATTTCCCATTCATTCCATTTGTGACAGCATGAGGGACGCCATGTAGTCAACTAGGGTGGGACTTCTTGGGAAGCTGGAAAGGCTTCAGCCAATTGGATCAACGCATAGCATTCTTCTTCAATAGGTTTATCTTCTGATTGTAAATGGGTGTATGCCAGGTGTCTGCCACCATCTACTGGTGCCAAGAAATGACTGAGTATTAGCCTAGTTAGCGTCCACAGATGCAGCCCTGCCCTACAGTAGCCTAGCATCGCTAGCTAGATAGATACACAGTCAGATGGTCAATGGACAGCTCTGACCTGCAGTAGCCTAGCTAGTGACCACAGATGCAGCCCTACCCTACAGAAGCCTAGCATAGCTAGCTATAGCTACACAGATGGCCAATGGACAGCTCTGACCTACATTAGCCCAGCCCAGCTAGCTATAGCTACACAGATGGTCAATGCACAGTGACCTGCAGTCGCCTAGCTAGCGACCACAGATCCAGCCCTGCCCTGTACAGCAGTCTAGCTCACTTACTGTACCAGATGTTGAATCGATGGGCCATTCTGTCAATGGACAACTGGCAAAGCAATGTGCTAATTTCAAAGGCCATTGGAGAGATGGCTGAAGTTCTTTCTCACGTAATTAACATTACTTGAGTATTCAGAGGTCATCTCGTCATCTAGTTTGTTCCTAAAAAAACCCTCTCTGAAACTTTGATGGATCTAGTTCATGATTATATTTTCCAATAGGCCTAAGCATACTGTAATGTTTACAGCTACACTTTCCCTTGAAAGGCTTTGTCTGTGACAAACTGTACCTACAGTGCACCGTTATACAATGAGATTAACCTAATACAGTTCACAAGTTCATGTTCAAATCCCTTCCAAATCAAACGCTTAGTGTACTTTACAATCCATGCTGGCTATTAGTGGATTGGACAGCTTGGACGCTCTTCTGATCTAATGTTACAGTACAGGTTTCTACAGGTATAATAGCTGACCGCTACCTACCCAGGTGGAATGAAGTCAATCTGTGAATGGAAAAGATAATGAGAACAGCCTCTATGGTAAGAGGGTTAAAAATTACATAACCCCACATGACCTCGGCAGTGTACCTTAGAGGCAGCTTAGAGGCAGTGTCCCCGGAGGAACTGGCAGTCTATCTGTTGAGTTGACAAAATGTACAATGAACCTTCTCGTCTACCTTCCCGCCATGCCATCAATTTCCACCGTTGATAAGCAAATGTTTTCCTTGGATTAAATATTTTGTGTTTCATTTTCTTTTATTAAGAAAGACATATAGAGGGGTGATAGATGAAAAGATGACCATATAGGATAGGTGGCCTGGGGACACTGACCCCTGAACTGTGTGGACCAATAGGCGAACCTTGTAGCTCTATATAGCTGCGGGCATATGACCTCCAACCCTTGACCCCAGACTCACCCAGCTCCTCCAGGGAGGGCACGCCGTACTTGTCCCCGTGGTCCTCTGAGACGGGCGTGATGCAGCGGCCCATCAGGCTATTGGACAGGGTGTCTACAGGCATCTCAGGGGGGTCCAGGCGGCTGATGAGGGTCTGGAAACGCTTGTAGGTCAAAGGGGGCTGCCCACCATTCAGTTCAATGACCCTGCAACCACACAGGACTACAGGGTGAGTGGTGTGTCTGATTAGTTTTAGTTTTTAGTTAGACTTTTTTTGGCACAAAAGAAAAATAAAGGTGTATGACAAACAGTAACAATAAAAGACAATGTTTAAATGTATTTTGCAATTGAAGTGATTAGGCCACCCAAGGTTGCAGTGCCCTTCAATTACTGCCCTTTGTTTTGTCAGCCTTACAGAGTGGATTTTCTTTGTTTTGTGTTTTGATCGGTGCATCAAAGCAATATGTAGTTAATGTGTATTAATGTGTGTTATGTTATGTGCAAGCAAAAAGAGCTATAAAATTAAATGTTTTCAAAGAAAGATAGACGGCTCTCCTACTTGTCCAGATCGTAGAGGGTGTGTGAGGTTTTAACGATGACTTCCACTCCCGCCTCCATGGCCAGCTTCTTGATGGCAGCGTCCCGCTCCTTCCCAAATGGCTCTGTGTCATATTCAAAGGTGAGACGGGAGATCTTCCATTCCTGGAGGGACAGAGGGAGGAGGAGAGAGGAGATGATGAAAGACAAGAATGACCACTTATTCAGTTGCTGGTTTATCCACTACGTATGTCTAATGAGATTGATTGGTGTGTGGTTTTACTCAAAACCAAGGTCAGATACATACAGTATATCAAATACTTTCGTACAATTGAGGTGTGCTTCATCTAGTTTGCCTGATACAATTGGAACCAATGCTTATAGTCCCACAAGCGTAAACTCAAAACTCAAAACCAACCTCAAATACTGTACTTTCAAGTATTTGACATAATGTGTACTGTGTCTGACCCAGGCCTGCGTCGGAAAGCGCCTCAGGGCAGGCACTCACCTTGAAGAGTCGGGGGAACACGTTGGCAGGCTGCCCGCGGACGACAAAAAGGCGGGAGTTGAGTTTACGGAGGTTGGCATCCAAGTCCTCCAGGCACTGTAGAAGAAACCTGCAGAGAGGAGAGGAGAGGAGAGAAGAGGAAAGGAGAGAAGAAGACACACGTCAATTCATCAACATCTGATTGTCAATTCTTCCCAGGAGGAAATGGCACAAAAAGCAATTTACAACTTCAACAGTTTTTTTTTTTTTGCCAGCCATTCAATTCTTACTCAGTCTGTTTGTTCACGCTACTCAGTCTGTTCAGACATCAAGACCTGTTCGGTGGGTGACAAAGTGCATCACAGGAAGCCATTAATGTACAGATAGGTTATTTCACTGACAATATCTACACAGGAGATCGGCAGTCAAATGAGAGGCACACAGTTGATGGTTTGTGCTCCACTAACAACTTGCTGTTGGGATGAAAGTGTGGGTGTGTGTGTGTGTGTGCGTGTGTGTGTGTGTGTGTGTGTGTGTGTGTTGTCTGTGTGTGTGTGCGTGTGTGTGTGTGTATCAACAGTATGTATTGTAGTGAGCAAGGGGGTAGGTCTGACACAAGTCACCCCTCTGAGGCGACAGCCCTTTTCTGACGCCCTCTTATCATAATGTCCAGCAGTCTGCACGGTGTCCCCTTTCCCCCCATCCCCCACACTCCCACCTCACTGTGTGTCAGAGCAGAGAGCACTTAGCCTCTCTTAGCAAATAAGGTAAAGCCATTGACTGGTGCCACCAAGTCACATGGTATGACTTTGGTTTACCAGATAAGCAGTGCCAAACTCCCCCACAATGTCACCAATACCGTAGTGATTCAATGAAGCTAGAATGATGATTCCAACCCAGGCTAACTGGACTGAGTTCAATGGGATTCAATCATGTCCTAACCCTCTTACATTGCTCTTTCACTCCCAGCCACAGGTGTCTAGTTCATTCATAGCCCGTCTGAGGAGGTAGGGATCAGCTGGCTACTCTCTAATCTTACCCTGCTGTTGCCCAGTCTTCAGACTACTACAGTCTTTTCAAAGTGTTGTCTTTTTAATCTCCTCGTGGTTACGACCGTAACTGATCAAAAGAATACTCTCTCTTGCTAATGAACGGTTTGTTGCACTTCCGCAATTAAAATATCACCCAGTTGTATCGTTTTTTTTTGTTTTTTTTTCAATAATCAATACATTCATCAACTCAACTCTTTCAATGAAACAGTGTCACCTGCGGCCAAGGTGAGCGTTGGGCCTGAAAACGCACATTTCAAAAGCCTTACAACAACTGCAAGCCTCCACAACGTTTGATGGGGCAACAGTTAATCCTAAAATACTGTGTGGTTGTCTGGCTGAACAGGGCCCAGTTGACCGTGTGTCTGATTCCAGGGTGTCGTGGAAATTCTACTAACTATCATCTAAAGAGACTGTGAGTTGCTAAGCACACAAGAATTAACCACTAAGGTGTGATGTGATGAAGCAAAGTTTCCCCAGTTTATTAAGAGCTCTTAGAGAAGAGGTGAGATACACAGCAATTAAATCTCAGCTCTGAGGGGTTATCCTGGCGCTGTAGCTTGGGCATGCTCAGACTGTGTGCTCCGATTATTAACAGAGAGCAAAGCTGCCACTGATCCCAATCCCCACACAGTCAGCATACTCACACTCAACGACACACACACACACACACACACACACACACACACACACACACACACACACACACACACACACACACACATAAAGAATATGTGTGACAGTAAAAAGGCAGCAAACAGGGTGCAAAACAAACAATAAGGGGGAGGTCCTCTATAATAATAAATGAGGCAGGATGCTTTTATTCTATCTGAGTGATGTGTCTGTGTGTGTGAGAGTGAGAGTGTGTGTGTGTGTGTGTGTGTGTGTGTGTGTGTGTGTGTGTGTGTGTGTGTGTGTGTGTGTGTGTGTGTGTGTGTGTGTGTGTGTGTGTGTGTGTGCGAGTGTGTGTGTGTGTGTGTGTGTGTGTGTGTGTGTGTGTGTGTGTGTGTGTGTGTGTGAATAGCACTCCACAGTGCTGCTTGTGTTCTCAGGCATGCAGCAGTGTCATACATCATGCCATGTCTTACATAAGTGCACTGGCCTAGATATGAGAGCGCAGGCGCAGGCCACTGGGAACACTCTGTGTTTGTGTGTGTGTGTGTGTGTGTGTGTGTGTGTCGCACAGCATCATAGTAGCATAGAAAACACTACAAGAGTAACACACCATGCTAAACTAGTGCCACACAGACCCAATGCTGGACTCTCTGCTCTTGGCTAGCTGGGTTCCTTATCACATCTGCGGATCATCGGCTAACAGCGACAGGAGATGAGCAAACATCCAGCAATCACCACAGGGTGTGACGATGAATAATTCAACTCGTACGCAGTATAATCCACAAGGACAATGACAAATGCTCTTCTTCTAAGCGGTGTCTACTATTTATACTGGAATTGTGTCATGTCTACTGTCTTGTGTCCCCAACAATCGTCACTGTCCAACCGTCTCACTTATATTGCACTATGTCACTTATTCTCTTGTCTCACTATCTTGCACTATGTCACTTATTGTCTTGTCCTACCTCGTTAGATTAGATTAGATTAGATTCAACTTGATTGTCATTGTGCAGAGTACAAGTACAGAGACAACGAAATGCAGTTAGCGTCTAACCAGAAAAAAAAAGCAGAACAATATATACAGGTAGTGCAGTATAAGCAGTATATGAGCAGTATAAGTAGTGCAGTGTAAGCAGTATATGTATTAACAGTAACATTATAAGCAGTGTAAATAAGCAGAATAAATATGGAATGCAGTATGAACAGTATAAACAGATATGTACAGTATGTACAGATATCTGCAGTGTATTAACAGTAGCATTATAAGATTAGTAAAAAATAAGGGTATGTGCATTATGAACAGTATAGACAGATATGTACAGAAGAGCAGTAGTATATAGTATAAGAGCAGTGTGTATAAGTGAAGATACAGTATGTACAGTTTATAGGAATGTTCATTGCACTACTGCGTATTTGTATTATTTGTATTATTTGTATTGTATGCTGCATTGTCAAGGAACCGAGCCCAAGAATTTTACTCCCTGCACTGTATGAAACAAATAAACTTGAACTTGATCTCCCTATTGAGAATGAATGTCATACTACAGGGTGGAAAAAACGAGATATGTATGCCAATTGGGTACAATGAAGGCCTGTGATGTGTGGGTTGTCAAATGGCCCCATATCAATAAAGACAGAGAAGCAGCCATGGGAAATATAATTCTTATCGTATAGAGAATGATTGTAGCATTACAGGAACAAGCAGGATTGTGTTCAGTTGGCACATGCCCTCTATCAATAAACAGGAAGACGCAGCCAACCAAGCAGCCTATCAACAGCAATCCTGCGCTGAAGTGGGTCATCACCATAACAACCCGATGACGCAGAAATCGAATATACTGGCACACTAACCTAATTCTTCCATGCAGCAATTTTCAAACTTTTTCAAAAAATAAGGTTAACCAATTTCCTTTTCCCTTTGAGAGAATAAAAATAGATCATTGTGTTTTTGAAAAACGGTCGTGATGCATTGTGTCGTGAATCAATTGGATTGAGCCTGAGGTGAGAAGCTGAGGTTTGAGGTTTTCTTTTGAGGAGAGATAGCATGAGTAGGCCCAGATAGGCCATGCAAACACCACTCCTGTGTCCTCTACGCAGGGAATGGGGAATGATTAACGAATCCCGTTTTTGTAAATACTCCATGAACATTCTTTCACCTCGATGAGTGATGACTCGCATGGTAGTGCTATGTCAGGTATAATCACTAGGACTTGTACAAGACTTTCAATGGTAAACCATACAGTTGGGTATACAGCAACGTCTTTCACAGAGCTACTCCATCCCCTATTTTCAGACATATAATTCCCAGGTTATCGTGAAACATCACACCAGAGTATGAGGGTGGAAGGTGGAGGCTCACCTACAGTACACTCTTAAAAAAGAAGGGTTCTTCGGTGAGCCCTGTAGGTAAGAGAAACCCTCTGAAGAACACTTTTTGGTGCTATGTACTGTAGAAGCCCTTTTGGTTTCATGCTCAACAGGGCCAGCTGGAGAACCCCTTTTGGTACTGTAGAACTTTTTTTTTCCAAGAGTGTAGGCCAGGTGGAGCTGACCCTCCTTTTGGAGGGCTACTGGTTGTGCAGGTTTTTTTTCCCAGCCCTACACAAACACACCTGATTTATTCAGCTTAACTCAGTCCTGAGGAGAAGCTCATTAGCAGAATCAGTTGTTATGGTTCGGTTATGGAACTAAATCCTGCATTAGGGTGTAACTACAGTCACTAGCTCTCTGGGTTAGGGCTGATGTCCAACCAGATCCCCACCTACACAAGCCAGAGACTCACGTGGGTGAGTGAGGCTTATGTTGTCTATTTGTAACAAGATCACAGTCCCGTGCCATGGATACACACGTGACACAGCAGCTGTGTGTTCTTACAATTAAAAGGACAGAGTCAGACCTTGAAATTCCGAAGCTGGCCTTTATATAGTTTTCCTGGTAGAATCGATTGAATAGTCGCAAAAGTGCAAACTCAAAGCTAAAACAAGCATAGCTAAAATACCTGGCCAATCTACTTGGCCAACATTGGCCCTATTATGGCTGGCTACATACAGCTTCACCCAATTCAACCCAAACCATTTATTTATACAAAAAAAGGCAAAACCACCAGGATGTTGTGAGATAAAACCACTGGTCAGTGTGATATTATCGACAGTCGTGCTTTGGATGACGCACAAATAGCACTTTAAGTGGTGAAGTAGGCCAGTGAGCAATGACCACCAGGGAGTCCTGAGCTTTCCTTTCCCACCCAGTGACTTGATCAGGTAGATGGCTTTAACAGCCCCCCCTACATGCACGCATGCGCGCTCACGCACACATGCGCACATACATGCGCACACACATGCGCACACACACACACACACACACACACACACACACACACACACACACACACTCACACACACACACTAACACAGACTAACTGACCCATAGAGACCTGCTGAGATATCTCACAAGTAACCCGAGCTATAAACACACATCATGGACTTACTGACCTCTCAGTGATGTGAATTATGTCCTCACTTTATATAAAGTAACCTCACCTTATAGAAATACTGCCTAATCTAATGATAGAGAACAACGTTTTTTTTGTCAGTTTAATCTCTGACTCAAACTAATGGTCATTGTGCCAACCATGTTACATACTGGTGGAGCTCTCCTATGTTTTTGGTTTTTTTACCCCTATCCTTGGGGTATTTAGGACTGGGCCATGCTTTTGTTTAGACTCTACACATCTCCTATGAGAAATGAAACTATACTTTGGAAACTATCCTGAGCAATGTCAATTTGGAATAATACATGAAAGATGTTCGCAGCATGGCTTTTAGGATGCTGAAACCCCAGATGTCACCTAACAGTCACAGAGTGTCTGAGTGTTATAGAAATAGTGACACCATATTGTGTGTTAGGGCACTCCCGCTTTTCAGCCCTCACATCCTGCCTCCATAATTCTCTAATGAGACGGCGCAGGTGTTTTTCATGGGAGTAAAGTACCTGCAATAATGTTGTTCATCAACAGTACTCTGTTTGTTTGTCTGTTTAAAGGCTTAAACAGACCGTTGCAAAATAAATACCTCAAATACTCTGCATACTACTTGTGCAGATAAGATCATGGGACTGAAATGAATACATTTGTAAAATTCCCATTGTAAAAGCAGTGATCTAAAGTGGACATCATCATCAAAATGATGTTTACATGAACACAGCTTTTCTTCGATATGCTGCACTCACCTCCACCGGTTAACTCCAAGGTTGGAAGAGCCAGCGAACCACGGGTCCAGGAAGTAAACACAGCGAACCGTGCCTGCCCCCCGGACCGCCTCCATCAGCGCCGGGTTGTCATGGAGACGCAGACCCTTCCGGAACCAATGGATGGAATTTGGCGGGGCCATCGAATGCAGAGGGGGCAACGAGAGTCACCTAAAGGAGACAAATAGAGAGGAAAACAATTAACATTAATTAACTTGAGAACATTGATTAGTTTCCAGTTAAGACATTTAGATCAATAAATGCAATTAAACAGGTTGGGGGAAGAAGGTACATCCTAGGCATTCCATGATGTTGGTGGTAATAACTAGGTACTACTAGGTACTACTACATACTACGGTATATGGACTCTACCAATCACAACCTTGAATTGAAAAATCTGCCATGTCATTCCTAATTCCCTAACTTGCAACCATATCAGTAACAAAAACAGATGAATATGAACAGATCTTTTATCTAAGATCAACATCAGCACACTTTTCATTCGAATACACAGGCAGGTTTAAAATCCTGAACCACAAGAGAGGGTGAAAGGACTAAGCAGTGGGCTACAGTGAGTTAAGGGAGATGATTTTAGTGTTGGGTATCACACCGCTGCTGAATGTCAACATAACATAGAGTTATCATGAAATTGAGAGTTTTTAGTTGTTACACAGAACGCTATTTCACTTGTTTTGTTTTACCATTACTTCACTATAATACAATGTTGTTACACCCGATAAAATAACAATTTAATGTTAAGCGTTATACCCTCAACTTCTGCTCTGTTATTGTAGTTACAATGTTGATCATTCACTCAGCTTTACGGTAACATGAAATGCTTGATGTAAATGAATCGATAATGATCATCAAGTGTAGCGTACTGTGTAATACCCTTCCAGCTATCACGATCTCAACATAAGAGAACATCATTAGATTGTTCGATAAATAGCATGTCTAAAAACGTATTATTATTCTCAAACAGTTTTCCCTATTTCTGTAGTTCCGCGTTTTCTGTCAAATAGTCGCCATTCACATCCCTTTTCCGTCTTGGAAATTAGGTCACGGAGCCTGGAGAAATTGTCAAGTTTATGACTGCATAATTGTACCACTTCAGTTGAACACATATGAATAGGCCTACAGACATTGTATAAAGACGATGAAACACAAAGCGTCGGATTTGGTCTAACATAGTAGATGGGAATGGTTAGAAAGTTCCAAGTAGAGTAACTACATTCATAAACCAAATCGGGGTCACTGTAACACTGGTTATGCAACAGTTGCATTATTATATTTCTTCTCCCTAAAAAGCATCATATAAATAAAATACGACCTTACCGTTCAAGTAGCTGATGTTCACCTGGTGATGTTTATGTCAACCCCAAAGAAAAAATCATTTCCTCCGCCAATATTGGACTACCGTCAAAGCATACAGTGGACTTCACTGTCTAGGTCCAGTTTTGGTTTCATAACACTTTGCCCGACTGCGCACACTCCGCGGTCTTTAAAGCGCCCCAGATGAAGAGAGTCGTGCCTACAAGCTCTTGCGATTGGTCGGTTCCCAGTCACATGTGACATGCCGAGTCACGTTTGAGAAGCGTGGAAATACAGCAGTTCATTGAATTAATTGCTTGCTGTGACTCATTGCTCTATTCACTACACGGTATACACCTGTGATATTTCTGTTGACTGTAGTTTTCTTGAAATGTCAAGAGAATCGGTTTACATTCAGGATTTCTTGGCTGTTCATTTACAACATGTTGACACAGCCTTATCTAAGTGGTACAGAATTTCAGGTATTGTTTATGCAATGAAAGCAGTTGATTGTTTTTCAATTTGAAACATACAGGGCTGTGATCAACCTGATCAACCAAATACTGAATAGACTTAGGCTACTAGATCTCCACACCTTCACTCAAGTTACCCCTTTCACTCTGATAATACTAGTTGTATTAATTAGATAGGCTACAATTTGGAATTTGATACGATGAATATGGTAGCCAAATTTGTATTATAAAATCATTATGCAATCTTATTAAAAATATGAGACTTTCTTTTACGAGCAAAAATGACGATCATGGGTTATTTAACAGGTGGTAGACAATTCTTTCCTGTCGTTCCTAAAGTAGGCCTATGGAACATTTGAATAAATATGGGCACATTGACGTAGTTACATCCATAATGCATGCATAATGTGGCAGCAGAACGCGAAATAAACCAGCAGTGGAGGACGTCATGGATGACTCTCTCCCAGAGTGGAACATTTCACAGCAGATGGCAGGAAAGCGGTTGCCGCTATCCAGGATCTGAGTAGAGTCTCATCTCATCACTTCTCTCAGACACAGTACAGGCCTTTTATGGTGATTGTAGTGGAGATTGTATCATGATATGATATTCACCACATTATGATAATGATCATGCTTTCCAAGTCACCTCACATCCAAACTTAGGGGAGACATATGACAGTGGTCATCACAGGCTGGTTGGTTCATCCACTGGGTCTTGACAGCGCAGGGTGACACTCTTCGACAGGTCAGGGGGTTCATTTACTGCAAATGTGAGCTTCCTGACAGTCATGCCTACATACAGTATGTGGCATGTGTGAAAAAACACCTTGGTGAAAGTCTGTTGACCGAAACATTAGTATCTTTCCACATAAATGTGAATTAGCAAGAAAGCTAGTGGGCTCAAGTTGTTTTCATTTTCTAAATATATGTGAATAAGCCTGACACGTAGTACATCAGAGAAACCACGCGTCACATGGGAACTCCCTCAAAAGCTGCTATCTGGCGGTTGTCCAACGCTCTACACCACACTCCATCATGCTCCTCCACGCTCCACCACACTCCCACACTGATGCCTGGGATAGATACTGCATTTCGTTGTCTCTGTACTTGTACTCTGCACAATGACAATAAAGTTGAATCTAATCTAATCTAGTTAGAGACTATAGACTCATTCCATAAAGCACAGATTTGGGTATAAAAGAAGAATTGGGTGCCAAAGAATTGCCCACGATGCTTGGAATATTCTATTCATTCTGTTGCAATATCAGATTGGATGATACATTTAAAAGTTTTATTACACTATCCAGTTTGACGATTCCAATATATTTACACAACATTTGATACAATACAGTATATCAAATACATACAGGATCCAATACATACGATCAATACAATATTAACTGAGGCAATTTGAAAAACAAATTAACATGAATTAAATGACATCAAATTCAACTAATATCACTCCACTGTACAATTATTATCAACCAGAGATCAGATAAAGTGGAATGTGTATCGTATTAAAGTTTTGAGAAACAATGTCCACTAGAGCTGGGGTACTTATTACATGATTCGTTAATCTAATCTAATCTAAACCTGTAGATCTAGAAGGATTGGATACAAGGATTTTTCTGTAGGTATAAGTAAGATGTCAACAATTCCACATACCCTTAGCCTATCAGGGCTATCCTGTTTATACCTACTCATTGTTTCAGATCAACACAAAACTGTCCAGAGCATGTTTCAGAACAAGGCCAAAACTGTCCAGAGCATGTTTCAGAACAAGGCCAAAACTGTCCAGAGCATGTTTCAGAACAAGGCCAAAACTGTCCAGAGCATGTTTCAGAACAAGGCCATAATCACACTAAATAATTGTCATTGAGAGAGTTTATCCATGAGCATAGCCTTGTAGTGAACCTGACATCGATCCAGTACTGTCAATCAAAAAATTTGATTAGCCTTTTGGCTTCATCACTTAGATTTATCTTAGATTAAGTTCCATGTGTAGATGATAAGTAAACAGCTTCCTCTTTCATATTTTTCAATAACGTCAACAACAGTCTGTTTTCTTGGCTGTCAGTGGTGTATCCAGTTGGGCGTTGCCGTCCTGTTGTCTGGGCCGTGTCATATCAGACTTGCTCATCAGGATCGTCTCCGTAAGAAACCTGCCAAACAACACAATGGCAATTCAAACAGAGGGTTCAAAATATGGCCCTATCCCATCCAGGGTCCCATCTTTTCAATCCTATCAATTCAGGAAGTGTTTTGAAACTCCAATTCAAATTCAAATTCCAAAGCTTTTTATCTTTTAATTTACAGCAGAATGTAAAAAACACACACAGTTGAGTTGCTGACTATTGTAAGATACAGTTTACCTTGATACCCATACATTTTACAGTAATGGGACAGTGAAGCATTTTTCTTCTGTTGGCTCTATACTCCAAAAGTTTGGATTTTAAATAAAACAATTACTATTAGGTTAAAGTAGAGATTCTCAGCTTTTATTTGTATGTATATATTTGTTCCACCATTCAGAAATTCACTTTTTATGCATAGTCGCCATAGTACCCCTTTTCAGGGTAGCCAGAAGTGATAGGACAGATTTTTCAAATGTCCAAATTAAGCACTCATGTTTAGTATTTGGTCGACAATCCTTTGCCTGAAATCTTATCATCAGGAAATGAAATGCATGTTAAATTGGATTTACATCTGAAGATTGACTTGGCCTGTCAAGAACTTTACTATTGACTATTATAGATGACTGACCAAGAGGAGGTCATCTGACAGGTATGGTAGCGGTGTCGTGATAAACTCCAAAACACGTCCTATGGATATGATTTAATAAATGGAAAACTAGCCAACAACAAACTGGATGAGACAGCAGAGCTAGAACCTTTTATTGATCAATGTAATGACATGTTGAGTCAAAAAAGGAAACGTACGAGATAAACACATGACTCCAGCCAAACGGAAGAAGCTCGCCGACCAAACAAACCAATAACAAAGGAATTATGGAAAAGGATTATTAATTGCGGAAATAATTGCGCAAATAACGATGATCCACACAAATGATCCTATTATTATGGTAGGGGACTACAACCGAGTTTTAAGTGTAGATGGATTTCAAGACAGGCTGATTACTGAACTGAAAATATGATGAGTATGCTAGAACAGAATCGTGACCATTACATTCTATTTACAATGTTTTTACATGTGAATTACTCTCTGTGTTTAGGAGCCAAGGGGAATGCCTTGATCAACTTAAGGAGTGCTTTGGGTTCATTAGGTCACAGAAGAATGGGCACACCAAGCAAACATCCTGTCGACGATTAAATCAACAGACCTTTTTCTCTATTATGACATTTGAATGTTTCTTCGATGTGTATACATTTACATTTATGGCATTTAGCAGACATTTTTATCCAAAGCGACTTACAACAAATACATTTGTTTAAGTAAGTAAATCATCTATCAGTCATCATAAGATAAGGTAATCAGTGTTCAGACCAGGGGCCATGGGCAGTCACAATGCTAGAAGAAGGATTTTTATTTTTGTATATAGTCATATGTGTTCTTATCCTAACGTGTTTTATGACGAGTATTTTGATGTCATTTTCATTATTGTGTGATGTTCTTTTCCAGTGTCTGTATGTGTATCTTTTATAACATTCCACAGAGATTCAGCGAACTGGTCAAACAGTTCATTACCATCAGTTAAGTGGGATATAGATGGAAAAGCACCACCGGCCCCGGATCCAGCTGAAGACCTGTGGATAACACTGTTTGAATGCTATTGTTGGTAAAACTTGCCAGAAGGTCTCCCCCATCTGATAAAAGGTAATTTGATGTTTTCTGTAGAAATTCCATTTGGTCTGGGATGGTATAAATTGTTTTCAGAGTTACTCCTATGAGTCACCTTACCCGGTCTCGGTAGATCATACCCGGTTTACGTGAGTTAGCACGTATAGTCTTGCTCAAGACAATCTTTTCTCATTTGATTATTTTCTTAGAACATTCACCTATCACGGTATGTTTTATATTTTGTTGTATTTACACTTTTTTGTATGATTTGAAGTAAGCTGAATTGCTTACTTCATTGGGCAACGTTGTTGCTTGTCTAAAATAAATCTCCTCGAATTTGATACTACGCTTTTCTCATTTGTCCGAAGACTTTATGTTCTCTAGTTGTGTTGTATACCAATATATATATATATATATATATATACACGGTTAGTTCTCACCGGTTGGCGTTCAGATACTTTGATTTCTGCAAATAGAATCTTATAATCTAATTAGGAGGGACATTTCCGAAGTACATCTAGCTCATGATAGGAAATGACTTACTTATACTAGTTATTTGAATATTGATTCCCGACTAAGACAAGACATTGAAAGACTCTACCCTCGTTAAGGCCATCACGTTAAAGGGTGTCCCGATTATGAACCTCATTATATTCGGCTAGTTAGAGAGCCAATCTATCCCATTTAGTAATCGGAGTCAGATTTACATTGTTTACTAACTAACTATCTCATGCTCCCTGATCAATCTGAGATCAATCAGTCAAACCTCATAAGTACATCAATGGATCGTAAAGGTAAATCATAGTGTAAATGATCACCCGCGAGTATTATGGATGCTTTAGCACGAGTGGATATATGGAGATTTCGGAAATATTTGGACAGTGACACAATTTTAGTATTTTTGGTTCTTTCCGCTTTAATTCAAGGGGTTGAACAAAAATATTGGATGAAACGTTTAGGAATTGCAACCATTTTTATACACAGTCCCCTATTTTCAGGGGCTCAAATGTAATTGGACAAATTAACATAATCATAAATAAAATGTTAATTTTTAATACTTTGTCGAGAATCTTTTGCAGGCAATGACTGCCTGGAGTCTGGAACCCATGTACATCACCAAATGCTGCGTTTCCTCCTTTGTGATGCTTTGCCAGGCCTTTACTGCAGCTGTCTTCCATTGTTTGTTTGTGGGTCTTTCTGCCTTTAGTTGTCTTCAGCAAGTGAAATGCATGCTCGATCGGGTTGAGTTCAGGTGATTGACTCGGGCCATTGCAGAATATTCCACTTCTTTGCCTTAAAAAACTCCTGGGTTTGCCTTAAAAAACTCATTGTCCATCTGTACTGTGAAGCGCCGTCCAATCAACTTTGCTGAATTTGGCTGAATCTGAGCATAGTTCAGAGTCTGCACTTTAAGCTCATATTCATTATATAACTGTAACTTGAATATGTTTTGGTAAACAGCTAAAATAACTAAATTGTGTCAGAGTCCAAATATATATGGACCTAATTGTAGATACAGCTAATCCTCTGACACTTTCAAATGTGCCTTCAGAAGTCATGGAAAATGGTGAAAAATGCGCAACATTTTCTTCTTCAATACAGAAACACGCGACCAGAAATAATATTAAAAACTCATTACAAATGACAATACTGCAATCCTGTCACCTATCAAGACCCCTGGAATAACCCTGCCAGTTAGTACCTCATCGCTTCAGTGATGTTCTTGTTCTCCTTCACTGATGTCTCCATCCATCCTATGAAGCCATTGGCCTTGCTGAAGTTCTCGATGCTCTCTGGAGACATGGCCCTCTGTCCTAGGTCGCACTGATGGGAACAGACAAGACAAGATAGTGTAATGTGTATCTAGGCCCTAAAGGGGTAGAGCTAAGGAGTTAGGGGTTGTTTCTGGAAGAGAGCTTTAGTTTAAGTGTGTGTGTGTGTGTGTGTGTGTGTGTGTGTGTGTGTGTGTGTGTGTGTGTGTGTGTGTGTGTGTGTGTGCGGGCATGTGTGAGTGTGAGGCCACCAAGGCACCTTGTTGGCCAGCAGGATGCATGGAATAGGAGCGCCATTGGGCAGCATAGTCTTGTAGTCAAGGTCCTCCTTCCAAAGCCGACAGTTGAGGAAGCTGGAGGAGTCTGTGGCATCAAACATGACCACACAGCCAGACGTCTCTTTGTAGTAGATCCTGGTCATGGAGATGAAGCGCTCCTGGCCTGGATCATGACATCACACATGAATGCATATGCGCGCGCGCACACACGCACACACACACACACACACACACACACACACACACACACACACACACACACACACACACACACACACACACACACACACACAGAACTAGAATAATCAACTTCCAAATGATTACACCAGATGAGAAGTAAAACTTTGTTGTGTCTCTTATGTTTTTTCATAAAACACAATGCCATAAAACACAATGTCAAGCTTACCTGCTATGTCCCATAACTGCAGTCTGACTGTTTCCGTGTCGGACCAGGGCAGAATCTTCATAGCAAAGTCCACTATCAAAGGAGTGAATGAAATTGGAATATTTTAAGTAAGGTGTAGCCTTAAATCAAATCAAACTTTCAAATCAAACTTTATTTAAAGTGCATTTCACACAGGTCGCAATTCACTTTACAAAGACATATGACAACATCACAACACTATAAAACATATAAAAACAATACATATAATATGGAATAAAACACTATGAACGCAGTGAAACAAAGACCATGGTAATGGGGTAGGGGGCAGTATTTGCACAGCAGTACTGCGTAACACTCAATACAACTAAAAAGGAAAATGACCTATAGGATTTTTTTAGGAACATTTAAAAAACAAACAAACAAAAAAACCCATAATAAAGTCTTACCTCCCACAGTCATTTTATATTGTTTGTTGAATTGGCCATTCACGTATCGACGTACGAAAGACGATTTTCCAACCTGACAGTCGCCAACGACAATTATTTTGAACAGGTGTTCACAACACTCCATGATTCTTATAGATCGGTCAACATTTATTTTAAACTATTGTTATAACTCCAAACAACTAGCCTACAGTCTAAATCAGTCAGTCGCATTTTCTAAGTCTTCAACTTTCACTTCAACTTTCACTTCAACTCAGTGGCTAGTTACATTATTTCCTCATAACCCGCATACTTTGAAACATTTGCAGCCTGTGTTGACCTTGGAGACAGAGCTGAACGAGGAGGGAGAGTACACTCTTCCCTTTTATTGTCAATTAAAGGAACTGATTGATTTTGTTTTGAAAGAGGTCCTTGAATGTTTGAAATGATTAGCCAAACATGCCACGGCTGAGAACTGTGGATTCAGTTGTCTTTCTATATACCGTAGTCTAGTTAAATAAGCAATTGAGTCTTCGGCAGTCATAGCAATTATTATGATTTGGCCACAGGGTTAGTTCAAGGAACAATTTCATGGAATGAGCACGGGCAAGTATGTGTTTTTCCAGATATTAATTATACACACACTTATTGGGGAGTTGGTGTGCCAGCCAAGTGCTACTGTTTCAGTCACCTTACAGGCCTACTTACTTCCTAGGACGGAATGCTTCAGTCATTCATTCATTCATTCATTCATTTATTCATTCATTCATACGTGAATCACATACTTCACTGCTGTTACTTTCATGGAGGAGGAGGTGAAGCTTAATCTAGGCTTCTCAGTGTATGCATTCATTAAGCAGATAAAGACAGTTTAACCAAAAATATTGAAAATTTAACTGACTTTTGAAGACTGAAGTTGAAATGAAAAGAAAAAAAAATTAAATACACATGAATCAAGGCCTATTGAGCAGAATACAGGTTATTTATTAATGATGATATTGGAAATTATAATGAACATATAATTAATTCTATGAGCAGTAATTCATTCTGACATCATGTCACTTGAATGTTGAAACGAGTCATTGCAAATCACAACTGCAGCCAATGAAGTGAATGAATTTGCTCTTCCAAAATAGCATTTCCTATTTTCTGTAAAAGGGAAAGGCCATATTTCTAACTTGATCATATCTGCCAGTATCCCCGTAATGCCATGCACAGGAAATGACTATTAGTGGCCCATAGTTATGAATTGGAAAGAGCACCATCACATAACACAGCTTTATGAATGAATGTAGGTCTTCATTTCTTAGTCTGGAAAATGTAGCACTTTATGTTCCTTTCCTTTTGTTTGCCTTTTGTCTATTCATCTCATATACAGCACATATTGCTGCTTGTATAAGCAACATCATATTTGTTTGTTAAATTTTGGTCCTGAATCTGGTAAAAATAGTGATCTGTTTTTGTTGTGCGGTAACATTTAACAAGCACATGAGTGAGAAATCACTGATATTTATCTGTGCCCTGCAGTTACAGACTGGATAACACTAGGTGGCAGCCAAACTTAGTACCTTGCTGCAATTCCTTTACCATTACTTTCCTTTACTTTGGTTGGTTTGGGACTTTTACTTGCTTATTGATTATTTAATAAAAAGTGATTATTTAAATGGTGATTCATGCTGTTGTGATGTCACCTTGTTCCATTTTAGAATTCTGGATAAAGTAGAGCTCAATCTATTTAATACAGAAGTAGAATTCAATTACATTTGACTGGAAGGTGAGAATCTAATCTCATGTCCTAACCTGGCAGACCATTATTGGTAAAACCTGGCTTTGAGAGAAGTTTAGAGTGACATTTACTGTGCCCATTCACTCCATTCCAGTGGCTGTAGAGACACACAGAGATGGGGGGTTTGAGGCTCTGGCTGTTCCTCTTCCTCTGGGTCCTGCTGCTTTCCTCAGTCCTGTCCACCAGCTCTTTTACCGCAGCTGACCTGGCAGAGCTGGAGGACATCCCAGCGCAGGTCATCGTCACCAACTCCCCCTGTAGTGCCACCTGTGGGCTGGGCATACGCACCCAGGAGCTCTGCCCGCTGGAGGGGGCCCAGGTAGGGACGGGGGAGGAATGCCACATACGCAAAGTGCGCTGCCTGGAGAGCTGGCAGTGTGGCCTCCAGGCGGTCACCATGCCTGCCGGCGGACGCCTGGAGCTGGACTGCCTGGGCGAGGTCATGAAGGCCATGGGCCGCTTCTCCTTCCTCGTGTCCTGGCGCTACGCCCGTGGCGTGGTCACCACCGACGACTCACTGTTCAGCCGCTGGGACGCTCCGAGCATGGACCGGGTCGTATTGGACCCCCTGAGGGAAGAGGACGCGGGGACCTATCGCTGTGACGTCCACGACACCGCCCACCGCAGGGTCAAGAGGGTTTATAAAGGGGTCAGAGTTCTTCCTGCAGGGGTGCTGAATTTGGACTTCACCAATGCCCTGGCCAACTGGGACCGGAAGGGGGAGTCCTATCCTAACATCACCGTCGTCTCTGGGCCTTTGTACGCCAGGAGTACTATCAAAGACATGCTTCTGTGGAGTCTTATTATCTCTGGTGTCATCGCAGTGCTGGCTCTGTACTGTTTATTTCTTATGGGGAGGTCTACAATCGTAGAATCATCCCTGCTAACCAGGCTTCTAGCTTCCAGAGACACAAGGCCAGAGGGTGAGCTGATGGAAATCTCTGCCCTGGGGTCAGACCAACACAATACGGATCAAAGAAGTAGGATAAGAAATTCATGAAGAAACAAAGTGAGACAGCAGTGAGAATTAGATTAATCAATAAACATAATGTGATTGTGCCTTGTTGTGATGACTGTGATCCTTATGACTGTGATCCTAGAATGCTGGTCTCAAACTAACACCCCAATCCTTCCCCTACTCCGTCCCAGCCAGCCCTCAGCTACCACGCCCAACACCCCCTCGACTTACTCCCCCATCACACATACCCCTATCACTGTCAAGAACACTGTGTCAAGACAAGAGAGAGTCACCACAAAGTGGTGAGTGGCCATCAAACTGTTCTAGGTGTAAACTCTGTTATTCCTGTTTTGATTACTCCTAGACTAAACAATCAGTACTCAACATGCTCTGTAAGTACATCAAACCTAATAGCTGTTCCCCAACAGCCCATAGTGCCCCTACACCCTGTCACTAAAACCATAAAAGCTGCACTGCCTAATGTAAGATAATTATAAAATAAGTCTCTCCTAATCAGTGACCTGATTATTAGTCATAAATTAGATCTCATGTTCCTTACAGAAACGTGGCTTGATTTCACTAACAGAGCAACTGTTCTCACTGAATCAGCACCCCCAAATGTTAACTTCATTGATGCCCCCAGAGTTGATAAGAAAGGGGGAGGAGTAGCTGTTATCTTGTCAGACGTGTTTCAATGCAGGCAGGTACCATTTGGAGACTTCTCATCGTTTGAATATCCTGCTGCTGTACTGAAATCCTCTCCTCGTGTTTTACTACTGATTATATACAGACCGCCAAAATATTCTAGTAGTTTCTTTGATGAATTTGCTGAACTACTGTCCATAATCTCCATGGAATATGACTGTCTGTCTGTATCAGAAGATTTAAACATTCATATTGATAACCCCAACGATAACAATGCCAAAGAACTTAATAACTTACTTAACACCTTTGGACTGTTGGTAGGTCCACGTTAATTGAGAATAGAACGATTGGTAGGTCACGTTATGATTGGTAGGTCCACGTTAATGGAGTTAACCAGATTAAGGTAAAGAACTGACAAAGACGCCGCAGTAATTCAAATTTGAGTTATAGAGTCCCAAACACCCGGGGAACAAGTATTCTAAGGTAAAGAAAACTAAATTGCTGCTAATAATTGCACTATGTCTTTTATGCTTTATTATTATTTTTTCTTTCTTTCCTTTTTATCTATAAAGTGCTGTAAAGCATATTGAATTGCCTCTTTTATGCTTTTGTTGTCTTTTATGTCTTTTATGCTTTTGTTGTCTTTTATGCTCTTTCCTTTTTATCTATTTTATGAAAAGCACTTTGAATTGCCTCTGTGTATGAAATGTGCTGTATGAATAAACTTGCCTGGCCTTACCTTGTGATTACTTATGTTATTGCAAAGGAGAAGAGGGAGGAGAATCACCTTTTCCATGCTGTGTACTGTAGCTCTATTGGTGCAATCAGGTGATCCTCAGAAACTCAGAGCTTAGTTCTAAGATAATTCTATTTCTAATTAAGTCACTTCTACTTTTGCATATGTCAAAGTAACAGAGGAGAATTTGAATGAGTCTCCAGCCAATGTCTCCCTCTACTGGGTTTGAATGAACCTGAAGCTGATTTGAGAAGTGGCTGTCTCCATTGGTGTACAGTATGCGAGTAAGCCAACAAACAGCAGGAGATAAAAACATAACCATTAAAAAGTAGCTCTTATATTGTCGACTTCTTAAGGTATTCGACTGAATTAGTGATAGAGAGATTATTATTTGTACTACAATGATTTCATTTCCCCATATACGTTTTCTTCTGTAATATTATTATTGCGTCTGCAGATGGCACTGTTGATTTATATGATACATGCTGGTTGGTAAAAGTGTCTTTTGCTGAGCAGAAAGTCGGTAACATGTTGCTGTGTGACTGCGTGTTGATGCAGATGATCATGATCAAAACACACATGGACATATGTAGCATGTAAACGAGTAGCATGCCACCGCCGGGAGATGATGCTCAAAATATACTATGAAGAGAGCTAATTCCGATTCCGATTCTTTATTACAATTATGGCATTTAGCAGACGCCTTTATCCAAAGCGACTTATTAGTCACACGACTACTAATCAACATTATGCTATTGTGTTATTCTAGCAAACTCAATGGACACTTTACCTGAAAATTCAATTGAGCTCCAGGAAATCGAGTATATCCTATTGCACTGACAAGGTTTTCCAGCACTCAGCTTTGAGTCCTGCTACAATACAGTTTGTTGTTCTACTAAACAGCATACACTCACCACTGGGCAGGTTGTTTAGGATTCACACCTTCTCTAAAACAGTAAATACTTATTCTGAGAGCAGATTTCTTGCATGAATGTCATACTGTATATACTGAGTGAACTTGAGAACATATATTGAGTTTTTCAGGATCATATTTTCCTGACGTCTTCAAACTTTTACGTAAACTTTTGAAAACCCAGGCTTTCATTTTTTCATTTAACACTGCCAGTGTGTTATGAGCGGTGCTAAGTGAATCTACTTTATTACACTGTTGTAGCCTAGTGCACTAGGAGGGAGGCCCAGGTTCAGTGTCAGCTAAAGTTGTCTGCTATCTCCCTTATTCACCACAATATCTTTATACCAGCACTGTGCTGCTATCATTACTCATCCAAGTAATCAGAGTCTTAGTTAATTAGCCTGGCTGATGAGTAAATAGGGAACATACATAGACCACAGCTCTATTGAGAAACAATCTCAAGCTGGGACATATTCAATTATTGAGGAGCCATGAGATGTGTGCCTGTTATTCTCCTGATGCTATTACACAATGTTCCTGTATTGACATCATACCAGTTCCATCTGTCTAGCCAAGATGATTATCTCCTGTCAATTAAAAGAAGCAAATGGGAACTTTATCTAATACAAAATATTCAAGCGTTATATTATATTGCTGCTGTGTGTGGCAAATCCAGTGTTGTGTTAACCTATGTGTGATTATCTTTACTTTGCGTTACATGTATTTAAGAGGGACTGCACTGGCTGATTTCACCTTGATTTCCCTTCCCTTCCCTCCTCCTCAATACCCAGCATCAAATTTGTCAGGGAAAGGCATCACTACTCTCCTCAACTTATGGTCTGTTCTCAGGCTGACTCAATTTAGACTGAACATGAAAATACTGGGTTTATGTCCAAAGTAATAGTTTTTCCATTTTGGGGCTAGAATTGATGTACAGTGTATGACTACAACCTAGACCGTTTTTTGAACAGTAAAGGTTGGTTTTTCGCTCTGTAACAAGCCCCTATAAACTGTTTTGTAGTGAAACTTCGATATTTTCTTCTGTATACTGTAGGTTGACTAAACCTGTATGGATGCAGTTCGATACTATAATATATAGGCCAACACACAAGTTATTGATATAGTAGAAAGTTAGAAAGTTGTGTTTGTTTTGGAAATGGAGTTTGGGCTCCCCAGAAGACATGGTTGTCACTAGCTGACCATGCTGCTAAACAGCAAGTATCTCTGTTTCTCACCTATTTAAACAACACCCCTAACCTCTAATTATGCCTAACCCAAACCCTAAATTAAGATAAAATTGGGTATTTACTTGCTCATCAAATGATTGGTTATTTACTTGCTCATCAAATGATTTTCACTTTGCAGCATGGCCAGAGAGCATACTGCATGAAGCTGCCATTCATTCCTCAAGTGATTCAAGTGATCATTTGAGTGTCTCTGGAGAAAATATGGATGATGCTGTACTATATATACCGTAGATCTCCTGTATGTTGTTGAGATCCTGATATATATAAACTAGGTATAATTATACCAGTACGTCTGCTAAAGCAAAGCCAATCAGAATCCAGAATCCAAACAGACAAAGCTCTCTGATTACACCTGGGGGGGGGGTTACATTAAATTGGCCTATTATGATGAGGCCTATTATGATACCTAGCTTCCTCCCACGGTGGAGCTTTTGTCAGGCTCCATGTTGATTGTTAGCTAATAGGCCATGACAACCCGGTTAACAATATCATCATGTCTGCCATCATATCATGTCGACATCACAGCTTCTCCACACAAAGTTTTCTTTGAATGATTAATTGGTTTAAGATGAATCGAGAGAGAGACCCAGTTTTTACAGTGTCTGATTCTTTTCTCATTTTAAAAGGTTGCACAGCGGCACTAATGTGATGATGTTCATACTGATGTGGTGTTAGTGTGGTGTGTGTGTGTGTGTGTGTGTGTGTGTGTGTGTGTGTGTGTGTGTGTGTGTGTGTGTGTGTGTGTGTGTGTGTGTGTGTGTGTGTGCGTGTGCATGCGTAGCTGGATGGAGGCTCCAAGCAATCACCATGATTTCGACAGGGAGCGGGTTCTTGAGCTGCAGTACACTGATGACTGTTCTCTTGTGGCCCACACTCCAGGAGACCTTCAATCCATCCTTGCACCCGCTGTGAGGACCTGTAGCAGGGTGGGACACCAATGTTGCCGTCTATCAAGCCCTCTGCATCACCACCCTTCTTCACAGCTGTGAAGCCTGGGTCACCTACAGTTGCCATATCAAGCTGCTCCAACGATTCCATACAGGATCCCTGCAGTGTGAATGCCCCATACTGTAATATTTTCTAAGACCAATTGCAATAGTATACTATAGAGGTCACAGTCTCCCAGGTGTGTGGGTGTGTTTGCATGTGCCTGTGTGTGTGTGTTTTTTTTTTTTTTATGTGGGAGGAAAGGGACAGATCACGGATGGCAACATAGTACCTGATACTTGACTACCGTAACCGATCATTAGTGGCTAATGCGTCATGACAACCCAGGCAACCATGTCGTTATGTCTGTCATCCTGTCATGTCAACTGTTCTTTGTTTTATGTACAAGGATGTACATGTCCAAATTGGCATCACAGCTGGTCCACACAAAATGTTCTTTGAATTAGAAGAATCATGAAAGATAAACATTTCAGCCCTCATGTGTAATTAGCTGATAGAATATCTGGTAAAGAATCACTGTTCAGATGTGGTATAGGCTACTGTGTCAGTTTTTACTGCATTGATTGATTGATTGATTGATATACAATATAAAAACTCCCACATGAAAGTATTTTACAACACTTATTTCCAATGTGGTCCTTGGTGGAAGACCAACAAGAATAACAGGACACACAAGAAATACTTGAAACTCATACTTTTCATATACTCATATAAATACTAAATAGCTACAGCAACAGTACCTAAAACTCATACTTTACACTAAATACTAAATAACTACAGAAACAGTACCTAAAACTCATACTTTACACTAAATACTAAATACATACAGAAACAGTACATCTCAATGAATAAACCCTGTAGTCCGTCATCATTCTATTTGGCTCTGCTTCCAATCTCAGACACTAACATGAGGCTCCTCTGTGTCGACATCATCTTTTCCATAGCTCTGAAGACATAGAGACAATCAATGAGCCTCAAACCATCCAGAGTCTGATTCTTTTCTCTCATTTTGAAAGGTTGTACAGCTGGACTAATGTGCTGATGAATATGATGTTTTTGCTGATATGGTGTTATTGATCTACACTGAACACTGACGCCAACCATCATAAATGGAAAAAAAAGGATGAAAAAATATATGAAAAAGAAAAAAGATATGTTTCATATCAAAGATAACTGGTTAATGTAGTCTGCGAAGTAGCAGTGTTGAAATGTGTGTAATGTTGAATGGTGCGAAACATTGACCCCTACATCCATACAGTACATACATCGGTCTCATAGGGTATAGATGACACACTTAATGCAAAGGCACTGTACATACTGAGAGCAGCGCACAAGCTGACATGCAGACCTATTTTGTACAGCGCAATCAAAGTAAAAATCAGATCGATCTCTATGGAAATGACCTTAGTGTGCCTGGTATGAGACACTTCATGGAAAAGGTCTCAAGGACAAAAGCATGTACTCAAGAACACCAAATGAACCGAATGTCAACAGCAATTGTAACATTCATGTCTTTCATAGGAGCTGTTGATAATTCCCTCATGTCAGAGTACAATCTCACGGTTGGCGGTTTTCAATGACAGACAACTTTCAGAGGGGAGATTTTGAAAAAGCACTCTGTGACCTTTTGAAATGGAGGAGGAATCTGACAACATAGATGGTGGGAGCCTAGAGAGATCTTTGGATAGTTTCTTATTCCTGCCAGATTTAGCTCCTGAGTTGTTTTATCTGCTGACAGTAATGGTTGGGCTTTATCAGCGCTCAAGGTGAGATAGCCTCCCCCGTCAGACGTTGAGATGATAATAAGAGGAGGAGATGAAAGATACATCAGTGGAATGCTGCTTGCTTGGCCATTGTGGTATCGCCATGGAAACGTAATATCTCAAAGAAAAAGGCAATACATGGTGTGTGTGTGTACAGTGCCTTCAGGAAGGTATTTTGACCCCTTCAGTTTTCAGTTATAGACTCAATTTAAAATGGATTAAATGAAAATAATTTGCCATCAATCCGCACACAATACCCCAGAATCACAAAAGTGAAAAAATAAATTTCAGTAAATTAATTAAAATTGAAATACAGAAATACCTCATGTACATAAGTATTCAGACCCTTTGCTGTGACACTCTTAAAATTAGCTAAAATGCAAAAGAGTCCATCTTAATGCAAGGATAATAGTTCATGTAATTTTGGAATTAATATCTTTGTTCTGATAGGGTCTCCGATTTGCATAGGAATCAATTACACACTGTGTGGATCAGGTTGTCATTACAAACTGAGCAAATGGAGAGGAACAAAACTGCTCAGGAATGCGACCCTGAGGCCTGGGGAGGCCTGTATGATAAATGAAGTGTGCTTAGTGTATGTGTGGTAACTACAAGTGTGATAATTGTGTGTGTGTGTGTGTGTGTGTGTGTGTGTGTGTGTGTGTGTGTGCATGCCTGCGTGTGTACGGTATGGGCATTGGAGTGTCTGTCAGGCTGATAGGCCGGCAGATGTGCATACAGACAAGGGGTGCTGGCTGTGGGGGTGTTGTGTGTATGTGTGTGTGTGTCTGTGTGTGTTTGTGTATGTGTTTGCCCACATATGCATGCATATGTGTGTGTGTGTGTGTGTGTGTGTGTGTGTGTGTGTGTGCGTGTGTGTGTGTGTGTGTGTGTGTGTGTGTGTGTGTGTGTCTGTGTGTGTGTGCCAGTCCTTCAAAGGGGTGACATAGGGGTATCCTTGATGACCTTCTCTCTCACCCCCAGGAGGATCATTAGGATCATCTCAACAGCCATTGCTCTCTCCGGGTGGTTCTAATTCGAATATCAACACTATTATGTGCCCAAGGATAAAACTACCATCCATCCACACCATGATAATACTGTACGTCTTAT
Organism: Argentina silus; assembly: GCF_951799395.1. Classification (NCBI taxonomy): domain Eukaryota; kingdom Metazoa; phylum Chordata; class Actinopteri; order Argentiniformes; family Argentinidae; genus Argentina; species Argentina silus. The sequence continues at coordinate 9,862,264 of NC_139662.1, forward strand.
GTCTTATGTCTTGTATGTCTTATCACTATCCTAATCCAACTAAACACAGCCCTCACTGCCTCTATCACAGAGAGCAGGCTGGCTAACATGAGGAAACCAGCTGAGGCAACCTGGTGCAGATATAGCGAATCGCGGTTTGGGAATCGCATTCCCGTGATGGGTACAGTAGCTGCGTCTGAGGCTAAAATGCCGCCCTCTTCGGACCAAGAGGATGTCCACAGGTCTAATGGTATACCCTTGGGCTTGCCATGCAGGGTTCGAAACCGTCGCCAGTTACACAGAGATGACAGATCTGCTCACGTAACTCTGACGTTCATGTAAATCACACATTGACGTCACCCGAGAGACTTGCGCCGAAGACCGAGTGACGCGCACGGTACAGATTCCATATTAGGAAGCAGTCGGTTTTCACATCATAACGCCTCCCTTGTCATACCAAACTCTCTCAGTATGACACCTTCATTGAGACATCATCATCATTCCAAGGCATCAGGTGTCATCCGTGGCTCAAAATGGTGCTTGGCCTAGTTGTCAGTCCAACACAAAGTTGACAAGCTTGCAACTGTGTACAGTAAATAAATCATTATGTTTGATACGCTGAAATGGTTAGTATGTGTAAGGCGTTTCATCTGATGTTTGATTGATGACAGCCGAGGGAATTCTACCTGATGCCTGAGGACTGACAACTAGGAGGATGACAGCTGTATTGACGAAGGTATGATATTGAAACTGTTTGATATGGCAATTGAGGACTGTTTGAGAACTGACAACTTCCTAATATGGATTCCGTAGCACAGATCTCAAGTTAGGAATCAAGCCTTAGTCACCAGCTCTGACAGAATAACCTTCATGTCTTTTCAATTCCGTTTTAGTATATTTGTGTGCACACAAAAAAATAATATACAAGTAAGGTTAGTGAGGTTAGAAAACCCAACATGGGCTTATAAATGTACCTCACCATCAATTCACATCTACTGTATATAATAGCCTAGTCTATCGGTAACTCATAGCCTACTCATAACGAGTTAAGGACTTTTTTGTCTAAAGAATCTTGATAACTTGCTTTTTATTCATATGCATAAAAGTAGGACCAAATGTGCTTCACTCTCTGAATTTTCGAGCATTTATGAGCGGTTTCCTACTCTGAGAGGCTTGATAACTTCTGGCCCTGGTCTATCTCCTACCCCCAGTTTAGGCTTTTAGCCGCCTATTGGCTTGGCTTGATCAATCATGAACATGTTGATGTTTCTCACCTAGTACCTCTTGTCCTCTCCGGGGGGAAAAGTCTTGGTGACCTTTTCTGGCTCCACTTGTTCCCTATTTGCATTTGTGTGTCGCTTTCAGATAAAAGAAATGAAAGAGGGAGATTGTCTGGAGAAAAGGTTGGCTGCACACACTTATCTTCAATAGGATATTAAATGAATTGTGCAGGCTGTGTATACATGGAGAGGAGCAAGAGACACTTAATAGAAACGAGGGGCTCCCGTTTGTGAATCAAACAAAATGTAATTCTCTTTATTTTTAGAGTTCGAGTTCGTTAGAGATTAGAGTTCGATTTTGCAATCAAGGCCATTCATTAAATATCATGTCTGTTTGGAATACCCGTAAGCTAGAGAATCTCAGCCTGTGGAGAAAAACACTGCAACATTTGCTGATACTGAATTCATGTTTGTCGCATACAACAGATTGACCTATTTCCTTCAGAGAGCTTCATTAAAGAACAATTTCACGAAGCACTCGTACCGTAAAAAGCCAAGGAGTTCGGTCATCATCTGAGATAATGTGAGGAACTCAGATTAATTACTGTTTGAATTTCATTTGATAGGTTGTTTTTGTTGTTGATACAATGACAAAGGCAGTAGCTGATTCCTCAGTTGCAGATGGTTGATGTGGAGAGAGAGAGAGAGAGAGAGAGAGAGAGAGAGAGAGAGAGAGAGAGAGAGAGCAGGCTTGGCTAGAGGGCCTGTGAGACCAGTGACTGGAAGAAGGAGACACACGGTGATCTCTGAGGACTCTGTGGAGTCTCCTCCCAGGCCTGTTTGCTCTCTCTCTCTCCCTCTCTCTCCAAAAAATCGATCAATCCTTCAGGGATTATGACAAGACAATGCAACACCTGAGAACCTCTCTCTCTTCCATCTCCTCTTGAGTACAGGTATGTGTGTGTGTGTGTGTGTGTGTGTGTGTGTGTGTGTGCGTGTGTGTGTGTGTGTGTGTGTGTGTGTGTGTGTGTGTGTCTGTGTCTGTGTCCATGCATGAGTTTGGAGGAAGTTAAAGAGGTGATATAGGCTGAGGAAAATAGTATTGGGAGCAAGACGGTTAGCCCTTCTGTTAGTATCATGAAGGGAAGTCTTCTCTGTAACTGGGGCTGAGCACCTGGGGGCAGGTGGTAGGGTTTGAGTACGCGTATGCACGTGTGTGTGCGTATGCACATGTGTGTGTGTGTGTGTGTGTTTGTGTGTGTGTGTGTGTCTGTGTAGGGGCTAGGGAATGAGCAGAGATGGTTGGTTGTGAAGAGATGGGGGGTTGTGATTAAAAGCATATTCAATTAATCTCACAGAGATCTGACATTTAAAGCTGAGCTACTTATGTGATACGGACCGGTAGTTATCAAGCCTTTCAGAGTAGAAACAGCTCATAAGTGCTTGAAAATTCAGAGAGTGACGCACATTTGGTCCTTCTTTTATACATATGAATAAAAGCTGTTATTAAAAAAATGTTTATCAAGAGTCTTTGGACCAAAAGGTTCTCCTAACTAACTTCTGCACACACAAACATCTTGGTTAAAGATGCACTTTGTAACTTTGTAACCTTGTGTATAAAAAGGGACCCCTTTTGTCATGCAACTTAATACCAAATTGACAATACAGGAAAATATTATAACCCAGGCTGACACAGGTCATAATTGTCAATAAGATTCTTTATTGATTTACCTGTATAAATAAAGTTGAAACTATATTTTTAAAACCACCTTTCAAGGTTATGTAGTACACTGCATTGACTTAATGCAAGGCAGACTCAAACATTATGTAGCTAATGGAAAATATGTATTCATGGGGATGTAGGCATAACATAGCCTTAGGCAAACACCTTGAACAATATTGTTTACTGTTAAAATGCATGAACACATTATGGGAAAAGCTAAAGAACTCATTCAGGCATGTTTTCTGGCTCAGTGAGAACACACTAGCATACTGATGACTCTAGCTGTATACCAGGCCATTAGAATTCTTTGGGCATTTACACACTACAGGGTCCATCAACAATATTGTGCTACCTTGGATATTTTCCTTTCACATCGTTCTTTTTTTCAGCACTACTTTAGCAACTATGGTGGATGCATAACAAGGCTAGCCTTGTAGAGCTCGGTTCGGCTCAGCTCGGTTCGGCTTTGTAGTGTGAGAGCTAGCTATTAAGTTTAACAGTCCAAAAGTACCCACCGACCACAGCCACGGTAAAGTTCTCTCTGAGAACTTTCGACAGATAATCAAGTGGTGCGATTCTTTATGACATATTGGTTAATAAGATTGGGAATTCTTCCTGGGTCTGAGTGTAATAGATTCAGACTAGAGGGAAGCAATGGATAGAGTGTCTCAGAAGGAATCTAATAAGGAGGCCATGTTGCTCTGCTGCGTGTTCCGCCTGTGCGTTCTGCCTGTGTGGCACCTTCATATCTCATCTTAACTCAGCTTGTAAGCATCCTGTAAACATGACATTACTCAATCACAGCGAGAGGTTTTTCGGAGAGAAATTCTATCAAAGATGACCTTATCTGTACATTATCTGTAAAACACAGCGGTTACCATTCCAATGTGCTCTTTGGAATAACATTCTATCGAAGATTATGTCTGAGGATTATGTCCGTAGGCTCAAGCTTTTAGCGTTCTGATGTCCATTTCCAATCAATTTGAACATCTGGTCTAATCTTTGTACATGACATAACTGCCATGTACAGTAGTTGTATATATGGAGTGCCAGTTCTGTGTGGATTATTTGAGAGTTCCACCCCCAGCCATTATGCAGCTGTTTTGCCACGAGCATCATGTTTCCCACAGAGGACACCCTGGGGGCCTCTTAGGCCCCGGGCCAAACTAAACTGTGCTATCTGTTAATTATGGATTGAGCCAATGGTTTCACTATGGGAGTCTATGGGAGATGGCTGATCCGTTGGTCTGTCCGCGTCTGTTTCACAAGTGTTGGCTGTTTTTTATGGACCAAAAAAGTTTGAAGGAGTTGAACTTATCACAGTTCGTTCGTCCGTTTAGCCAATTAGAAACAAGGTTTCGTATTGAGGTTGCTAGGTCACCTTGTTCATTTGCTATGTTGTTTGAAAACTCATGCCCGAAATCCACGGATCAAATCGTATAGTGATTTCATACGTATACGTTTTGATCTGTTTTCTGATAGTTTAGTCTGGGTTAGAGATATTATAGAGATATAACAGTTAGCATTGGCCTATACTGTCTCTACCGTGGGCCTACTGTATATCCTGTACTGATCTCTGTGATGGCAGTGTGCCTTCAAAAAATAGGATTTCCTCTTCAGACTTCCTAAATGCATGTTTTCACTCTGTCTCCTTGTATGAACGAAATTGACATGGCTGCAAAAATCTGTTACGAAAGAAACAAACCTACAAACAAAAACAGCAACACCAAGGGGAGCATCTGTGCAGCCTCAATAGGCCTACAGTATGATTCAGTCAGATGATGGTGTGTGTGTGTGTGTGTGTGTGTGTTTGTGTGTATGTGTTTGTGTGTGTATGTATTTGTTGTGTGTGTGTGTGCGTGTGTCTGTGTGTGTGTGTGTGGACATGCGATGTGTGCGTGTGTAATGTTCCCTCCACTTCTTGTCCATATTATAGCTGATATAGTCTGACAGTCTAAAAATAGACAGAAAAATATATAGTAAATAAATAAAGCTGTTCATACAGTGGTTGTGTCACTTCAGATGATTACTTTGTCATTGTATTAAGTGGGTATCTTGGGTACAGTACACAACATTTCCAATCTCTATAACACCCTAGCCATCTAATCTCCCATATCAACTACAAATACTTGTCATGATTCACTCCTCACCTCTCCACTGTGAAAGCTGTGTGAGGTTGAGGGATCGATTCCTGCTGGGACCATATATACACTCACAGAACACTTTATTAGGAACACCTGTACACCTTGAAGGTGATGTAATGGTGTGGGGAATGTTTTCTTGGCGCACTTTGGGCCCGTTAATACCAATCAATCATGGCTTGAATGCCACAGCCTATTTGAGTATTGTTGCTGACCATGTGCATCCCTTCACGGCCACAATTTACCCATCTTCTAATGGCTACTTCCAGCTTGATAACGCACCATGTCACAAAGCAAAAGTCGTCTCAAACTGGTTTCATGAACATGACAATGAGTTCAGTGTTCTCCAGTGGCCTTCCTAGCCAATAGAACACCTTTGGGATGTGGTAGAACGGGAGATTCACAGCTTGAAAGTGCCCCTGAAAAATCTGATTTTTTGCCTGATGCAATCATGTCATCATGGACCAGAATCTCAAAGGAATGTTTCCAACATCTTGTGGAAGCAATGCCACGAAGAATTGAGGCTGTTTTGAGAGCAAAGGGAGGCCCTACCCAGTATTAGTATAATGTTCCTAATAAAGAGTAAAGGGAGGCCCTACACAGTATTAGTATAGTGTTCCTAATAAAGTGTTCGGTGAGTGTATATACTAAATATGTATGCACCGATTGTACTGTGAATGGCTTTGGATGACAGCATACTGTTAAATGGCATATAATGGAGCTAGCGGTAGTTCAGAGGCTTAAAAGCAGCCGGTTGACATTCCTACGTAGCGTTCTACAGTTGTGACACTATTGTACTGGCTATGAGAGTACATTTTGTGTGGTCGTCCCACCTACCATCCCCACCTGCTCAGTCACTCTGTATGTAGCCTACCCAAGGGTTGTTTGATTAGTCATAGCCTCCCAAAGTGTATACTTATGGTAGTTTAGCTCCTGGCAGGAATCTCTACAAAGCAAAGCCATCCAATTACGCCAAGCTTAATGTATTACAGTTTTATGCAATAAATGGTTAAACTGACATAAGTTTTCTAAACTATTATTATTATATTACAATGGCCTTGGCAGTTAGAGCACATAAGTGCACCTCAGGGTTTGTAATAAACCTCTCAAGCCTTTTTCTTGGCTGGATCTCATAATTGTATCTTGTCCGTAAACGGTCACTTTTCACATTGCAATCTGACAGGTTAACACTTAGGCCCTAATTACAAACCAAAGTACCCAGAGTGAGGTTACATCAGGAGACCTCCATTTGTTGACTCTTAACGTAATTGGTGTAACTGTGCATATAGCCTACTGTAATAAAAAGACAAGCCAATGCTTAATAAAGTAAAACAGAACACAAATCTGAAGTAATAATTACATGTAATGAAATATAATTATACATATTTGAAAGAAAGTCTATACACCAGTCATTTGCTAAAGTAAAGAAGTAAAAGTGAAAAATATTTATGTTGTCTCCTGGCTTATATCAAGCAATCGAGTTACAAAAGATGTGTGGCAACATGTATTTCATATTTAATACAAAATACTGATTCAATGGTGAACTGTGCGGTTTGGAGTTATCCAAATTCGCTTTGATACAGTGTTTGAATGTTATATTATGTAGCCAGTCTAGGATTATGCCACAAATAGGCCTATCCTTCTGTAATAACTGCCGTGTTAGGCTCAATAATGATGCAAAATATTTTTATTATATTCTTTTAAATGCAATAATAGCCAGCTTAGGCTAAATGCCAACACAGCTGTGTGGGTGGAGGGTGGAGTCCAGGCTGGGCTACATCAGTCAGAGGGTGTCTCCCTCTAGGACGTCCTGGTCCTCTTGCAGGGGGTTCCGTCTCTATCCTCTGCTTCTGTCTCCCTCCTCACGGCTCCCCCTCCAGCTCCTCTTCCGGGACGGACGCTGCTGCTGCTGGCCCAGGATGTGGCTGGAGGAGCTCAGCCTGGCCCCCTCAGCTCCAAGGCTCAGGCCCTGGCTACGCTCCCCCACCAGTGAGGGGCTCAGGCTGCCAGGGGTAGGAGGCAGGAAACGGAACTCTTAGGAACGTAGATTATTTATAATTACTTTTCAGCCTCACAGTTTCACCCATTCGAATGCTTGACATAGGCCTCTATTATCCACTATTACACATTGACTACCCACAGTCAGTTTATGTCAATAATGTTATCTACATCACTGGCTTTTTACACAGACACACTTACTGTAGCCTCCATACACACACAGGAGGAGATACCATTGGATGTTCATTGAAAACAAGGGCTAAATAGACTAAGAGAGAAACTGTGTTTGGACATACGGGTGTCTCCTCTTCAGAGGCTGGCTGCACGCTGGCTTCTATTCACATGTAATGGCGCATTGATCATATAAATAACTGTGATTGTCTTTCTGTTTATGTGTGCAACCCATTATTGTTGAAATTAGTAAGTCTTTTGCAACTGTAAAGTCAGTAAATGTAGTTTTCTATTAGATTGCCCACTGTGCACATATCAGCATTCAGAACCCTTCCATGATTTAGTTACACATTTTCTTTATAATGTAGTTTTTTGGACTTCACCAAAGAAACATCCTGTAGACTTCAAATCAAGACTGTCATGCTATTGAGCAAGCAATGAGCAAAATGAGGCAGGCTCTACGAATACGCTAGCAGTAGCAATACAACTCAGGGGCTCTGACTCATGAATATCAATTGTGGGTTGGGGCAGACAGACAAAACCACATAATGGGCCCATTTCACAGAGCTAGGGCTGCAGAACAGTATTAGACCTCTCTGTCTTTCTGTGGCCCATTGTGGTTGAAATGGGTGAGCCAGTCATAACTACAAGGTCAGTTTCAATTCACCATGATGAGGTTAACAGCTGTCGTGAAGAGTGCAAATCATATGAGTTTGTCTATCATCACTCCTCAGGGCATGACTTGGAGATGTTGGCTATGAAGAAAAAACTGTGGTAGTTATGAAAATGTTTCAAGATTTATTTCTATGTGTGATTTTGAAATTGTAACAGCGCTATTACGTTACAAACAGACATTTAGGAAGAGTCAGGGAAGGAGGAGAGCATGGATTTCACAACAGCTGTGATTTTATTACAGTATCACATTGCACCTGTGGCCGTCAGTTTGAGATGGCTATTGTTAAAAGCAGTGATACTGTACAGTATAGAATGTATGATAAACTACAGAAAACGGCTCTCTAGTTTTCTGTTAGATTGCCCGCTGTGCACATTCAGTGCATTCAGAACCCTCCCATAAATTAATTGCATGTTTTTTTTTAATAATGACTTAATCAAAGCAAATGAGGCAGGCTCTTTAGATACGCTAGCTCTAGCAGTAGCAATACAACTC